>NC_141151.1:48362630-48700130 GCF_053477565.2 Lygodium microphyllum | reverse complement strand
GGGCGAGAGACCAGTCTTTTCCCTTTAAATCGAATGAGAGGTGAGAAGTGTGAATGAAGTGTTGCACGCACGGGATGGGCCTCTCAAAGCACAAAGCACGATTTGTTCTGTGCACTACACCATAAGGCTCCCTGGCCTTCCTTCTTGCACCGTATGCCGGCACAAGGCGAGATGCACTGTTGCACCATCAAATGCGCACAAGGCATATAATCTTTGCACAAGCGACCGTGAGGATTACATCAATGGGTTTCAGGAAAAGGCTGCCCTCCTGTATCTATCCACAGAGCGTGAGACAGAGGGTGGGTTGAGTGTGACTGGAGTTTCTTCAATCAATTACCGAGAGGTGAGATTGAGGGACGTTACGACACTTGGAGTCAGGTATGTTCCCGTTTCCCTATGCACCCACGGGATGGGTCTTTGCCGTCATCACAAGACACATCACCATGTTCTGTACACTGCACTGTAAGGCTCCCTTGCCTTCCTCCTTGCACTTATGCCAGACAGGTTGGACGCACGAATGCACCATCAACTGTGCACCCTGGCATACTCATTCTGCACCATTTCTCCCTTGTTGATTCCTCAACCGGGTATGAGATATGGGTTTTAATCATTCTTCCTCAAGTGATATTAGTCATGGGGCGAGTGACTGTTCTTTCATTTCATTTGAGTGACTGTGAGTTGAGTGTAGTATTCCTCATCATCGACAAATTTCCTGAGATTCCTTCAATCAGCTACCTCCTTGGGTGCTGCCGCGTGGTCCCTTCCATGACGGACGTGTGCCGAGAAGATGCCTTGGTCCCTCCAGCGCCGACAACAACACTGGACGTGTCATCGACACTCAACCTTGATTCTTGACGAAACGAGCCAAGTTTTTCTAACCCTACACTTTGGTTTCTTCGTGCCAGTCATGTTTTAAGTGTGGGGAAGTTAGTGGATGGTCTGTGGCGTGGTCCTAGGTCCATGTTGCTCGGTTAACCCTATCCATTAAGGTCTTAAGTGTGGGGACGCGTCCCTGCGCGTCTCCCGTGCATACTTTTCTGCATATGCCTTAACCTGCTCATGCATGTATACCATGACTTGCTTTTACCCTAATGGGATCCCTTTCCACCCATCCGGTTATGTTTCACCCACCCTTGGGGCTATTTCCTTGCAGTTTTCCTTCATTCCCTGATTTTGAGGTCCTGCTATGTGAATGCACCCTACGTTCACCAAAGTCCCCATCCAACCTTATAGCCCTGTTCCCCCCATTGAACTGATCATTTTTCCTTTTTACCTACCTTTGTTCCGGTGCACGGTTTTTGAGTTATTAATTTTTGAAGCATTGTGCGCAAATTAGTCGGTTTTCCATGTGAACACGCTTTTCTTGCTTCGGAACCGTGATCTGATATCATAGCCTTGACTAGTGCTTTTTCCCTGCCATTTTTCCTTTTTATTCGGCATCATTCCGATACATGGTTTGTCCGTTATTAATTTTCCGGGTTTTCACGACTTTTTCGTGTGTATTTTTGACATTTTTCCATGTGAACCTGCCCTGTTTGCATCGGAATTTCAATTTGATTTGACAGTCGTGTCCCCTGTGCCGTCCCCCACCTTTTTCCTTTTTTCTCCACCCTTTTTCGGCTTCTGGATTTTTACTTATTAAATTTTCAAAGAGTTTTCGGGAGTATTTTTGGAGTTTTTCACATGTGAACCCCTCCTATTTCCACCGGAACTGCGGTTTAACGTGATAACCCTGTGCCACCCCTTCCTGCGGACATTTTTCCTTCTTACTGCATGTTATTCCGGTAAACGATTCGTCTGATATTAATTTCCGATCCCATTTTCGGGTTTGTTTTTTGGGTTTTTTCCATGTGAACGCGTCTTACCTTAGTCAAAATTATGTTTTGACATGATAGGATTGTCGGGCACATCTTTCTGCACAGTTTTCCTTTTTTCTGTACCTCATTCCGATGCACGGATCTTTGGATATTAATTTTTAAATTGCGTTTTTGGTTCATTTTTTGTGTTTTTGCACGTGACCGCCCTTTACCCTTCCCGGAACCCCCGTCCCGTATTTTCCTTGTTTCCCCCCTGTCGTCCTACCCACTTTTCGTTTTTACGCTATTTCGTTTTGACGTCCGGATTGGGAGTTATTAATTTTTCTTTCTTTTTACGTTTTTTCTCGCGCCCGTTTTGCGCGTGAACGCGCCCTTTTTTCGATTTTACGAATCTCCACGCGCCTCGGTCGTGTCCGCGTAACCCGTACCGTCTTCCCCGTGCCATTTCAATCCTGTCACGGCAAATTTTTTTACCCCGCCCCGCGCACGTGCGCGGGACGGGGGTACGCACCCGTCCCTTACCACCCTTCCCCTTCCTTCGGGCACCCCCTATCCTCCTGGGATCCCTACCCCGCCCATAACCCCACCCTTTCCCCCCACCCCTTCCCCCCATGGGCACCCACCCTTTCCTCCCACCCCTTCCCCCCCCAACTGCCACCCCTTCCCCAACCACCTTCTCAACCTCTCTCTTTCTCTCTCTCCTTCTGCGTTCTCCCTTTCCCCCGCCATCGCTGCCTACCCCCGTCGCCTCCCCTCCCAGCGCCACTCCTCCCCCCACCCCGCCAGTGCCTCCTACCTCCCAGCGACTACCTCTCCCCGCCTTCTTCTTCCCTACCCCCCCCCGGTGGCGCCTTCCAGCCCCTCGCCCGCCGCCATTTTCTCCTCCCCAGCCCCCCGCAGCTCCTCCTCCCTCGCCTCCTACCCCGGCAGCTCCTCCTCCCTCGCCTCCTACCCCCCAGCGCCTCCCTTCTCCTCCCCCGCCCCCCAGCATCTCCTCCTCCTCCCCCGGCGCCTGCTACCCCCCGCCCGCAGCGCCTCCTCCCTCCCTCTTGCCCTCCGCGTGGAGCGCCGTCCGCCGCCGCTGCCGCCGACGTACCTCTCCCTCCTCCACCTCCGTCGCTCCTTCACCTCCTCCTCCTTCTCCTTCCCTTCCTCCATCGCCTCCTCCCCCTCTGCCACCTCCTCCCACCCTCTCACCTGCCCCAGGTTCGCAACTAACCTTAGATTAGTTAACACTAACCTAATTGTGATTAATGACTAACCTAGCTTTAGTTAACCTTAACTAACTTAGGTTAAAAACTAACTTAACTAGGGTTAGGTTAACCCTAACCTAACTGTAGTTAGTCCACTAACCTACCTCAGGTTAGTCTCCCCCCCCACTAACTAACCCTAGGTTAGTTAGTCTCACCTAGGTTAGTTAGAACTTACCTAGACTAACTTAACTAACCTAGACTGACCCCAGACTAACCTAATTGACTTAGTCCACCCTAGACTTAGGTAGACTAACCTAATCAACCTTGACTAACCTGACTCGACTTAGGTAGACTAACCTGACTTATCCTACTAACCTGACTTAATTGACTTATGTTTAACTGACTTATTTGATTAATGTGATTTAGGTGACTTAATTAATCACTACATTAATTTTTCCATAAAAAATTTTCAGAAAAATTTCTAAAAATTTCTTTTGCCTTTTGTCAATTTTTGGAAATTTGTCTGTTGGAAATTGCCTACCCTATAATTTCTGAAAATTCCACATTTCCTAAATTTACCCCTAAATTGCCAAAAAATGTAGAAAATTCATTTAAAAATTTGTAAAAAAATTCTTAAAAATTCCCCTCACCTCCCTTGCTCATTTTCCATTTATTTAACCATAACTAATCACAACTAAAAATAAATAAAAATAAATAAAAATAACAAACCAACACAAACCAAATCAACACATCTGCTAAGGTGTTGTCATTGTTGTTTCATCAGTGCTCTTTACTTTTCCTTTACTGGAACTCTTCCGTGCGCATTCCTGCATTACATACACACCCCTTCCAGGTATTTATTTTATGTGCTTTATTTATTTTTCATTTCCCCCTTAATCACAAATTAATTGATAAAATGAACCTTTTAATTCACCCACCGTTTCCACGCGCATTCGCGCTAAATACACATTTTTTTAAATTAAAATGAACCAGCCGTTCACTTAGCACGCGCTACGTGCGCTAAAGAGGCACTTTAATTTTTAATTAAAATAAACCAGCCGTCACTTGAGCACGCGCTGGCAAAAAAGCGCTCCACATCACCTTAATTTATAATCAATAAATTGCATTTAGAGACCCAGTCGGGAATCGAAGTCCGGGAATCGAATAACTGCACCGCTTAACCTAATAATTGGTAATTAAATAACTAATAAGGAACCGTCGTTTTCTTATTAAGGTTTATCACCTAATAAAAATTCACCCATTTTTAATAATTGATTAAAATCAACCCTTCATTAACTTAATTCCCCCCTCACTACACTTAATTCCCTTTTTAATGAACCGTTTCGTGGGAGGGGTATACGCAGTCATTAGTGTTATTTTCCATGGTTTAGTCTTGGTTCTCTCACAGATGTCGTATTGATATGTGTCGGATATGGTCTTGTTTTGGTTTCCTGTCTTAGTTACGGTTACAGGTACGGTATGCAGTTTTTTTTTCTTTTGTTGCCTGATACGGGGTTTAGGGTGTTTGTCTGATGCATCGCATGAAGCTTTCGGTCGCATTTGTCTCAAGGTCATGTCAAATTTTTTCTAGAATGTGGTTTGCTTGGGGTTAGTAGGTTGTGTCACGTTTTATTGGTTATTCTCTTATCCTTGGTTTTTTGTCTGTTGCTTTGCAGGCATTCTCCTTGATTGTCTATGTTTGTGGTGTGTGTGTAACCATCTGAATGGCGCCTTCTCATGCTCCTCCCCCTATCCAGTACGTCCCACTCGTTAGTAGGGATTACTCGTCCCTACTTACTTTTGAGCCCCTCACGAAGGCAGGACTTGCTGCTTTTGTGGCCACTCCTTTTCCATTACTTCCAGAGGATCCGTCCTTATGTGATGAGTTCCTGGCCTCTTACAGCAAGAAGACAGGCGTAGTCCAAGGAATGTCTATGACATTGACGTCTCGAGGCCTAGGGAAGGCTCTGTCTTTACCCTTCAAAGGAGAACCTTTTGTGACCACTCGTCAGCTCTTCTCTAATGAAGAGATTCTAAAGCTGTTGCAGAAGCAGAAAAGGGAAGTCCTTGATGTTAAGAAAGTGATAAACTCTTCAGGAGTTTCTTTTTCTATGATCACTGATCCCGTATGGAAGACGATGTGTCAGTTCCTTCAGGACAGGTTCATGCCTGCCAAAACGCCATCCCACTATTTGTCCAAAGAGCTTTTCACAGCTTCCAGGATGGTGCTAAAAGGAGTTGCTATTGATTGGAGCACATACCTCCTTACTAAAATGGATCAGCATTTTGTTAAAGTCACCCGGGGTAATGTTACCAATGTTACCTATGGATCCTATTTGTCTGCCTTCTTGACCTATTCAGGTTTACAGAAGACTGTGCCTCCGCCTCCTCCATCAGATCCAGTACCTCCTCCTCCACCTTCAGAAGAGTCAGCACCCATTGACATTGAGGATGATGATTCTCCGCCTCCCTTGGTCATACAACGCAAACGCTTGAAGAGGGTAGCAGATAAAGCCCCTGCTGTACTTTCCTCAGTGCCTATCCCTGCTACTTCTGGCAGTGACCTCCCTGGGTATCTCACTTGCAATAACCTGTTCAGAGCACATAGAGAAGGATCTTTGGAGATCTCAGTTCCCTCCCTGAACAGTCTCGTCTCAGGAGATGCCATTCCTTTCCTCTGCAAGGATATTCAAAGTTCCATTGAGTTGTCAGTGACAGCCTGTGTTCAACAGCTGTACGCATCTTTCTATGAAGAGCTCATGCAGTCCAAAGACCAGTTGCATCAGGCAACATCTGAGTTAGCTTCTGCTAAGGATACCCTAGCAGATTTATTTAAGCAAATAGAACAGCAAACCCAACTGCTTGCCACTCAAAGCGATGAGATTTCTTCATTGAAGACCCAGTTATTCGAGGCTTAGTCACAGGTTACTAGCCTTTCAGCAGCGAAGGAGAGGATGTCCAGCGAAGCGAAAGAATTCCAAGTTCTTTTAGATGACAAGCTTTCAGCTTTACAGATGGCTAATGACACAGTGGCCAACCAAGCTTCCCAAATCCAGCAGTTGCAAGATCAGCTTGCAAAGTCCCGCTCTGTTCCTCCAAGCCCTCCTGTTCCATTGATTCCTTCTCTTTCACAGCAGGACTTGGCTGCCCTACAGAGACAGGCTACTTTGTGCCCTCTATTCCAAGATAAAGTGGAAAGATTGCAGTCCAGAATGGACTTGTTATGGTCTACCTTTGAACAGTTTCAGGAATATGTCCTACCAGACCATTCTTTCTTTGTCCACTACCACTTACAGAAGTTGGTCTTCTACATGAAGCTTTCCATGATGGATTTACCTTTTCCAGAGGATGGCTGGAGTGGGGCTTGGTCTGCTGAGTTGTTGACAGAGGTAGTTAGAATGGTCTTTGAAGATTCTGTCACGCCAGACACCATGTTGATGTCATACATGTATCTACGAGGAGATTTGTTAATCCCAGATGAGGTAGATATGGCATGGTATGTGGGGGATGTGGTCTTACAGGCTGTTTTATATGTCAATCATTTGGAGTTGCGCATAGCTGACATGTTCCAGAGTTATTCCTCAAAAGTAGCTGATTGTCAGGATAATTCGTGGCATCCCATGATTGATTCGGTGGTCCTCAATCAAAGACAAAACACAGCTCCTACCTTTGTACAGAGTACTAACCAACTGAGGATGGATCTCTTAACCTATCTTTCCAAACATAATCCATTTGATGCTACCTTCTTTGATGCCTATCATAGACGATATCTCTTAGGACCTTCTGTTCCTACCCTCCTCTATTACCAACAAATGGCTCACCGCTATGCTATATATATTTCCCTTTGTCAATCTAATTCCACTATTTTACCCCTTCTTTTCCAACCTTCCAATTTCCCTCAAATTCCTATTTTCACTTACTGTTCCTTTATTGAGGATAGGGTATTTTCCCCTTCTCCACCCTGTCCTTCACCCCTCATTAATGTACCCTCCACATTTCCTATTTATCAGTTAACACCGTTCCTTAGTGATTCCTTACAAATTTTTGCCACTCCTTCTTTAACCTTTTCTTCCTTTTATGATTTTTCCTATCCTTCCCTACATCCACTTTCCCTTATTCCACTACCCTCACCTCACACTTCCATATCTCAACCACCTCAGTTGGTTAGTGACTGTGACGGTTTTGATACTCAGATTTCCAGAAGAAGGGGATGGAGTTCGGATGATTGTCTTACAGGACCACAGATTAATTGGCCAGTAATTCCAGGAGAATGGACAGCTTCCAGTCAAGCTTATCAAAACTATGTTCATTTTGCCCAACAATATTCACAGTCTGCAGATCCCTCCGTGAGATTAACTGCTCACTTTGCTTGGTACCTGGCGTATATGCATAGGCACTCTCATACTGATTCAAAGCCTATTCCAAAGTTGTGCATGAATGTCAATGTTAGCATTGATTCCCAGCAGTTGGAGATATTGTATTTTCATGCCCTCTGTTTGCCTAGCAGATACTTGGTCCTGTTGGAAAGGATGTGCTGTCTCCAATTTTTTCAAAATCCTCCTAAAAACTTTGTAGATGAATCCTTATCTATGGATCGATTCCGACAACATCAATCTTTTAAGAGGGATCATCTTCATTGATGCCTTTCCAATGTATGGTGGAAGCCTTTAATGCAAAACTCTCTTTTTCAAGGACTCATTCAGATGGTTGTGTTGTGTATTAGTGTTTGTGTTGTGAGTTCATTTATGTCAAACGAACGTGGTGGTTTCCTATTGGATTTTGTGTACGAGTTACATTTTGGAGACTTGTGGTGTTGGGGTCGTGGTTGGAGAGTTGAAGCTGATGTTGATGCAGAAGAAGCTAACTCTTATATCCTTTACAAATTTGTGATGATTTTTAGTTTGATAAGAGGTGTTAATGTAAACCGAGTTTTCCTTTCTTTGTATTTTTATATTAGATACAGGTTATAAGTTGGGGTCGTGTTGGATGGATTCTTTGTGATAAGATATTGAAGATTAAAGTTGAGCTCTTTTGAACTTGTATTCCCTTTTTCCTGGGTCGCGAGGACGCCTCCTTATTAAGTGTGGGGATATGTTGAGTGTTGAAATGACTTGTTTTTTGGCTAATTTTTGTTGTTTTTGAGAGCTGAATGGTTGATTTTATGGGATGATTGGTTGATTTGGAAGTGGTTTGAGAATGTTTTGGATGATAATGATTGTGTTTTGGAAGATCATGATGTTTGTTGGTGGTTCTGTGATGTTCTGATAGGTTCTGAATGGTTCTGTATACCTTCTGTTTTGTTCTGTTTTGGTTTGTTTTGTTCTGATTGTCTTCTGTAGGGAGGGATGAAGTATTGATTGATGAAGATTGAGATATTGTGAAAGTTTATTGAATGTTTTGTGAGAGTTTGGAATGGGTTGAGAGTGAGTTATGAGGTTTTGATGACCTTCTGTAACCTTCTGTAGGTCTTCTGTAGAGCTTCTGCTTCTGTTCTGTCTCTGTTCTGTTCTGTACTGTAGCTGTTCTGGTACTGTTCTGTAGACTGTTCTGTATGCTTCTGTAAGTGTTCTGTGGAATGTATGTGTGATTTTGGGAAAGTTTTCTAGCCTTGGAAAGAGGTGAATACAAGTGCAAAAGAGCTGAAGGAAGTGGAAGAAGTAGCTGTTAAAGACTCAAGTGAAGACTAGAGTGAAGTGACAGTAGTGAGCTATGAAAGGACACTGTAGTGGCTCTGGTGACTCTTCATATCAGACATACCTCTTGGGAGGGGTATCCACGACCTAAGAGTGATTATTGAGAGTAATTTTTGAGAGATTGTAGTGAGGATATGATGTAGTATTGATAGGGTGAGAGAGAGAGAGTCAGAGATAGCCAATTCTACTCAAACAAAGTGATTGTATATGAGAGATTGAGAGAGAAGACTATATGAAGATATTGAAGATGAATACTATGTGATGTATTTCCATTCAAAGATGGTGTATTTCTTTGCTTTCTTTGTTCTATTGATGGATTTTGTGAAGATGTTGAAGAATATGGTTGATTCTATTAAAAACCGTGGGAGATTTACATGATGCTGCATGAAGATTTGTTGTGCCTGGTGTTCTTTTCTTCATTGGGATCATATGAAACATGATAAACAAGCTTGTTGATGTTACAAGATAGATCTTGCAAGGCCCTCCTTCCATTTTTTCAAATCTCTTGTCTCCTCTTCTCAATCAAGACTTTAAGATCTTGGCACATCAAATCTTCAGGTTCTTCCATGTCTACCTGTTGTGTGTTGATGACATCTATAAAGTTGAGTTCAATACTTCACTCAATCCCAATTTGCACCAAAGTAGCACAACACCAATTCTTGTCCATTGTCCCTACCTCTCTCAATAAGGGTTCTTACCTACATGCATGCATGTTAGTACCAACAAATGAGTAATACATGGGCTATGAAATCTTGCATGCCTCTCGTTAGAGCAAAATTCAATTCAATGGTTCATTCTTTATGAAGGAAAATATATGTCACACACACACACACACACACACACACACACACACACACACCCATGCCCACCTACAAGTTCAGAAACTTATTTTTTCTTGGTTGTATCATACCCTTAAAGACGCGCTATAGAATTGAATCAAGAATACAACTCTCATGTTTTTTTTTTCCATGTAAAACATTGTCCACTTCTCTAGATTTACAAGGAAAAAAGAAATTTCAACTTTGAAAAATGAGCTAGTCTCTCAATATTTTATAGGATGTTGACAATGATGATAGCTTGTGATTGAACTTAGATTTTTCTTAGTGAGTTATGTTTGTTTAATTACCTTGGTTATCAACTTGTCCACTTAAGCACTTTGTTTTGTTAACCTTAGACATAGAGTTAAATGCAAATACATTTTGTGTGAAGTATATGCTCACATGTGCATTCATTTTATCAAATATCAATGTTTTTGTACTTTACATACTAATAAGAACTTTTCACACACGTGAATTATGTAGATATTCTAGGGCTATTGAATGTCTAATACTTACTCATCTTTAAAAGTACAAAGACTTGAAGGTTGTTGAACTTTATATATGTATTCCAAAGAGGGGCCATAAGGATATCATTAGCAAGATCAAATTCTATAATATTGAAAGGTGATTATCTTATGCTTTTAGTATAAAATTACCCTTTCCAATGGGCGTTGTATTGTTGCCAATGCAAAAAGCTATTATAGTGGGTAGAAAGGTCACTAAGATGTCACCAAGACATAACATTAAGGATGATAGAGACCTTCAAGGAAGAAGATAGAACTCTTAACATTAAATTTAAAAAACATTGTTGTAGGGAATGCAAACTTTTAGAGCCATATAAAATCAAAATATGGTGAAATAAAAGAAAAAAATACTTGCCCCTTCCTTCTTAAAGATTTGGAGTAAGTTTATTAGTCCAATTATTGAAGTTCTTATAAGCTTTTTTGCATATTAATGCATTTATCATAATAATATAATTGATACATTTGTAAATAGAGGAAAAAGTGGAGACTTAAATAACATCACTTATTTTTTCACGTACATGCAACTTAAGGTCTTAATACTTAGTGGCCCAAAGAGATGAAAAGTGTGATAAAGACACCTGGAGTAAATTTTACTAAATTAAATGCCCTCAAATCCACTTTTAATCCTATGGAGAATTATAGCAAATGAAAATGATGGGAATTGATAGTCTACACTCCACATAGATAAATATTCATATTTCTCTTTCCCATTCTTGTAATGGCATAACGGCTTCCAGCTAGGAAACCAAATTGATCAATCATAATTAATCCCAAGGCTTGTTCATGTTGAAACATATTGGTTGAAGTTTTAATAAAAACACAATGATATGAACATTATGTAGGGTTGCACCACTTGCTTTATCAAGGGTGACATGGACATCACTACTAATGGGAGAATAAGTAGGCAATAACCAAGGTAAGCAAGCCAATATTATGGCATCCTAGCTTTTTGACAGTTTGGGGCACATTACCTATAGTAAATGAGAAGTTTTTTGAAAACTAAGGGCATCACATGGATGAGAAGGAAGGAGAGAGTTAATTTTTGAAAATATTAAAACTTTCTTTTAACTTGATCAAGATCCCTATAAACAAATAGAAAAGGTGCTACTTATAAACTATTGTAGCTAGGTGTATTTTCTATAAGAGATTGCCACAAAAGTATCTTTGTCAAATTTTTTTCTCCCCACATTGGTGTTAAAATTAGTTTACTTTTTAAAGACAAAGATATAACCAATTGTATACTTGTATGCCTCTTTATTGGTGTTAAAATGGCCATTATTACTATAAAAATATACATGATATGTGTAAGCTCGTATAAGTGGCACATTAGTCATGAGATTATTTTATTCCTATCCTTATTTGGTATGTGTGAATAAAAGAAGATACTTTCTATGCCCACCCTACACACACACACCAGAACAACAAATTATTTTATTTCTATTGTTAATTGGTATGTGTGAATAAAAGGAGAGACTTCCTATGCCCACCCTACACACATTTGCACACACGGGTACATATCTTAGTAGCAAGCACTTTAGCACAAGTTTAGGAGGTTCATCTATTAACAACTTAGGTACAATTCACCTCTCCAAACCGCTTGCACAAATCACTACATGGTAATTCCTACATGAGGATGCATATTTTTTACAACTATTGGCATGTCATGCTCTTTCTACTTCAACTACACTTGCTTCTCTCTCTCACTCTTCTACATCTCTCAAATGGTATCTTAGAGTGATGGAGGTGTGGATTCCTAGGCTTCTTTAATACCTTGCCTCTCAACATTTAAGATTTATAACGATTCTAGCTCTCATCATGCTACTCCCTCCTACCCTATCTACTGCCATGGCTTCTTGCTAGAGTGTGTTGCCATTCTTGCACTATTGCTATAGCATTTGAGTGTTTCTTAAGTGTAATAGATTTTCCTACTACTCTCTAGTATGACAATAAATAACAATGCTTGTTGTTCACATAGCCCTAATCAAGCATTCTTCTCCATTGTAGAAATAGTCCATATGCCACTTACATTATTGAAATACAATGTCATGCCTACTATTGCCATTCATACTACTATTTCAACACAATCACTAAAGGCCTCCTTCTACATCTCTTCTTTGTTCACTAGCATATTGATATTATAACAAACATTAATGATCCATGTTCAACAATTTGTTTACTACATGTGCTCTACTTTCAACGTATGT
The DNA here is from genome assembly GCF_053477565.2 of Lygodium microphyllum. Classification (NCBI taxonomy): domain Eukaryota; kingdom Viridiplantae; phylum Streptophyta; class Polypodiopsida; order Schizaeales; family Lygodiaceae; genus Lygodium; species Lygodium microphyllum. Next base: position 48,687,881 of record NC_141151.1, on the reverse strand, counting down.
TTTCCTTCTTGAATTTTGATTAAATTGAGCATAATTTTTTATGAGTTGATTACTCCTTGCTAATCAATTTTGAAGAGCTTCTATATTAGAATGTAGTTTAATAGCTTCCACACAAGTTTCCTATCCTAAATGAAGTGATCGAGAGTTAACAAACCAAGGCAAGGTTAAGATTTAAGAAGATCAACAAGGGTAACTTCTAAGAAGTTTATTGTTGTCAAGAACCCTTACCTCAAGAAAAAGAATATCAAATTAGTCAAGTAGGTTATTGATGATATCTATGAGTTATTATAAGTGTTTGATGAATCTATCATGGATCATTTATTGACATTTCCCTCAAGAACATAGTCATTTCAAATTATCCATAGTGTCATCCAATAATAGTGATTGACATTTCCTTCAAGTAAATAGTCATTTCAAATTATCAATAGTGACATCCAATAATAGTGAAAGTGCAACCATCAAGTTTAAGGGCCATGCACTCCATACTTGGCAAACAAGGATTGAGCTAATTGTGATAAAGAAAGGGCTATGAAACATCATAAATAGAGAGAGAAGAAGTCATTGGATATAACACAAGTTGTTGCATATGAAGCTAGTGATGATAAAGCCCAATTCATCATCAAGCTAAGACTCACACCATGTCAGTCATGTGAATGATTGTGACACAACAAAGGGCACACATGACTAGTTGAATAAGCTACTTGGTGTTGTTGCCAAGAGGCATTGACTAGAGGGATGATGGCCTTAAATGGTTCTCCTCTATATATAGCTAGAGGGATGATGGCTTGAAATGTTTTCATCTAAGCACTTAGGGATGTTCTCAAGGGGATAATGGCCTTAGATGATTCTCTCTTGACTGAGAAGTTGAGGAATAATTTTATCCTTTTTGAAAGTGAGACTCACTCTTGTGTACATGGCTAGAGTCTATTAGCATGGTGATATTTACATTAGCTAGTGTTAGCATTTACATATGTAAAGAGTTCTTATTGCGATACTCTTTTTATTAATTAAGTACCCTTGGGGTATCCCTTGACTTTTCTTTTTGTGACAAACATTAATTAATAATTTATGCATTTATCATTGTTGGAAAATGATTCATTTAAATTGATTCTCACACAACTCTATTGTTGTTAGACTTGGTTGGCGTATAGAAGTAGGCAAGGATACATTTGTGGTGCTAGAGTGAGTATTCAAACGATTTGGGATTCGTTTGTATTTATTTTTACTTATTAGCATCATCACATTTTCTCATTGAAAGCACATCGATGGATATTTTTTATTTTTATGATATTTGTTAACTATCATTATTGAGTGTATTGGCATTGACATTAGGCTATTATTTAGTCATATAAAATTTTGATTATTTATTGGATTCATGAAGGTTTAGAACCTTAGTTCAATTAATCAAGCTCAAGGTCCATTTATCAAGACTCTTATTCCTTCAAATTTTCTTGGAGCTATCATATTCTTACTGGTGGGTTCTTATTAAAGGGTGGTTTTCTTCTTCCTTGAGATTCAAATCCTTTCTCACGAGCTGAAAGAGAAGACCCCCTACTTCAATTTCAAGGTTTTCAATTTAAAGAAGGCAAGGTTTTTCTTCTTGAGCTACTTTTTAGCCCACTACCTCAAGTTTATTTTTTTCTTGATGTGAAATAAAATTGATATCAATATCATGATTGATATTTACAATTGCATCATTTTAGCCCACTTAAGCATGTAGATTTGTAAAGAGCATTGGGGTTGAAGTAACCCACTACCTTGTAATGAAAGAGACCTAACTGACCTAACTAAGGGAGAGAAGAGAGAGAAGGACTGCAGGAGAAGAAGAAGAGGAGAGAGAAAGACAGGGAGAAGAGAGAGAAAGAGAGGAAAAGGAGGAGGAAGAAGAAGAAGGAGAAGAAGAAGCCATGAAAGCTTGTGAAGGTAAAAAGAGAGATTCTTCATAATTCTCTGATGCCTCGAAATACCCTCTTACACCTTATATATCATCAGTGTGACTGGTATGTTCCCATGCCATGTTCCCATGATCCCCATTCATTACAAACCATCTCGTCTCATAAAGTTTTTGTCCTAAAAAACAAGGGATGTTGTCCCGTAAGGGTGTGCTGTAGGAAATCAGACATAACTTTGTGTAAGAAACTCTGAATGGGACAAGTGAGGTGTCATTACAGAGCGCACGAGATGTACTTTCAGCCCAGCGGGGGGGGGGCTGCAAATAGGCCAGGACCAAAACTGTTGCAAAATAGAGGGCTGTCCAGGAGTTACTAGTGTGCTGTCCAAGATAGTATGGCTGGAGAAAAACAACCATAACTTCCTCTAGGAAACTCCGATGGGGGCAAGTGAGGTGTTGGCGTGGAGTCCTCGAGGTGTACTTTCAGCCCATGTATGGAAAATGGGGCTGAAAATGGGTCAATACCAAAACTAGTGCAAAACAGTTGGTTGTCCGGACGCAGACTACAGCCCAAAATAGGTGTCATGGTTAAGTTCCAGCCAATACGACCTCCTTGAGGTGCGGAAACTCATTCAAGATAGATGTTTGGCGCCAAGAAGCTTCCTCTGTTGGTAGGCCTTGCCATTTGATTAGGTATTCATGGATGGAACGGGTGCAGAGTTGCTTTTCATGCTGCCCAATGACCGCTTTAGGTATATACTGGATAAGGCCCTCCTCATCAATGGGGGGTAGCTCCTCTACATGATCTTTGGGAATGCCAATGAAAGGTTTCAATTGGCTCACATGGAAGACATTATGGATCTTAGTAGTGGGAGGGAGTTGGAGATGGTAAGCCAATTCCCCGAAATTCTTAATGATTGTGTAGGGCCCATAGTAACGGTGTGCCAACTTGTTGCAAGAACCGTCCTTTAGTGTAGCATAACAGGACTTGGGGACCTTGAGGAGTACCAATTCACCCTCTTGAAAGTCAAGGGGTCTTCTTTTTGGATCAGCATGGAGGTTCATGTGCTCTTGAACCCTTTTGAGGTTTGCCTTGCATTGTTGAAGTAAAGTTTGCATGCAGTCCAACTCTTATTTTCCAAGGGGGTTGAGCTTGCATTGAAGATCACGGTGGGAAGGGGCACCCGATAACCATAAAATACTTCAAAGGGGGAGACTCCAATGCTCGAATGAGTGGAGTTGTTATAAGAAAATTCTGTCAAGTGCAACCATACATCCCAAGAATTCTGCACATCATGACAAAAATGTCTCAAATAAGTCTCAAGCCACTTGTTGACTCCCTTGGTCTGCCCATCTGTTTGGCGATGATAGGTTGTATACGGAGCCAATGTGGTCCCCATGGAGCTGAAAATTGTCTGCCAAAATTGACTCATAAATTTGGTGTCCCGATTATGTACTATGACGTGGGGTAAGACATGCAACTTAAATACATGCTCCATAAAGTGAGTGGCAACTTGAGATGCTATAAACTAAGATTTTGTAGGGATGAAATGGGCTACTTTAGTGAGTCGGTCAACTATCACCTAGATGCTATCCCAACCCTTCTTGGTTGTGGGTAAACCAGTGATGAAATCCATGGTAATGTGAGTCCATTTTCCTTTTGGGGATAGGTAAGGGCTGCAACAATCCACCCGGTTTAAGAATGCTATCTTTATTTTGTTGACAAGGCACACATCTAGACACGAAGTCTTTAACATCTCACCATAGGCCTTTCCAATGGAAGCTTTTTGAAATGCGGTCATATGTTTTGAAGATCCCTAAGTGGCCAGCAATCGGTGAAGAATGCATCTCTTCAAGGATCCTTTGGGTAAAAGGAGAGGCATGGGGAATCACAATACGGCCTGTAATATTTCCAAATTCCTCTCTCGTTCTTCACATGAAACTCCCCTTGTAAGAGTTCATAATTTGAAATTATGGAATTTTTTTAAAAATTATTCCCTCCTTCACCTAGCTGACTACCGTCCTAGGGGAGAGGGAGGGAAACCGGGATGAATAAGCATCTCTGCCGGATGCCATGGAGGGGGCAAGGGCATGCAAGATGTCGCGTGGGGGCATGAAGGTCCCCTCCCTCAGCTATAAATGCAGTGGGAGGAGCCGTCCGGGTGGACGCTGCCGTCGAGAGAGAGGCCGACACACTGATGCTACCATAGTGGGAAAGGGAAGCTGTGAGATAGAGGAGGAGCCGTCACGCTGCGTCGAGAGTGGAGGGAGGAGTCGTAAATGCCACGAGAGGGGGCTGAGAACAGCATCGCGCGCCATGAGGGAGGGGAGGTTGTGACCTTTGATGGGACACCGCCAGTGAAGCCTTCCTCCACGTGTTGTTTTGGAAGCTTCTTGAGCTTCTAAGGGGGCTATCACAAGCCCCCTTTCATATTACATCCCCCCCCCCCCCCCCCCCCCCCCCCCCCCAAATTTCTTTATTGTGGGCTTCCTCCTAGCCCTTGTTCGTGTGGGTTTGATAAACCCCCCCCGAAATCCAAAGCCCTATTGTGATTCTTATACCCCTTGCCCCGAGTTTTTTCTACCCATTTCCTTGCAAATTCCACCTAACCCCCTTTCCGTGAGGTTCCCCACAAATCCTCAAATCCTTCCCCGTGGATTCCCCCCCCCTCCACGGAAATATCCCTTTTTAAGGTCTTTTATACCCTTTGCCCCTTTCCTAATCCGCTAAAGCCCATTTAGTACCCCCCTTTCCCGTGGAGTCCTATCCGAGGCCTTTAAAAAGCCTCGTCAAAGCCTTTTTTTTTCCCTTGGATTTCCTATAATCTCCTAATAGCTCAAGTGCTAAACCCCTTCTCGTGGGCCTTCCCTATTGCCTCACAATCGGGTTCTTGTTAACCCGGGATATTTTAAAAATCCCCTTTGCCTTCACAAAGCAAATCTTTTACACCCCTTCGTCCTCGAAGTTTAAGGAGGAAACCTATAAAGCCTTCTAAAGCCAACTCCGAAAGATGGTGCAAGCAGTCACAAAGGGAGTTCGCATTCGAAGAAGATCGGCCAACATCATAAATCAACGTCCAAGGCGGAAAGGCCGAATTCACGAAGGCTCCTAAGAAAGCACAAGGCGCAGCCGCAGGAGGATCGTCTCCTAACATCCATGTGGACATTTCACCACAAGTCCAAGTTTTTTCTTCCTAATTTTGATTTACATCGTTATAATCCAATCGTGCATGAATCACTTTTGGCGATAGGATGCATCTTTCGATTTAAATACTTCGACTAATTTAAAGGAAAGACCTCATGATGGAAGAATTCAGTCATTAGTATTTTTCAATAAAACGAACAAAATAAAGCAAGCATAAGATTTCTATGCATGTCTAGCAAGTGGGTTTTATGCATTAATTAGATTAATTAATGCCCATCTTTACAAAACTGAATTATGATAGTACACTTCAGCATGGAAGGAATAAACCGCATATCACATTATTGAACATATTTTCTTCGAAATGATTCATTATAGAAAGTTTCTAGCAACCGTAGGAAATTGCTAGGGCTGCATAAAACTTAAATCAACAAAAGGGTGTGTAAGTTCAGCATACGACAAATTCATTCGGAAAGGAAAGTAGGAAAATGCTGCATGTTTAAACATAAAATCCTAAAGCTTAGCAGCATGAATCTTGTCTGCATGTTATAGGGTGATAAATTGGAAACATGCTATAACTTAACCTACGCTTTGATCATAACCTGAAAAGTTAGGGTTTGTAAACCAACTTATACGTAAGCAATGAATCATGTGGTTATGGAAATGGTAGCGCAATTATCTTCAAGAATAAACAAGTTAAATTGGTTTAAACCTAAACACCTAAAAATCGCGAGAGACTCATTTAGGAAGGGTTAATTCAATGCAACATATCCCAAAGAGCTAACTAGGGTTAGCTCGTTGAGGACATTACCTAATCGCTTTTATTGCCAAAAAAATCTGAAACTCTTAAACCTAAAGACTTGCCCACATTCACGAAATGTAGGGACAGTAGGACATACCTGCAGAAAATGATCTAGGGTTTTGCCCTAAGAATCTCTCGCTAAAAAGATGAAACTCGGTCTGAACTTGGAACCCTAGGACTAACAATGTCAACCTAATGTAATCAAGAACAGATTGTTTCGTGACTCCATTCAATGGGTAAAAAAGTCCCATAGTTTGATACGACACTTGTGCAACAAGTTGTAGAGTCGCACGATCTTGTGAATTGATCACAAGGGAATGGCCAATTCTTCAGAATGAGATTGGCAGATTCTTACAAAAGTTTATCTTGCAAGAGGATGAATAATTGTCCTGATGTAGTACCTCTCTTGGGTAAAGTGACCAAGATACGGGGATTAGATATTTTCTTGAAAGCAAAAGACCAATCAATAAATTGGAATAATATATGAACTTAAGGTATTGACTAAGTTGGGTTAATAGGGTACGGCCCTAACCCAGGATATAGGGTTAACAAATAAACCCTTGGGGATCTTGCCAAGTCGCAATTGATCCCGGATCGAGTGCTGGATGCATTCGAAAAGAAGGATTCGCTCCTTAGCAATTGGCCAAAAATAACGACAAATGGAAATGATTGTGCTTGTAATAATTTTAAGAGCACTGTTTTGCTTTGTTTGCTCAAAGAATTAAGGGATGAAAAGATATCTAATGCTTCAGGTTGAAGGCTTGAAGGGAGAGGCAGCTTCAGTTACCCCTGACTATTTGCCTGACCCTAACCAAGGGGGTTGTTAACTGCACTGAGAAGGTGGACCGAACCCGCTATGAGAGATCTCTCCGTTGAGCGCTACTTGGAGTAGGAGGACGCTTGGGTGCCAGAGGGGGCTCTGGCCATAAATCCCTCGCCTTCCGGGCCCTGCACAAGAGGCCAACGTGACTCGGGATTGGATCTCGAGGCCCGCATACTAGTCTACGGGCAAAATCTTGGATTAGTAATCCCTGTGGATTGTTGGATAGCCTTCGGGCGGATTATGGATAAGCCTAAAGGCTGGACTTTATGTATTTCAAAGATAAATATGATAACCTGTTGGAAAGGAACTTGTTTGACATTGCTTTTCTGTGTTAAGTGCTATGATTACGTAAAGGAACCAATGCCTAATGGGCTAATTAAGGAAGCTGACTAAATGTGTTAGGTAATTAAATAACTAAAACAACCTGAGGAAAGTGCGGTGGATGTGGCCATGGGTCCATCCTACAGATGGGTGGTCCCAGTTTGCCGGGAACTTTTCTCAATCATGATGGACAGCGAGAAGATCGTTTCAAAGGATATGAACAGAAAAAGGGCACTAACCTAGAGTCTAAGTTATAAATCATTCCGATTTATGATGTTTTAGGGGAACGGAATGGGACTATGCCCTATGGCAGAGAGGTCAAGCCTTGCATCCCTCTCGTTTCCCATTCTCCTTGAACCAAGTGCAACGTGAATCCGCTTTGGACCTAGCGTTTCTACGTAAAGTAGCTCACTCGAGTTCGACGCTAGTTGCCCTTAGGAAATGGCCAATAGGGAAAACCCTAATTCAGGTCGGTCCTAAGTGGGAATGGTCTGAATACTTCCGCTACGTGGCAGACGCGGAAAGTGCTAGATCGCAAACCCCATAACATTCCATGGGAGTACCGGGTGGAGGTTTCTAGACATCCTTTCCGATGGACTACTAAGACTGTCCTGAAGATTATAGGTGGACACGTTACACGACCATGGATCCAAATGAGGCCATTATGGAGTTGATATTGAGAGTCGTCATCCATAACACCTTGCTGTAATTTTTGAAAAAGGGGGCTGAATTCAGCATCAAGCAAGTAGGCCTCTTGGAGCTCTTCAATCCAATCATGGTGGAGTTCAGTGATAGATGAAACCTTGCATGCCCACATGCGAGAGAGTGCATCAGCCACTACATTGTCCTTGCCACGGGTGTGGGTAATCTAAAAGTCATAGTTTTGTAGGGTAGCTACCCATCTACATTGTTTGGGAGTGAGGTTGGGCTGAGTCAAGAAGTATTTGAGCAAACGGTGGTCACTTTTCACCTTAAATTTACTGCCATACAAGTAGTGGTGCCACTTTTTAATAGCATGAATGACTGCCAATATCTCCTGATCATAGACATGCAACTCTCTCTCTTTATCATCCAATTTCCGGCTCTCAAATGCTATTACCCCGTGTTCTTGCAGCAAGACTGCACCAATACCCCATCCACTAGCATCACATTGGATGGTAAAATCCTTTGAAAAGTTGGGGCATACGAGGATAGGGGCTGAAGTGAGCAAGTCTTTCAGCTGTGCTGAAAACTGCGATCATCCAAATCATCCCATAAGAAAGCCTCTTTTTTCAGTCTGTGGATTAATGGTGCTACAATTGTGGCATAATGGTGAATAAATCTCCGATAAAAAGAGGAGGCCAAGAAAACCATGCAAGGAGGTAGTGGTAGTGGGGGTGGGCCAATCTCAGACACACTGCACTTCTTAGGATCAGCTTGGATGCCTTTTTCACTAACAATGTGTCCCAAGTACTCAACCTCTGTTTGCATGAAGACATGCTTGCTTTCCTTGGCAAATAACCGGTGCTCTCTTAGTATATCAAAAATTTGTCTGGCATGCTTCAAATGCTCATGCACTGACTTGGTGTAAATGAGTATATCATCAAATAATACCAACACAAACTGGAAAAGCCATGGCTGCAATATTTTGTTCATTAGGCTCTAAAACATGGCGAGTGCATTAGTGAGCCCAAATGGCATGACAAGGAAATGGTACAAGCCACGGTCAGTCCGAAAAGCTGTTTTAACTTCATCACCCACTCTCATTCTGATCGGATCGCAAATCAATCTTGGTAAAGTAGCGTGCTCCCTTGAGCTCATCAAACAAGTCATCAATTCGAGGGATGGGGTATCTATTTTTGACGGTGATCTTATTGAGATCACGGTAGTCAATGCACAACTAGAAGGATCCGTCCTTTTTCTTAACCAATAGAACTGGGGAGGCATAAGGGGAAGAGCTAGGCTCTATGAATTCCATTGCAGTGAGCTTCTTGACTTGTTTAGCTACTTCCTATCTCTCACATTTAGAGAGCCGATATGGGGGTTTATTGATGGGCTTGGCATGGGGCTCCAAGTCAATCGGGTGATCCACCGATCTCTGAGGTGGGAGAGTGGTGGAAGGCTGAAATAGGTCCTCATATTCAGCCAAACATGCTTTTAGTACTACATTTTGCTTCCCCAAGGTGTGCTGGTCATCATTATCCTTATGCAAATGCAAGACAAAGATCTGGAGTGTTTGTTGAATTCCTTTTTGAGTTGTCTTGCTGTTATAAGCTGAAAATCTGCAATTTATTTGATGCTCTCCAAATGTACAAGGTGTCCATGCATTACAAACTCCATATACAACTAAGAGAAGTCCATAGATATTTTTCCCAACTGCTGCAGCCAATCACAACCGAAAACAACATCCATGGGGCCCATATCAAGGGTAATTAAGTCCACCTTTGCTGTATAATTTTTTGCAATCATATGAGACACTTGTGTGCATACATGGGAGCTTATTTCCTTATTTCCATTGGCCACTTGAACCCTAAGAGGTTGTTGTAATTCAGTAGGAACACATGTCAAACGGCCAAGAGTCGATTTATTCACAAAATTGTGTGTGCTGCCACTATCTATGAGAATGTATACATTCTTGCCATAAATGTTACCATGTATCCGTAGGGTGTTCCAGTTCCTAGAGCTGGTCCATGCATCCATAGAGATCAAGCAAGCTGATATAGTGGTAAATGTGGGGTGCAAAGGGTCATTCCCAAGCATGTCATCCATGGAGCAGCCACTGTGGTCAAAAGGGAACCCGTCCGGTGAGTCATAAAAGTGATCGGTGTCAAGATCCTCTTCATATTCAACATTTTCAGCAAGTGTCATCATGGGAGAGTTGCCATGCAAGTCCTCTTCCAACTTGTCACTATCTTCTAGCACATACATGCTATTAAACTTGACAATGGCATTCTTAAAGGGGCATTTGGATGCATGATCAATCGTGTACTTATCCCCACATTTAAAGCACAATCCTTTAGCCTTGTGATCCTTGACAACTTCAGGAGGAATGAATTTTTGACCGTTAGGACTGAAGCCATTCCGTGTCTTATTTTCAACATACTTTGGGTCACTTTTGGAGGGGGTGCTGTCCCAAAACTAGCATATTTCCTTTCAGCATTAAAAGTGGGGTAAGTGGGGATTTTGGGGCTGCCATTCCTTGCATTGTTGCTACGATAATTATGGGCATATGGGGATTGCCTAATAGGGTATCTTTGCTGTCCTGCAATGGGCTGCATACCCTCATTGCGACGGTATTTCCGACCATATTGTTCAGCCAATTCTATGGCTGCAAAAAAGGTGGCTGGCTTTTGAGCCATTACATCAGCTGAAAGATGCACATCTAGCCATAAATGTATTTATGCAATTTGGCCTCATCATTGACTTCCTTAACATACATGGATAGGTTCATAAACCGGTTGGTATACTCCCTCACGGTGAGATTTCGCTAATCAAACTAATACCATTGCCTAGCAAAATGTTCTTTCTCTACCGGGAGATAAAAACTTGGATCATATGCATCTTGAAATCTTCCCAATCATGAAACTACTGATTTTCTCTTTGAATAAATCTCCACCATGTCTGGGCACCGGGGAGACAAAAACTTGGATCATATGCATCTTGAAATCTTCCCAATCATGAAACTACTGATTTTCTCTTTGAGTAAATCTCCACCATGTGTGGGCAAAACCTTCCAGATGAAGGGAGGCAAAAATAATCTTTGCCTCATCGGTATGGGGGTAAATGAGAAAATAGGCTTCCAATTTAGAGGTCCATTCCTCTAATTCAACCGCGGATGAGGACTACCCATTAAACTTAGTAAACACAATCTTGTCACGCAGCTTGTTTGGGCCTTGCTGTCCATATATGCCATGTGCTACATGCTGCCCAAGTATGTTGTGCTCCCCATACATGCCTTGCTATCTAGACCCTGGCTGTCCAAAATTTCCATGGGGGCCATGCTACCCATGCATTACATGAGGACCAAACTGCACATTAGGACCTTGCTATCCAAAATGACCATACTGCCCAAAACTGCCATGTGCATGCTGCCCATTGCTATGTGCATGCTGCCCATTGCCATATACATGCTGCCCATGTACCCCTTGCATTCCATGCTGCCGAAAATTTGCATTAGGCCCTTGTTGGCCATTCCCATGAGTGTGTATATAGCTTCCATTATGGGGGAGTTGTGGTCCCAAGGATGGGCTTGAAGGATTTGTAATAATGGGGGAGGGAAGGAGAGGTTCATCATGTCAAGTGGAGGGCTCACCCGTCTCATAAATGCTATGGGGAACGCCATGGGTACCACCAAAACCTTGTGGGCTACGCCTGGTCTCCAAGGGGGGAGGGTGGTTGGCCTCACGGGGAGGGACATGCTCCTTGTGGGCTACGCCCGGTCTCCAAGGGGGGAGGGCGGTTGGCCTCACGGGGAGGGACATGCTCCTTGGGTCGATCCGAGGGGAGTGCAATGGCGGAGATGAGGGTGCCCATGCACTCGATGAGTAAGTCCATCTTGGTCATCATCTTGGAATAACGATGATCTTGGCGGGTTTCCATCTCCCTATGGCATTGTTCCATCTCTCGATGTCATTCAGCATGACGGGTCTCATGTTGGCATAGAGTATGGTTGAGCATAGAGAAGCGATCCATCTCGAGGGAACCCTCTTCAAAAATGTCTTCACGATCCTCTTGGGCTGAGCTAGGATCATTCATTGAGGCATGGGAGTTCCATATTTCACGCTGGAAGTCCTCAGTCCTCCTGGGCCTTTGCTTTACCCTTGTGGCCTGCCATCCCAAGTGCAGTCTACCACACCCCTTGTTACAGAAATGACAATATCTTGAGCTAGGAAGCTCCGATTGCCAAAATTTTTTATTCAAATTAAAGCTCTTGATCCCCTCTACGAGACTATGTAAAAATATCTTTGACACTAAATTATCAAGGCTTTGCTATAATCACTTTTTGTGGGCTGACTGTGTAGGACTAATACCTATACCTTTGAGCACAAAATTGAGCCTATCTCCCAAACCGTAGGGCAAAATGGGGAGATTTTTTGTTCAGATTGAAGGGGGGATGCCCTCTTTGAATGGAGCTATGGGGCCTACACTCAATTACACAAGAAGTATTTGCAATTGACTTTTGTGGGCTGACTGTATAGGACTGCTGTCTGTCCCACAGTACCTCTGAGCACAAAATTGAGCGTATCTCCCAAACCGTAGGGTGGAATGGGGAGATTTTTGGTTCAGATTGAAGGGGGGGATTCCCTCTTCAAATAGATCTGTAGGACTTGTGCTCAGTCACACAAGAAGGCTTTGATGTAATCGGCTTTTGTAGGTTGACTGTGTGGGACTGGTTGTCTGCAATACCCTGCAAGGACTCCTTCAAAGAACATATCTTATCCCAATGGTGAGGTGCTTATTCCAAGAAATCCAAGGTCTCAATAGTGGTTCTCAATGACACATAGAGCCATAAATTATTTGCATCCATAGTTCTATTGCCGAGACCATTTTCATGACTGCATACCCTGCTCTTCCTACATGCCTCCACCATACATTTCCAAGTGATACATGACATTACCAATGCATATAGAGGGTTGTAGACTTAAATGATCAGGGCTCGAGCTATTCCTTCAAGTGTACCTACACCTACAAGAATCTTTGGGCTCTGGATTACCGAGAGGTGGGAAAAGGTTCCCCCGGGCCGGGTTGTGCACCCCTTCAAGGTCTTTGATGGCAAGGGGGGGTCACCACTCTTTTGTCTTGCTACCTCGCCTAGCATCAAGCTTTTCCTCACCCGGAATATATATGGCAGACATTTATTATTAAGCACCCAGCATGATATGCATTTATAAATTGAGGATTGGGCCTTTCATGATATGCATGATCAATAAGGAAATGGGATGGGGAAAAGGGTTACCTCTGTAATTCAGTGACTCACTGATTGCATGACTTACCCTTCTTACAATTTCTTCCTTATCAATCGGAATCAAAACAAGAGTATGGTTAAGGTTTAGAGTAAAATCTTGATCAATGGGAAAGAAATTTAAAGATTATCTAGCCATGTATGCATTCCAAGGGTGTGGACTGAGGATGGGAATCCAATTGGCACTCTCAACCCAAGAATTTCCTCCATCTCTCTCATCAACTGGCTGAGCTCAACAATTGGATGTAAAAGAGAGAGGAAGAACTGATTGACATACCTTGTTCAAGCTTGGGGAAGAGTTATTGGCTGCCTTCTTCAAGAGCTTTGTGGTTGCCCATCTTCTTATAGCCCGTGGTTGTATGGGGACCTTCAATGTCGCATATCCTCACTTGTTGAAGCTTGTGGCTGCTCCCAAGGCTCCCGAGGTAAGAAAATTGAAGGGGGTTCAATGTGCCTTGACCTGGGCTGAAGATTTCATGGCTGCCATGGCTGTTGCCCACAGTAGGGTTTGAGGTATTGTCAAGGACTTGGGGGGGGGGGGGGGGCATACCTATGCTCAAGCTTTCCCAGGGGTGTGCCAAGGCTGAGGGATGAAGCAAGGAAGGCTAGGGCTGAGCTGGAGCAGGAGGAGTGAACCAGAATACTCAGTGCAAAATGCACCGCATTTTTCAGGCTACTCCCTGGAGGCTCTAGACAAGTTAGGTAGGGCTCAAGGCTGCTCTAGATGCTGAGCAAGGTGAGAGGAAAGCTTTGGGACAAGTCATTCCGGCTGAGGAAGAGGAGGAAGCAAGATTTCTGTAGTTCTTGGGGCTAAAGGTTCCATGGCAGCTTGAAGGAAGAAGGAGAGAGAAGGTCCTCTTGAAAAAGTAACTGTGCTTTTGGGCTCCTTTAACTCTGCTACACTCCTTTTGCCCAAAACCCTAAAGAAACTTACATGGAAATTAGTGACAACCTGCCAAATTTTTCTGCTCGCCTCCAGATGTGTCCATGGTTCTTGGGAAAGCTCCAAGAAACGCTGCCATAGTCTTCAAGAGGGCTGACAGCCTGCCTGAGTACTCCCTATGTACCTGTGTGAGAGAGATGTAACTGAGGTTTTCTAACTGTGAGAAACTGTGAGAACCCTAAATCTATGGGAAAAGAAAAGGATCAAGGACAAAGCTCTAATACCACTTGTAATGAAAGAGACCTAACTGACCTAACTAAGGGAGAAAAGAGAGAGAAGGATTGTAGGAGAAGAAGAAGAGGAGGGAGAAAGACATGGAGAAGAGAGAGAAAGAGAGGAAAAGGAGGAGGAAGAAGAAGAAGAAGCCATGAAAGCTTGTGAAGGTGAAAAGAGAGATTCTTGACAATTCTTTGATGCCTCAAAATACCCTCTTACACCTTATATACCGCCAGTGTGACTGGTATGTTCCCATGCCATGTTCATGTGATCCCTGCTCATTACATACCTCAATTTCAATAGCCTATTAGGGTTTTCATCTTTATCGAATTAAAAAACGATTTCACGCTAGAAAATCCAATTTTTCATCATTATCATCTTCTCCAATTCAACGTGGCCACCTTTGATATGGTAGAGGAAGTAGGGTGATTAAGGAAAGTAATCATTAAGCTCCCTCTGCAAGGCTTCAATCAATCCTATTGCCATTAACACAAGAGAATCATGTACTTCATGTTTTTTTGTTGTTGTTGGGGTGGGGGGTGTTGGATGGGAAACTAATTCTTTAAATTCCCCTTTAATTAACAACATGATAGCTAGCAAGGTCCTTCCATCTTGAAGGGCACTCTAATTATAAGCCTAAACCATTTATTAGTAGTCCGTGCTATTGACTTAATTTATGTAATCAATGCTAGGGATTAAAGGCCACCTCTGCCTAGCCACCTATATTTTACTTATACTGTAATATTTCTGCTGAAAAATATTATGTACACGCATGAAGTCTCATGCAATGACGATGCCGGCATTGAAGTTACGGACGGTGCGATTGTACACGACGTATCATGATTGGCAGAAACGAGACCAAAGGTTTAAAGAAACCCGCATATCCTCGTATGAACTTCCTCTTGGGAGGAGGATATAATTATGGCAAAAAATTTTATATTCTTTCCCCCAGCCGAAGGCCGTGCTGGAGGGGAGGGAGTGAAGCGCGGATGACTCGGCTCCCTTGCTGGAGGTCATTGAAGGGAGAGGGGCCATGCAACTGGCCACGTAGGGAGAGAGGCCTCCTATCCCTACCCTATAAATACCCCCTCTATGGGGTGAGTAAGGGAAGGAGTGGAGGGTCAGGACGCTGCCAGGACAAGAGAAAGAGAGAGAGGAGCATCGTCGGCGAATGCTGTCGCCAGCTGATAGAAATCACCGATGCCTGGCCTGTTTAGCCGCCGCTGCCTCAATCCGCCTCCTCCGCCAACAAGCGACTCCTCTTAGTCCACGTGGTCGAGTTCTATGGGCCACAGAAGCTTCCAAGAACCTTCTTGGGAAGTTTCTAAGGGCCCTTAGAAAGCCCCTTTTCTATTGCCTTATCAAGCGGGTTTTTATTACCCCTGAGTTTTTAAGCACCCTTTTTCCCCTTGTATCCCCTATAAAGCCCACCATAGCCCGGGTTCTTTTTTTTAAACCCCCTTCTTGTGGATCCGCAATAGCCAATATTAAAACTTCTTTTTCATTGGCCCTACAAAGCGGTATTTACACCCTTGGAATTAAGGCCTTTCGCCTTGCATCCTCAGGAATTAACCCTTTCCCTTGCATCCCCTATAAAGCTCATACCACTCGGGTTTTTAAGGCCTTTTTATAGCATTTCCACAAGATTTTTAACCTCAGGTTTCCTTTTAAAACCCTTCCCACACAAGTCTTTTAAAACCATTGTATCCTTTTTCATGAAGGCCTATTATATCCGGAATTTCTAAGTTCCCTTTCCCTTACAATCCCCAAAAGCCATATTAGCCGGGTTTAAACCCTTTCCCATTTCAACTCCCACAAGCCTATTTTTCTAACTGAATTAAAAAGGCCCTTCCCTTTTGAACCCTCCAAAAGCCCAAATTTATTTTCCCTCTTAATCTTCGAGGAGGAAGCCTATAAGGTCTTCCAAAGCCCAATTCCACAAGATGAAGCATCGGTTAAGGAATCCGAATCTCAAAAGGAATTGCACATGCGAGGGAGACGGGCCAAGATCATAAGTTTGCGGCCAAGGTAAGAAGGTCGAAATCGTGATGGCCCCTAAAAAGGCACAAGGCGCAACCACAGGACGATCATCTCCTAACATCCGTGTGGACATTTCACTGAATCCACAAGTCGAGGTTTTTCTTCCTATTTTTTATTTACGTCGGAATATCATCATTATGCATGGTTAATTCATGAAAGTAAGATGCACTTTTACAATTGAAAAACATTGGCTAAATAAGGGCAGAACATTGAAGAGGTGGATAAGACATATCATAGAAAGATGGAAAGTGTAAGGATAATGATGTTGGAATAGGAGGAAATAATAACCAGGAGACCTCTATACATTAGGTCTATCCACACGGGTGGTATTTCTCGGAGTAGCACCCATAGGGGTGCCACCTGCAAATGAATGAGCAAAAGCTGGAGTCGTTGGAGTAGATTCCCCATAGGTGTGACAAATCCTACAGGTGACACGCCTCCACCAAAACAATGAGATGGAGACACTGCATCGGTGCCTCCACAACACCCACATGAGCCACCCTCTCTCTTGAACCTATACGAGAGTGAGGAGTAGCACCTATATCTTGAGTTGACCACATGCTCACAGCATCCACATCTCTGCAACACCCCCCTAGAACCACTCCCTCCATCCAAGCCCAATCTGGAGCATCGATCTCGTATACTAGAAGCCAAAGCATTAGAGCATGCCAAAGTAGATCTAACAAAATAGCCTGATGGTGTCCGAGAGACAGCTCCTGGTCCACCATATCTCTGAATCCGGCCATGTGATCTCTAGAGACACACATGTGGATATCTCCTATAACTCCTCGTCACTTATCCCTTGACTTATGCTGCTCTCCAAATATCATCAAAGTAACCTGCACATATATAAAATGATCCTCCATGCCCTTAGGATATCGAATTGGTCCCATACTGCGTTGAAATTCCGATTGCTCTTCTTCTCGATCTTTCCTGGCTTGCTCCTACCTAGAGAGCCACGTCTCCATGGATGCATGGTGCAACATAAAAAAACAATTCACTTTCTCCTCCATTGCAACATCCATCCTTTTTTCTACCCCATTTTCAACCACCACATCTCCGGTCAGTTTATCATCATCCTTCAATAACCATAGCATACTGTTGTCTGAATCCACCGGTTGGTAGCCATTGTGAAATATGCATTAACGCCTCTGACTGCCTCTCACCCAGCACACAAACAAGCATAAAACCAGGGTACCGAGCATCAAAGAATATGCTTGGAGCTTTGCTCCTCACCATGAAACCTGCAAACACGCCTCTCTTGCCATGAATACACACACACAAAAGACTCAAGACACACCCTCACCAATCAAGAAACAAGATCAGGAGGCTCCTCCTCTTCCTCTACACACTCAAGATCCGTAGTTGCAGCTCAAAGGTAGAGCAAGAAGGAGGATGGACAAAGAGAGTTTGGAAAAAAGGGAAGAGAGAAGTTAAAGAGGCACCACAATCTGCCGTGCTCCAACCTCCTCAACCACTTTTTCCCAAGAATCCCAATTGCACCCTTTTGAACCTTTATTAAATCAAATATATTTTGACCATACAAAAGCAAAGGTTGAAGCCCTTATGTGTTGCATGCATTCTAGGCAAGATTCCTAAGGTTGTAAAATAAAAGAACATATGCAATGGCTTTTATAACTCCAAGCCAAGCATTTACAATGGTAAAAATATATATCAATGAAGTACAACTTAGATACAATATCACAAACATTTTTGATAAAGTGAATAACTTGTCGAAGTAGACCCCAAATCTTTTAGCCTTTTTGATGACAAAATTGGAGGCCATCATTCCTCCCACACTTAAATTGGTGAGCTCCCGCGAATCAAAGAACCATAGCACACTTCCATTGTAATCTTAAAGAAAAACTTTGTATCCTTATTCTCTTTTCTTCTCACTTCCGTGGATCATTTGTCCACTTCTTCAACAACCACTATCTCTTCACATCAAATTTTGTCTTGATTCCAAACACCCATCATTAACTAATATACTGATAAGGATGAATACCACACTTTGATTTTGGGAGACACACTATCTCCATGAAGAAGAAACATTGAAAATCCACCAATTTGACACCAAAAGGGTGAAAAACCCACAAAAGATCTTCAAAGTAGCACTCCCACTTCATCACATTAATCTTTATTGTTCTCCCACCCATGTGACTTAGATCTTGGCTTGTTCATTAACGATTGTTGGAATTCTTGCTTTGCTAGTTATGTGCTGCATATGAACTAGCATTATAATGACCTTAGGATTTAGGGTTTTGATAAAAACTAAAGATTATCTTATCCTTCTTTTTGGTTATTGCCTTGTGCAGTGCCGCCTATGGATGAGGGCGTGAAACAGAATGAATAGTCTGTCGCCATGAATTGGGTTCACTATTTTCTGTATAGGCTCGTCACTTAGCATTGAGGAGGGCTGCTGCAATGCTTGACATTGTTGCCACTTATTCTTCTTCTTGCATCCATCCTCTTATTCATCCTTTTGCTGCTTCCTCCTTTTCCTTCATTTTTGCACCTTCATTTCCACGAACAGATTAATCTTCTTCTTTATTGTGGAGGGCAAGATGAACATGTCGCCTTGATTCGTGGCCGCCAATTCCATAAGAGGCATCTTCTGTCCGATGACAATCGCTAGGCAACTGCACATAGCCCACTGGAATGCTTTATTCCATGGGGTGTCCTTCCTCTTCTGGTGTAGAAGACAGGGGTAACACCATCATTCACATGCCCTAGACATGCACACAGACTAGAAGGCAGGCCATCTGCTGTTATCCCATCTTTATTCTTCTTCTTACTTTCAGCTAATCTTGAAAAATATAACATATGAGAACAAATCTACATACAACTCCCTGCTTTTCAAAGATCTTGAAAACCTGCTCTTTACATCACAGAATCCATGGCTAGCCCAGTCCCAGCAACGGAACCAAAAATGATTGCCTCTCACCTAGCACACAAACAAGCATAAAACCAGGGTACCAAGCAACAAAGTATATGCTTGGAGCTTTGCTCCTCACCATGAAACCTACAAACACGCCTCTCTTGCCATGAATAGACACACACAAAAGACTCAAGACACACCCTCACCAATCAAGAAACAAGATCAGGAGGCTCCTCCTCTTCCTCTACACACTCAAGATCCATAGTTGCAGCTCAAAGGTAGAGCAAGAAGGAGGATGGACAAAGAGAGTTTGGAAAAGAGGGAAGAGAGAAGTTAAAGAGGCACCACAATCTGCCGTGCTCCAACCTCCTCAACCACTTTTTCCCAAGAATCCCAATTGCACCCTTTTGAACCTTTATTAAATCAAATATATTTTGACCATACAAAAGCAAAGGTTGAAGCCCTTATGTGTTGCATGCATTCTAGGCAAGATTCCTAAGGTTGTAAAATAAAAGAACATATGCAATGGCTTTTATAACTCCAAGCCAAGCATTTACAATGGTAAAAATATATATCAATGAAGTACAACTTAGATACAATATCACAAACATTTTTGATAAAGTGAATAACTTGTCGAAGTAGACCCCAAATCTTTTAGCCTTTTTGATGACAAAATTGGAGGCTATCAGCCTCCAACACCAGCCAACCTTCAGCCATGCTATCTTCTCACTGAGCTTGTTGTCACACAAATACTTTTAGGATTTTCATGAAGTGCTCCAAGAAGAACATCCATTGCGTATGGAAGGGTCTTGCAATCTTCACTTCATCTACAAGATGCACCAAGAGGTGGGTTTGTATCATGAGCATACTGGTGGGCATGTACTTCTCAAAGAGACAGACCACCTCCATTGCTCCCTGCCTTGTGGATTCAATAGAGGATGTCTTGATCTCCTTCTATGAGATCCATTGCATTAAATTTGATAACCTATAAATCACCCCATGTATTTTTGGAGTGAGGCCTCCCGCGGTCGCGATCCGTAGTACAAAATGCCACAAATGAAGAAGCATTATGAACACCAACTAGACACTAAATAGAAAAATATGCAGGCCACTTACGATCAAGGCTAGTACAAACATGACATATCTTATGCCAATCATAGGATTGCCCTGATAGTTAGTCGTCTTTAGAAAAAGGGGATCTGAGGGAACTCATAATACCCATTGGGGTGCAAATAGACCTGATAATTTGCTTCACAATGCACTCTTCTTTAATGGATAGAACCCAAGGAGCGCAAGGTAGTTGCAAGCGACCATCAGTACTCGATTGTGGCCAAAAGCACCTCCATCTTGCCTACCTCATTCAAATCCATTTGTGCCATTGCAATGTCTCTCTTCCCTATGATGTGGTCCCATGGTAAGTTGCCTAAATTCTTGAAAATATGCATGGGATCCAACAAGTGGTTGATTTGTAAGTGGGTCCAATACGAAAAATCATAGAAAACTAAGAATCACCGCATTCCTTTTGGATGTGACTCCGTATGGACCATTTTCAACTTGTACTAGCTTTGGGTGTTCATTCGTGTGATGGAGGTCGTCCAAGAAAACCTTTCCTCAAAAACGAAAGCGGCGTGTCCTTGATATACCATCTTCTTCATGGTTCGTGACCTTTGGAAGTCTAACTGTTGCCCACACAATGGACATGCATGATAACCTGAGGTAACCAAACTTGTCCCAACACCCCTATTTAGTAAACATAAACTTGAACGAGCTATATTAGATATCACCAATGAGAACAGAACCCTACTTACCTAAGCACTTCCTGAATCCCAGAAAGTCATGCATGGTCCACATGAGAATGGCTCGTATATTGGCAGACTATCGACCATCGCGCTTGCTCATATCTTCCAGGTAACCCCCTCCCACAAAATCTTAAGCTCATCAACTAATGGATGGAGATAGACATCCATATTCTTGACTTTGTAGTGCCCAAGAACGAGCAAGCTAAGGATTAGGTGTTCTTTATTCGTAGAAATCCATGGCAGGATGTTGTAGTTAACAAGGACTATAGGCCACACACGGTAAGAAGTTGAGTGAAGACCAAATGGGTTCATGCAATCTGTAGCAAGACAGACCTGAAGATTCCTTGGCTCTTATGCAAAGCCTGGAAAGGTAGAGTCAATGTGGCTCCATGCACGTGAATCTGCTAATATTCATTGGACTCCATTTGCAGATCTATTCTATTCATGCCACGTTGTCAAGCTCACCATGACTGACGTATGAAACATGTGACGTATATGGGGATAAGAGAAAAGTATCTAAGACCTTTCTAAGAGATGGTTTGCCCTTGCAAGTCCTGTTGATATCTATGAGCACCACACTTTGCACATGTCTCCATAGTCCTGTACTCTTCTCGAAACAACACACAATCGTTGATACATGCATGGATGCTGTTGTAGTCCATGCTAAGCTTTCGTAAAACATGTCATGCATCATCACGAGAGTCAAGCATGGTATTTCCAAGTGATAATATATGATACTTTAGCAGGCTGAAAAAAAATCATAAAACACCTTGAAAAAGCACAAGTTTTTTTATAATGGAGTCAAAAGAATCAACGTAGCATACATAGAATGTACCTGAACAACTTGGTCACACTTGCATCGCTCCACCCGTATTTTGCTTGCACACTTAGGAGTGCAAGAAGTGTCTTCAAGCGAGATACTCGACACCCATCATATAATGGTATGGATGCTTCCTCTCTTAGCAAATCAGATGCCTTGGCATCCATGGACATCAATGCATTGATCATTGCCTCCATCTCAAGCTCCAAGATTAGAGGAAGGTCGGAAAGGCTGCATGTATCCTTTGGTATTGAGGGTATAGACTGAGTCGTGCCTTCCAAGTGGTGGATTGGCTCAAGCACTCCATCCATCACATGCCCATGAACTCTTCTAATTGGCTACAATAGGTGCATTCCTCCTTGGGATGAGACGTCATCTCCTTGTATAAATTTTATGGACACATCTAATGTTTTTGTATATGATACTTAATTAGTTTGTGAATGTAAGGCATGATTGATACATACTTTTGTTATTGTTCACTCAAAGTTTGAGATCGCCTGATTAATGATCTCCGATTGGAACTCACTGAAGCATTGTACATGTTCTATAGACAAGCGACACTTTCATATGATTGCCAACTTGCATTGAGAGTAAGGACATGGGACACACTAATTAAGACATGCCTCGTGATCTTGGACATCACAACTATCATTGTTTCCCATTTTGTTTATGTTACGACAAACAACAGGTTTTGTTCTCATTCTCTTTTTCTTTTTTTATTTACCTCCCTTCATCCTTCTTTGCTTCTCTCTCCTCCTCTATTTCTACAAATGTTTCTTTATCCCCTCCATCTCTCCTCTCCACTCTCACTTCTTCTCTCTTTTCCTTTCCATTCGCACCCGACGCATCTTGCTAAAATCAAAATCAAAGATAAAAAATAAAAAACTCATAAAATAGGGTATTGAAAGACTTTCTCTCCCCATCCCTCTTCATGCCTCTCTTCCCCCTCTACCATTCTCTTTCTATAATTTTGTTCTCTCTAATTCTCTCATTGTTTCCGTTTTTCTTCTCTTTCTCTCACTCTCTATTTATCTCTCTTTTTGTCTCTCTTTTTCTCCAATTCTCTTTCTAGCTCTCTCTTTTTTTTCCCAGTATCCTTCTTCTCTTTACTTCACCCTTTTATCCACCTCTCCCTTCACTCTCTCTTTCGTGTTCTCTCCCCTCTCTTTTTCTCTCTCTTTCTATTTCTTTGTTGCCCCTCTCTTTGTTTCTCTCTACCCCCTCGTTGTTTTCTCACTCATTCTCCTCTCTCTCTCTCTCTCTCTCTCTCTCTCTCTCTCTCTCTCTCTCTCTTCCACTATCCTTCTTCTCTTTACTTCACCCTTTTATCCACCTCTCCCTTCACTCTTTGTTTCGTGTTCTCTCCCCCCTCTCTTTCTTTCTCTCTTTCTCTTTCTTTGTTGTCCCTCTCTTTGTTTCTCTCTGCCCCATCATTGTTCTCCTTCTTTCTCTCTTCCTCCTTCTTTGTTGCCCCTCTCTTTTTTTCTCTCCGCTCCCTCATTTTTTCACTCATTCTCCTCTCTCCCTCACTTTCTCTCTCTCTCTTTTTTCCACTATTCTTCTTCTCTTTACTTCACCCTTTTATCCACCTCTCCCTTCACTCTTCATTTCGTGTCCTCCCCCCCCCCTCTCTTTCTCTTTCTTTACTGCCCCTCTCTTTGTTTCTTTCTGCCCCCTCGTTGTTTTCTCACTCATTCTCCTCTCTCCCTCCCTTTCTCTCTCTCTTTCTCTCTTTCTTTGTTATCTTTTATGTTTATTCTCTCTCCTCTCTTTCGTTCTCTCTTCCTTTTCCTTTCTTCTTCTCCCTCTCTCATTTTCTCTCTTTCTCCCTCAATGCATCTCATTCTCAAGAAAAACAAACAAAGGAAAAGAACAAAGCACAAAAACAAACCAAGAGGAAGCAATGTACTTATCGCAAAGCCTCGAGGATGGATTCTGCGTCTCCTTCACGATGTCCCCTCTTTCTCCTTCGCACACTTCTTCCTCTTCTTTGCGTACGATGACGGCGGCGACAACAATGAGAAGCTCTCCTTCTCTCTCCTTCTCTCTTCTTCTCCCTCTCCCTCCCAAAGCCATGATCTCTTTCACTCTCTCTCAAGCTCTTTGCGGCAAAATGCCGTGCTCGGGTTTTCACTACTTCTTTTTTCTTAGAGTAGCATCAATATTGTAGTAACACCACTATTTTGTGTCGGAAATGACCATACCTCCCATTCCCTTGTAGGTGAATCCACAAATAGGAGTGTAGTAGGTCAAGCAATAAAGTGTCGATCGCTTGACAATGATAAAATAAAAAAATACCAATGGCTAATACTCGTCATACAAAAAAATAATAAGAGGGTTTGGTTTTGTTTGTTAATTATGGTGTTTTTTCTTTCGTTTTTTGGATTTTTAAAATTTTTTTAAAGTGTGTTTATGTTTTTTAATTTTTCTTTTTCATTCGTAAAATGTTCAAAAAAGGGTGTGGTTGTACTATCGGTTTGTTTATTTTCCTAGATTTTTAAAATGTAAATTATAGGGGAGTTGGGTTATGTTTATTTGGATTTTTAAAATGTTTTCTAATTCAATTTGGATGTTGTGTTTGTATTAATACTCATTTTATTTTATCAATGATGATGTCATGTCGATAAAAAATAATTAAAAATGAATGGAATTTATATAGGGGAGTGTGTTGGAATTTTTAGGAAAATTGTTCAACTATTTTTTGTGAAATTTTATGAGTTTTCCATGAACTTAAACAAATTTGATGAAAATTTTCCAATTTTTTCCTTGAATTTTCAATGTAAAATTTCCCATTGGAATGAGTTAAATTTTGTGTAAAATTTTAATAATTCTCCAATTTAATTTCAAAATTTAAATGAAATTCATGTGTGTTTATTGGTTTTTTAGTTTTTTTTATTTTTAAATAATAAATAATGATGTGAAGAAAAGGCAGGTACCAATGACACGGCATGTGAACAATAGGATACATGTGAACAACATCAAATCCACCGCTTGGAGAAGACCATACTCATGTCCTCCTTCATGAACAGGGGCGTAAACGGCATGCATGCACAAACTAGAAAATTTGTTTGCAAACGACCATGAAAGAACAAACACAGATAGGCATGACATGATTCGCATGAACTAGGTTAGAATATGATTTCGGTGGAAGAAAAGCATGTTCACATGGAAAAGTGATAAAAATAAGTAGGAAAACACAATTTAAAATTAATAACAAAAAATTGGAGGGTTGAAAGAGGGGGAGGAAAAAGCAAAAATGTTCGAGGAGACTAAAAGCTCATGATACCATTTCGACAAGAAAAGAGTGGGTTCACATTAAAAAAACACAAAAGTGCATAAAAAGAAACCTGTAAACATGCAAAAATAAATAACGGCCAACTTGTGCATCGAAAAGATGGGATGTAAACAAAAAAGTGTCAAGGATAAGGGAGTGATTAGAGATATCACACCAAACTGCAATTTCGGTGCGAAAAATGTGTATTTGCATGGAAACATGTTTGATTCGTGTAAAAATAATCAAAAAGTAATAACTAATGAGCCGTTGCTTGAAATACAAAGTAGTAAAGATAAAAAGTGGCCATGTGAAAGGGACAAATAGGGTTGTAGGGTCAGATTGCAGTTTTAGTGAACATAGGATGCATTCACATGGAGGATCAACCAAATGATAAAACAACCGAAAGGGCAAGAGAAAACCATTGGAACATATTAGAATAGGGTGGGTGGTGAGGAAGGGACCCCAATAGGATATAAAATAGATAGTATATTGATTAAGGATTAATTAGCAGGGTGTTCATGAATGTATGCAAATGAGACGCATAGGGATACGTCCCCACACTTAAAACATGAACATATCGGTTTGACTAATCAATAGGGGCCTAACACTTGGCCACGACCCATACCCTTGTGTCCTCACACTTAAGACATGACATACACATAAATGAATATAAGAGGTAGAGTTAGAAACACTTGGCATATTCAATTGGTCGATAGAGACTATCAATAATGCATTGGGGAGTTAAAGTGGTCCATAGGAGGTACCACGGTGCACCACAACACACTTTCATCAAGGCAGGGAGCATGCATCAGTATCCACCATGGAGGTAGCATTGTTGATGAAGAACCGCTAAGCCGTTGATGGCAAAGAACACAACACTCAATCTCAACACTCGCTCATGTTGGGATGATAGATTAGTTGCTTGCCCCATAACTCACATCACTCGGAGAGGAGTGAAATGGGACCCAAATCTCACACCTATTTTAGAAATCAACAAGGGGAATGATACAGAGGAAGTATGCCAACGCGCACAATTTATGGTGCATTAGTCCATCCCAACTTGTTTGGCATAAGTACAAGAAGGAAGGCTAGGGAGACTTAGAGTGTCGTGCATAAGAATAGAGTGATATGTCCTATGATGAGGGTAGAGGCTCTGTCCTGTGTGGGTGCATAGGAAAACAAAAATGTACCTAATCATCTAACTATCATAATGTCCCTCGAATCTCGCATCTCTAATTGATTGAAGGAAAAAGTGGTCATGCTCATCCCCCCCTCTAACTCACGCTCTGTTGATGAATATAGGAGGGCAACTTGATTCTTGACATCCATTAATGTAATCCTCACAACCAGTTATGCGAAGGTTGTATGCCTTGTGCACAATTGATGATGCATCTATGCATCCTGCCTTGTGCCAACATATAGTGCGAGAAGGAAGGTTAGGGAGCCTGATAGTGTAATGCATAGGAATAGATCATACTTTGTGCATTGAGAAGTCTAACCCATGCATGCAATGCTCCATTCACACATCTCACCTTTCATTGGATTTAAAGGGCAAGGAATGGTCACTTACCCCATCCTCTGTCTCATAGCTTATTGATAAGTATAGAGGGCATCCCATACTCACATCCCCATCCTATTAGGATGAAATATCATAGCACTCAAGGGTTTACCGATGAAGATCAGTGTTGGCTTGTTGATGATTTCGAATTTTGTCTATTGATGAAGAGGCATACCTAGGGAGGCAGTCGACAGATCAGGAATGTGTAGTTGATATAAGAGGTTATGTCTGCTAGAGAAGACAAATGCTTTGCATAGAGTCACAGGGACACAGCAAACCAAGGGAGGCAACTTCAGAACTGGATCCTAGAAGTCGATTGAGGAATCAATTGATCTAGACCACGCAGTGTTACTATATTTTCCACAGCCAAGTTCCCGCCCAAGGGTGTTTGCCACCTTTTCTTTGAGGAATGAGGCTTGTTATGACAGGGAATTTTTTCATTTTCTCTACTTTTTTGTAATTTTGGGGTGTTTTTAACTTTTCTTGAAGAGTAGGTCAGCATGGCAGGAATCGAAGTCCTTTTCTCCCATAACCAATTTTGTTTTGTTTTTCTTTTTTTCTCTCTCTTATATTTTTTTTCTTTTTTTGTTCACAAGGCTAGAACATTACTTGTCATAACCATCCACGCCCTATCAATTGGATTGAATAAGAGGGCAATCGAATAAAAGATAGAAGTGGAGGTGAGAGGCTAATAGAATGGTGCCACCATGTCAGGCTAAGAATGATGGATATCAATAGCAGCATAAGAAGTAGAAATGAGTGATGCCTCAGAGGGAGAGGAACTACCAGTTCTGGCTAGGAAGGGGACCTTGAGTCACCATGGGGACTTCTGTAAAGAGTGTCGCAAGGGTGTCAAAGGAGGCTTTTGTTGCTCACTTATTCTTGGCTTTGATTTTTACCTTCTCTCTTCTCACGTTGTCATGCTGCTACATGAACATAGTGTGAAAAAATCTAGAGTGTGACTTTCTTATTGCTCTAGAGAGCGAATGCCATATTAGTCATTAATGTTAGTGTTCGTAGTATGGATGGTTCAAAAATACTAGATTTTTGAATAAGTTTAGCCAATTTTTGATACTTTAGATATTATCTCTTGTAAAAATCCAAAAACTATAGAAAATTTCTAGAATAAGATGACATGTAAAAGAAAGCATGTAACTTTCAGCCATTTTGGGAGGATTTTATGTAAAAAGAAGGATTGACAAAATCACGCGATGTGCGATCGCAGTTTTCAGGCAATGAACAACATTCCAAAATGGGAGATGAAGAAGGAGTGATCTGGCAGAATTCTGGTCAGGTGTCCTAATATTTTACCCCCCCTTTCGGAGCTAATGGAAGCATCAGATTGGCGGTCTGAGCAGCAGAGTGAAAGGTACTATTTTATGCATGCTTTTATTTACAATAGATTTATCTTCTCATAATGCAGAAATAAATTGATAGGCTTCACCTCTGTGAGTATTCTTCTACATCTTCTATTTCTTTGAGCCCCTTCTCTTCCATCTACTCCTCTCCCCAAATCTCCCTTCATCTTGTTATCTCTTACCCTAGTGGTATACTTTCGACTCCAAGCACTTCGATATTGGTGAACTCGACGTCAATGTCAGTAGCAGAGGTGTGTAAAGATGGGGGATTCTACAAGTTCAAGTGGTGGTGATGCTTTACAATAGATGAGTGCTTTGTTGCAGCAACAATAACAACAGATGCAAACTTGACAGGAAGCAAAAATAATTGATTCCTTAGCTATGAATGCATTGTAGGTAGTGGGACAAGAACTGAAGCAATTTAAAGGTCAAAATGTTTCGTCCTTCATCTGATTGTATGAAGAAAGGATGTTGTTTCATGGGATACCGCAGTATGCATGGACTCGATATGTCTCCCTTCTGGCCATGCATGCTTTGCACAATCAGATTGATGAGTTATATAGAAGAGATGTTGATTGGGCAGCTTTTAAGAAAGCTTTGAGAGAAGAGTTTTTCTTGCAAAATGTAGGATTGGTAACTAAAAAGACATTTATAGATTGGATTGAAAGATGCTATAGCTTTGCTTCGTAAATTTGAAAGTCCGTAAATCTGATCATTTAGAAGATTCCTCTTCTAAAACGGGACTGAAATCAGATTGGGCTAATGTAATTGAGGTAATGCATATGTTGGTAAAGAGAGAGTGGATGAAATTAAGATGGGATACATACACCACATATGCTAGTGCTTAGAAAAGGGCTCAATTTGTAGCCAAGGCGCATATAGCTTGTCAAGATTATGGGAGAGAAGGAAGGAGTCTCACTTGTAGCTTTCTTGCTTACACAATGGGGGAATACACACAGAGGTGGAGGCTGAAAACAGTTTTCCTCTTCTTAGTTGTGTAAGCCAAAAAAACTCTCTTACAAAGAAATAGAAGAACCCTATATATGGGTCTCAAACCAAACTCAACTAACTAAGGTGGCATACTAACTGAGCCACGAACTAAAGTAGATAAGGATAGCTATCATGTAGCTATTATTCATGGGTGGTGTACCAACCGTGTCTGCAACTGACAAGTCGGTGACATAAATACACAACGGTCACTCTGGCATATCACGAGTGGAGCTCGATATCTCAACACTCCCCCTCGAGCTCAATCCCAATTCCTACACACCAAGCAGGTCTCTGAACTTGCGCAGCTTCTCTGCGCCCAATGCCTTCGTGAATATGTCAGCTACCTGATCCTCTGTGTTGACATAAACTAGATCAATAAGACCTAGTAAAACCCTCTCTCACACATAGTGATAATGCACCTCAATGTTCTTTGTTCTAGCATGATAGACTGGGTTATTTGCCAAGTGTATACTACTCATGTTGTCACAATAAATGACAACTGGCCCATCTGTAGACTGATGCATATCATAAAGTAGATTATGCAACCAAGCTACCTCACATGCAGCCATTGCTGCACCCCTGTACTCAGCCTCTGTGCTGGACAAGGCAACTGTAGGCTGTTTCTTGCTGCTCCAAGTGACTGCAGCACTCCCAAAAGAGAACACATATCCACTAGTAGATCATCTATCAGAAATACTACCAGCCCAATCAGCATTAGTGTATCCATGCAACTGTATCTGAACCCTAGTCTCATAAAATAGTCAATACTGCAATGTGGACTTCACATACCTGAGTATGCGTCTAGCCGCATCCAAATGTGGTTTCCTTGGAGCCTGCATAAATTGACTTACCAATCCAACAACATAGCTCAAATCTGGCTTGGTAATAGTCATATGAATCAAACTTGCTACTATGCATCTGTACATAATAGGGTCTTCTAGAAGCTCACCTGCATCTGTGCTCAGCTTCACATTCTGCTCCAAAGGAACTGAAATAGGCTTACAGCCTGTCATCCCATATTTAGACAGCATGTCCAATCCATACTGCCTTTGCAAGAGCTGTATCCCACTTGGTGATCTGATCACCTCAATGCCCAAGAAATAACGCAGCTCTCCCAAATCCTTCATCTCAAACTTCTGCTTCAATAGCATTTTCACATGAAGGATATCTTCATCACTGTCACCTGTCATAATCAAATCATTAACATAAATGACAAGTAGCATAATACCTTTCTCTATTTTTCTCACATAAAGTGAGAAATCTGCCTTGGAAATATGAAAGCCAATAGTGACAAGATACTGTCCTATCTTGTCAGACCATGCTCTAGGTGCTTGCTTCAAGCCATACAAGGCTTTCTTCAACCTGCAAACAAACTCAGGATGAATAGCATGCACATAATCTGGTGGCTGCTCCATATAGACCTCTTCTTGCAAATCACCATGCAAGAAGGCATTCTTTACATCCATCTGATGTAAAGACCATCCCTTTGATGCAGCCATAGCAATGACTGCTCTTACGGTTTCCATCCTTGCAATCGGGCTGAATGTTTCTTCATAGTCAATGCCATATGTTTGTGCATACCCCTTGACTACTAATCTTGCCTTGTATTTGTTCACAGAACCATCTGCATTGTGCTTCACCTTATAAACCCACTTACAGCCAATTGCATTTTTACCTTTAGGCAAAGGTACCAATTCCCATGTAGCATTTGCTTCCAAAGCATCCATTTCTTCATCCATGGCTTTCTCCCATTTTTCGTTTCCCATGGCTTGCTCAAAAGAAGTGGGTTCTGGTTCCTGTATCACTTTGACCATATATGCATAGTGAATGGCTGTAAATCCATCATATTTCAGCCTATCCATAGGATACCTAGCTCTCGTAGACCTGCGCAAAGTAGGTTCACTCCTAGGTGCTCTCAAAACATCCATGGTCTTCCTTACTCCAGGTGTAACAATAGAAGGAATACCCAACTCATCATTAATGCTCTGTTCTGAGCCACTGGATTCACCATCCACATAAGAGTGACCTGCATTCACATCAAACATGGGCTGATCAACCTTCTCTTTTCCTTTTCGTGATACCTGCATACCGCTATCTGCATTACTTTGAGAAGATTCTCCTGATCTCAATCTACCTATCCATGGCGAAGAATGTGAACCACTGCTAGAGGACGCTCTAGGTCCACTAATATTTTGTGACTGCTGCTGTAAATTCTGTGCAGCATTACCATTTTGTGCATCTACATCATCAATCACATTTACTGGTTTATACCAGCTACTCATCTCATCAAAAACAACATCTCTGCTCACTGTAAACTTACGAGTAGAAGGGTTATAGCATCTATACCCCTTTTGCTGCAGAGAGTAACCAATAAAGATGCACTTCTCGGCTTTTGGATCCAACTTGGATCTCAACTCATCTAGCACATGTACATAGGCAATGCAACCAAAAAATTTCAAATGAGAAATATCTGGTTTCCTACCAGTATACCTCTCCTCTGGAGTCATTCCATGTATTGCTGCAGTGGGAGTCTTGTTCATTATGTAGACTGCTATAGCAACTGCTTCAGCCCAATAAAAATCTGGCAAGTCTTTTTCATTGAGCATGGCACGAGATACCTCTCCAATATGCCTGTTTTTCCTTTCTGCAATTCCATTTTGTTGTGGGGTATGACTGCATGAATATTGCTGCTTTATGCCATGCTCCTGCAGGAACCTTGCAAACTCATTTTGTTGTAAGTGGAGGTTATGGTAGTGTCTCTACAAAGATAATTATGCCTCCAAGAAAGGGAGAAAATGTCTTTGTGTCTAGATTGCAAGAATGGACAGCATGTAGTCTTGGCAATTTTAAGAATATTTCAGCCATGTGTAGGGTTGAAAAGAAATATGTAGGATGGGCTAAAAAATAGCTAAAGACATATGGTTTGATGGCTGCGAATGAAGGTGTTTTAGGGCTGTTTTCAGGGTTGATTGATGTTGATACAGCGGCTGAAATTTTTGCAGTAATTAATGCTAAAAACTTGGCATACAAATGGGTTATTTTTGTTGACACTTTAGAAATGTATGAAGTCATTCAAGAACTTGCTGAGAATAAACATGAGAATATGGAAGAATAAGAGGTAGAAGATGAAGACATTGACATAGTAGAGGATACTTCTTCTAACACTCCAGATTCGTAAGACTTTGGCACATGCTAGAGGATGTGTAGGTTAGGAGGGGGTGGATGTCGTGCCACTACGTGGACACAGTGTGAAAAACTATAGAGTACGGATTTCTTATTGATCTAGAGAGTGAATGCCATATTAGTCATTAATGTTAATGTTTGTAGTCTGGATGATTCAAAAATACTAGATTTTTGGACAAGTTTAGCAATTTTTTGATATTTTAGATATTATATCTTGTAAAAATCTAAAAACTGTAGACAACTTCTAGAATAAGATGACATGTAAAAGAAAGCATGTAGCTTTCAACCATTTTGGGAGGATTTTATGTAAAAAGAAGGATTGGCAAAATCGTGCGATGCACGATCGTAGTTTTAAGACAGTGAACAACACTCCAAAATGAGAGATGAAAAAGGAGCGATCTGACAGAATTTTGGCCAAGTATCCTAGCACTTTACCCCCACTTTCAAAGCCAATAGAAGCATCAGATTGGTGGTCTGAGTAGCA
Source organism: Lygodium microphyllum (assembly GCF_053477565.2). NCBI lineage: Eukaryota > Viridiplantae > Streptophyta > Polypodiopsida > Schizaeales > Lygodiaceae > Lygodium > Lygodium microphyllum. Next base: position 48,655,418 of record NC_141151.1, on the reverse strand, counting down.
TAGAGGAAGGTATTGTTTTATGCACGTTTTTGTTTACAAGAGATTTATCTTCTGATAATGCAGAAATAAATTGACACGCTTCACCTCTATGAGTATTCTTCTACATCTTCTATTTCTTTGAGCCCCTTCTCTTCTATCTACTCCTCTCCTTGAATCTCCCTTCACCTTGCTATCTCTTACCCCTGTGGTAGACTTTCGACCCCAAACAATTCGATAGTGGTGAACCCGACGTCAATGTCGACAATAGAGGTGTGTAAAGATGGGGGATCCTGCAAGTTCAAGTGGGGGTGATGCATTACAACATATGAGTGCTTTGTTAGTTGTTGTTACAACAATAGATGCAAACTCAGCAGGAAGCAGAAATAATTGATTCCTTAGTTGTGAATGCATTACAGGTAGTGGGACAAGAATTGAAGCAATTTAGAGGTCAAAATGTTTTGGACTTTGTCTGGTTGTATAAAGAAAAGATGTTGTTTCATGGCGTACCGCAGTATGCTTTGCACGATCGGATTGTTGAGTTACATAGAAGAGATGCTTATTGGGTAGCTTTTAAGAAAGCTTTGAAAGAAGAGTTTTTCTTGCAAGATGTAGGATTGGTAACTAAAAAGACATTTATCAATTGGATTGAAAAGCCCAATAAAGGTTGACCGCTATAGCTTTGTTCCGTGAATCTGAAAGTTTGTATGCACAGTTGGATGCTGATGAGAAGTAATCATTGGAGAGTCAAAAACTTGATTTGTTTATGAAGGCTATAGATCTTATCTTGCAAGAAAAGCTAGCTGATCACTTACAAGATGCCTCTTCTAAAATGGGACTAAAATTAGATTTGGCTAATGTAATTGAGGCAGTGCATATGTTGGTAAAGAGAGAGCAAATGAAATTAAGATGGGATATAGACACCACACCTACTAGTGCTGCTCAGAAAAGGGCTGAAATTGCAGCCAAGGTGCATGTAGATATGGTGGAGCAACCAGCTATACCTGTTGGTTCGGCTCTTAAAGGTGATGTTGTGGATGAAGTAATCAAAGGCATGCGTGATTTGAGGCTGAATTTGACAGAAATCTATGCAAAGGTCAAAAAATTGGATGTCAAGGTAGAAGAGAAGGCTCATGCAATAGCCCAAAGGCCATATAGAGAAGGATACAAGAGGAGATGCATTTGTTGTGACAGTTTACAACATGAAAAGCGAGATTGTAGAGCCTACCATGAAGTGGAAGCAAAAAGGTTAGTCTTTTGGAAAGATGGAAAAATACGTGCAATGGAAACTAGTCTTCCAATAGAGCCAAATTTTGGAAATGGTGGCATGCAGAAGAGGTTGGAAGATATGGCTGCAAGGACATCATTTGTTGCCATAGATGCAACCACATATGGGTTGAGAATTGAAAGGACTGATGAAGCTCATAAAGTAGGCATGACTGAAGCAAAAATCTTGCGTTTGGATGCAAGCACTAGATTGCATGGAAAAGGGAAAAATAGCAAAGCCTAAATTGGCTGATACAAGTCAGAGTATATGAGGGATAACAGGATGGAGTGCACTAGTAGTAGATTCATTTTCAGCCTATGCTTATTTGGCTAAGGTTCATAATCAAGAAGCTCTTGTGGAAGAAAAGAGAAGAAGAGATGAGGACGCTGTTGGTCCTTCCTCTTAAAGTCCATCTAAATGCATAACACGAAGTAAAATGGAGTAGCAAAAAGAGGTTGAAAAAGCCATACTTGAGCATGTTATGGAGGATGCATCTCAAGAGAAGAAACAAGAAGGAAAGAAAAGGTACAAGCAACCCAATTACAGGTTACAATCAGATATTGAGACTGTCACAAACCTTAAAAAGGTCTTGGAAGATCGCACACTTGGTAGTAGAGTGGAATTCACACTTGGCAAAGTTCTTGGAATCGCAAAGCGTAAATTTCATAATGCAATCATTGATATGCTAAAACGAAAAAGGCAATTTGATGGTGAGGTTTTCCAAGCATTGATGTAGGTTGAAAAAGACATAGAGAAACAAATTTAGAGGCAATATGATGATGCATGTAATGCTGATTTGGAGCAGATGACTGATGTTAAAAATGGATTAAATGGAAGTGTAGACATCAAGCTTGTGGCTGAAAATGGTATTATGGGCTCGTGCTAGAATAGAGAAAATTGTTAATGTGGGAGAAAGAGAGACGCCTTTCATAGCTCTCTTGGATCATGGTTCTAAAATCAATGTTATGGCATGCAGCTTGTATGAGAATGGAGGTTGGCCGATTGATGTAGATCCGAGATGGCGCATGCGAACAACAAACAATTCATCAGGGGATCTTTATGTGACTTGTTCAAATGTACATGTGACTATTGGAGATGTTAGGGATAAACATGAATTTTTTGTGCATGATTCATGTAGTTATTCGGTGATTTTGGTGCAACCCTATATTTCAAAATCAAGGCTGGAAACAAAAGCCTTAGATGGTGGTTCTTCATATGCTCAGATTCAGAGTAAAGATAATACAAAGACGGTACAATTTCTCACTATTTGTGTGAATCATCCGTGCAATCGGGATATGCTACGGGATAATCCCATGCCACCTAATGCACAAGAGTTTAAGGGTTTTTAGACAACACTATTGTAAGTAGAGGCTAGGCAGTGCCTCTAAGAAGATAATAATGCCTCAAAGAAAGGGGGAAATTATGTTTGTCTCTAGATTGTAGGAATGGATAGCATGTAGTCTTAGTAATTTTAAGAATATTTTAGCCATGTGTAAGGCTGAAAAGAAATATGTAGGATGGGATGAAAAAGAGCTGAAGACATATGGTTTGATAGCTACAAATGAAGATATTTCAAGGCTATTTTCAAGGCTGATTGATGTTGATACAATGGCTGAAATTTTTGCAGCAATTGATGTTGAAAACCTGGCAGGAAAAGAGGTTATTTATGTTGACACTTTAGAAATGTATGAAGTCATTCAAGAGTTTGTCGAGCATGGACATGAGAATATGGAAGAAGAAGAGGTAGAAGATGAAGACATTGACATGGGAGAGGATACTTCTTTTGACACTCCAAATCTGTAAGACTTTAGCACATACTGGAGGATGTGCAAATTAGGAGGGGTGGATGCCATGTCACTATGTGGACACAGTGTGAAAAACTCTATAGTGTGGATTTCTTATTGATCTAGAGAGAGAATGCCATATTAGTCATTAATGTCAGTGTTCGTAGTGTGGATGCTTCAAAAATACTAGATTTTTTTACAAGTTTAGCCAATTTTTGATATTTTAGATATTATCTCTTGTAAAAATCCAAAAACTGTAGATAACTTCTAGAATAAGATGACATGTAAAAGAAAGCATGTTGCTTTTAACCATTTTGGGAGGATTTTATGTAAAAAGAAGGATTGGTGAAATCGCGCGACTTGCAATCATAGTTCTCTATTTCTACTTCGCTCTTTAGCTTTTTGGAAAACAATTAGCTACTGGGATACAACTTTCTGTAGCTTTAGAAGACAATGGGATCAGTCTGTCGTCATATAGAGGCCACATCAAGATAGTAACATGATTATGTCATTGACGGATGCACTTCTTGTAGAAAGTGGCTTTGGTAATGAAGATCTCCAATTTTTCAATAGTAGCAAGAATTCTACAATGTTCTATTGCTTTTCTTTCTCTTCTACAGTGCCACTTCTTCCATTTTTAGCCTCTATTGGTGCTTGTTAATGGCAGTTTTTCTCGGCTGCACACAAAAAACATGAAGCACTAAGAGAAACACCAAGAAAATAGGGATCTTACTGCAAGAAAATCTATCTTGCATGCATCAACAAGCTTGTTTTTATCCTTTATATAACCACAATAAGAAAAAGAATTACAAGCACAACAAATCTTCACGTAGAATCATATAAATAATCTCCCACGGCTTTATCTTTAAAAAAATTGATCAAGTTCTTCATATTCTTCTTAGAATCAATCAAAGAACCATAAAAACACAAAAAAATGATCCACTTTGAATGGAATTTCATCACATAACATTCATCTTCAATGTTGTCATATTCTTCTCTCAATCTCTCATATAGATATAATGTTTTTCAGTATAGAAAAATGACTATCTCTCATACTTGATCTCTCACACCACATATCCTCAGTCAATAGTACATTGGAATTACAATCAATAATCATAAATAACCATCTCTTGGTCGTGGATACCCCTCTCAAGAAGTATGTATGATATGAAGAGTCACTAGAGCCACTTGAGTGTCCCTTGGGAACTCACTACTGTCATTGTCAATGTAGTCTTCACTTCAAGTCTTATTTAGCTACTTCTTCAAGCTATTTCAAGCTTTCATTCTTTCTCTTCCAAGATTACAAAACATTACTAAACTAAACATCCATCCCATAGAACATTCACAAAAGCAAACCGAACAAAACAGAATAGACACACAAGCTCTCTAGAAGCTCAACAAGATCAATTAAAGGTATTAAAACCATATAGCTTCAACAAAACCATTACAAAACATCCAAAACCATTCAATGCATTCTTAATAAAGCGTCAAATACTTATTCACAATCCCAACCTCACAAATAGAAAGAAAACAAATCAAAACAGAGGCAAAACAAACCTAATAGAACCAAACAAACTCATCATAGAACCTATTAGAGCATGAGATCTCAGCCAAAACCCATCATAACTCTCCCAAACATACTCTAACTATCCCGAAAACGTCCAAAGTCATCAAAATTCAACCAACACACCCTCATATCAACCAAAAACCATCCAAAAGGCAACAAAAAATAGCTAAAAATACAATCATTTTAGCACTCAACACAAATAATAGAAAGAAACTTAAGCACCAAAAGAGAAGCATGATCACATTCAAGAAATATAGAAAATTCAAAAGGGTAAATAAAATATGAAAGTCCTTTAAGTATGGGATAATAAGTGATTCAACCTCAGGAGATTGGCTAGGAATATGAATGTATTGGTTTTGATTGAATCTCACATGAAGGTAGCTTAGAAGCTAAGACCCCTCTCTCAGATTGTCTACTATTTATTTGAAGCCAATATGTATGAAATTGATCAAATTAATGAAACTTGACACAATAAGTTTACAACTTGTAGGAAATGAAGTTAGGATAGGGGGAAAATGGATTACCTATTGATAAAAGGATATGTCTACTTATGCATTTTGAGTATCAAGGGAAAGGGTGGAACCTTCATGATGATCACAAAATATTTGAAGGTAACTTTAGAGTGTCACATGATGAATTCCTCATGACTAATAGAGAGAGTCCAAGCTTGAGAACTTTTGAAATCATGTACCTTTAAGGAGGAGCCATTTCTTTTGGTGACTAAAATATGACTTCACTTAAAGCAAGCAGGTCTCATAGAAATAACTATATGATATATGCTAAACAATTAAGTTGAGAAGCTTTGATACTTAAGTAATAATTGATAGATATTCCAATGGAATAGTTATGAATTGAAAGAATACTATTAACATGGGTAAATTATTGTAGAGTTGAAGCCTGAAGGCTTGGGGGGAATTCATTATATATGTAAACCCATAATATCACATTTGTTTGAGGCCTAATTAAGAAAACCCCTTATATATATTATATATAAACATATCATTGATAAAATTTTTCCCAGATGTGAGCATCCCCATTTAAATGCCACTCTTCTATATGTACAAAAGCTCTCAACAATGGATATTTAAAACTCCTTTTTTTGGACCCAGGTGATAGACTTACATATATATGAGTGACCCCATTCCCCACTACCCCTAATCCTAAAGAGAGCAGAAAATTCCATAGCGAAAATGGTGGATTTCTAGTCATAGCAAGTTAAACCTACTTATTAAGGCACTTATTTCATAACATCCCCGTTGATCTTCTCCATGAGGGCTATTATCCCCACTAAATCCCTGGGTGTGCCTCTACACTTTGAATTGAGTTGTTGCTTTTCAATAATGCATGGAATTTGTAAAGGAGGTTGCTCAAACTCATGTGTATCTTTTACCTTGAGGCTTGATTCTATTATTAGGTGGAAAACGTTGTCTTAGTAATTGTTAACTGGTTAGAAAATTTTCAAGATGATGGGTTGAGTATAGAAGAAGGATGTCTAGTGCAACCAATTATTTTAGAGTTGTTTTTCTTTCTTTGTCTGGTGTTGTTGATTTGTACCTTCACCAACTCTCGCAAGCTATTTGAAGATTTTCTTTAGCTTTAGGAGGATAATAAGATTGAAGTTGGTAAAGTATAATTAAAAACCAATTGTGATCTACTAGATGATATACCCTTGAAGGTTTTCTTCACTGTTATCGATGTAAGATACTTGACCATGACTCTCAAGCAAGGCTTTTCCTAACCCATTCCACATGAGGCGCTTCAAGTCTAGAGGGAATCACAATCATTGTTTATATAGGTTTTCTAATTAGGTTCACCATCATACCCTTAGGCTTGACTAGCATGTCTCCCACTAGAAAAATCATGGCAGCCAACCTTGCAATATATACAACACACTTTACTTTCTATGGACCCGACTTGTGATGCATGTCTCCTAGGCAAGTGAGTAAAATTATGGCAACGACTACATTTAGGACTATGACGTGAAGCAACATTGGAAAACAAACATAGGGATAAAAAATTCTATCAAATGGGATATGATAACTTCTATTTATTGAAGTCCCAAAATAGGGACCCTTTGCTCATGGACACTCTCCTAGAGTGTTTATTACTAAAATGTTTGCATTAGAATGTAGCACAATCAAGAAGTACATACAGACCATTATGGAAATACTTTTAGTGAAGAATGGATTTACAATTTCATCAAATGGCCATCTACATAGGATTATTGTTGAATTTGAATAATTGATATCATTGCCACATATGCATGATGTAATAGATAGGTTAGACATTAGGCTTCATTGGCTTTTTGATGAATATAAAACCCCCTTACATTATGTTTCTAAAAAATATGGTATTGAAAGTCTCTTACTACAAGGATTAGTTGACTATATGAAGATAATTTGGAGTGTTGTATGTAGGGTCCCTCAAGATATGAATAGTTCTACACATATTAAGGAGTATACCTTAAATAATAAGTTGGTTAGAAAAGAGGTATTGCAACAGACATTAATCAAAGTGCATGGTGAAATTGTTTAGGCCCTACATTTTTTAAACTCAACCTATAAGACTATTTAAAAAAAAAAAGGTTTTAGATTAAAAGATGATGGTACCTTGATGAGAAATATGTTTTTAACCATCATGTGAGCAAGGAAAGATTTGATGTTGAGAATGCATTTGATATCCTTTTAAAAAGTGGCAAATTCTTACGGAGATCAATTCTCATTCTTTCAAGCACATTGCACTACAACTTCTCATTGTGTATTGCATAACTTTGTTACCACAAGCATGGCAAGGTGAATGCAATAGATTGCAACGATCCACATCCAAATGGCAAGAAGGTGGTGTAAGGAGGTCATAGATGCTAATGGACCCTAAAACCTGTTTTTCAGGAGCTTTGTTTAGGGATTTAACTTTTAGATTCTTTGAGTTGTAGTAAATAATGAAGTTATGGAGGATAGTGAAGAAGAAGAGGAAGAGAAAGAAGTGGTACTAGTGAAGGAGCCATAGAGGAAGGAATGGATACGATATAAATTTTATTGTAATAGTTGTTTGTGTGATGTAAATACATGACATGATGACATATGTAGCTTTCTTTTAGGGAAGTCTATTATAAACAAAGAGCCATTTTATTGTGTTTGTTTATTTATTTTTGGCTTATGATATGTATTTTTTCATTTTTTATGCTTGGTCAAGTGTGTGGTTCTTTGTCATGCATGTGACCAACCTAGGCCATGTATTTGCATATTTTCTTGCATGTGTGGTAGCATTTGCTTGCACGAGTGTTTGTAGCTTAGATAGACATGCCTCATGTTAGTGTTCAAATCCCTAAAAAGCATATGCATGTTTTTTTATCATGCAATAGATTTTGAATCAAACATGCACCCATAACTTGGAAGGTGAAAATATATCTACCACTTTGCATAATAAAACCTTGTTAGAGCCATGTTAGAACACGTGCCCTTAATTTAAGCAATATCTAATCATATTTTGACAAATACGTGCCCTTAATTCCATTAGGATCCAATAGATAGAGTACCTAGTGGATGTTATACGGACAGCCTCAAGTGCCCAAGATGGCTCTCTCTCAATGACAACAATGTGGCAACTAAGTCAATGGAATTTGGAGGGGATATCCCCTTGTTATAAGGTGAAGAGAGAAGGATTCAAGGTTGTCACCTCGCTCCCTCCCTTCTCTACATGTAATTAACTCTTCCCTAAACTCTTGATTAGATTACTTTTACCTTCGTCTCATAATTTTGAAGCATGGTGGTAGCACTGATCATGAAGGTGGTGATTCGAGTCATGGTGGTAGCTAGATCCTCAGATCATGAATCATATTTTAAAATCACAAAATGTTTTTAAAAAAATTCAGATTTCGAAAGCATCTACATTTTAAGGGAGTTCAAAGGGATGAGAAAAGAGAAAGCATTGTTTAAGTGAGGAGTCAAGTGCACATGATATTTATTCCTCTAACTCCAAATATTTTCTTGAATGTGTGTCTACCCAAGTGGCTGCAAAAGTGGTCCTTCTACTCAAGAGACCATTCTCACTAGGTGAATAAAATTGAATTGTTTTCAAAATCGAAAAATAGAAGATCCCAATCAAGCCTAGAAGGCTCCTTAATTGAATATTCTCAACAAATTTGGTAAATATGTGCAATGATTTAAGTGATTTAAAAAAAAATTTAAGGGATAGGGGTACTATGCTTCCATTAGTAAATGAATGCCTAATCAAGATAATACCCAAAGGTTTGGAAAGGAATAAGCCTAGATAATGTAGACCTCTCACAATACCCAAAGGATTTGCAAGGAAGGAGCCTAGCTAATGGAGACCTCTCACAATGTTGAATGGAAAATTTAAAGTGATAGCTAAACAACTTGAATGGAGACCTCTCACAATGTTGAATGGAAAATTTAAAGTGATGGCTAAACAACTTGAATGGAGACCTCTCACAACGTTGTATGGAAATTTTAAAGTGATGGCTAAAAAATTTGTATATCAAGTGAAATTTGTACTTCCCAGCATATGTAAGATTATGGCTTCATACTAGTAGTTTGGAGAACAATGCATAATGCAGTACAAAACTTTCTTTTAGCAATAGGCAAGGCTTTGGAGAGTGGTGGCACATGTGTACTAATCAATAGGGGTTAAAAAGGCTTCTACTACTAGTGTAAATCAGGTATTCATCTTGGATTTCATAAAATGTTTAGAATTTGAGCCTATGTGTTGTATAATTCTTGATGTTTAGTTTAATAATGCTACTACAAAAATATGCAACTGTTGCACCAGAACATAAGGTTTTACCTTAAGAGGGTTGTAAGGTAGGGCTATCCATTGGCAACTCTACTCTTTGATGGAATGCTTTGATTATGTCATTCAAAAGATTATATCAAAGGATTGATCCTTTCAAATGGTAATGTTTTACTACCATAATGTTTAAAAATGTCAATACAAATATTCTATATGTGGATGAATGTCCTATTTAGACCCATGCTTCAAGCCTATGACTAGTCCACCTAGTTGTTTAAATGTTCAACTAGTCCTTAAAATTTGAAATCTTGCAAATATGATCTAGAGGATATACCAATGTTGCCAAAAAAAAAAGGGCTAATTATTCCTAGTATGGTGTTCAAATATTTAGGGTATCCAATGAGTTCGGGCATAATCATTAAGAAAATATTGAACTAGTTTCATGAAAGGGTTCAATAATCTCAAGAAGTTTGGAAATTCCCTCCTAGCTTCACTAATAAATTAGTTCCCATCAAGTCTAATTTTAAATATACTATGCCACTTGTGGCATTAGGTCTCTCATTTAGCAAATGTGCTTGGGCAAAAGTAGAGAGGCTCTTTAAGCAATTTCTTAGGAGCTTTGTAGGAAAAGAGAATCGACATGCAATCTCTTGGTCACAAAAGTAGAGAGGCTCTTTAAGCAATTTCTTAGGAGCTTTGTAGGAAAAGAGAATCGACATGCAATCTCTTGGTCACAAAACACTATTCTAAGAACAATAGAGGATGTGGCATCAACTCCTTAAATAAGAAGGCTATTTAGCTTGAATCGAATGGTTAAATTGTATGCATGAAGAATAGCTAGAGGTACCCCAAACAATAAGCAAGAAAAAAAATGAGCAATATCTTTTCTTATGAATATCTAGAAAAAAATTCGTACCTACTAGGTAAATATTGTGCTCATAAATGCCTTCTCCTTATGGGGGCCCGTAAGCATAGAGTTAGCAATAACCTATGTACTTACTTGCGGTGTGGAGCATTGATCTCCAACATAAAGAAGAGCTTGTTTTATTCTCTCTCTCTCTCTCTCTCTCTCTCTCTCTCTCTCTCTCTCTCTCTCTCTCTCTCTCTCTCTCTCTCTCTTGTTTATCTCAATCTTTCTCTATCTGCCTAACTTTCACTTGCTTTTTTTATGCGTCTCCTTCTCTCTATTTGATTCAACAAGAAAATTTAAAAATGTCCTCTATAGTAGCACATATAGTATATCTTATCTTAAACTTGCTAAATCTTAGGACACCATTTCAACTATCTTTTGAATGAAACTAACACAAGTGAGAGAAGTCCTTGGTCATTGCTATAGATAAAGAGAAAGAGAAGTTAACAATGTAGAGCTTCTAAATTTAGCAAAGGGATTGAAAGCATATCATACACAACTTGAGCCTTAAGCGAGAAAGGTGAAATAAGCTCAAGTCACATATGCTAGAATTTAAGCCAAATAATAATGAAGGGTATCCAAGTAATAAGCCAAAATTATGAGCTCCTTCCTATCCAAATAACATTCCTAATCTTTTAATGCCTAAATCTCTTAGTTTTCTAACAAAAAAACTTGGTTTTAAGGCATGCTTGCCTTTTTCAATAAAAGAAATAGTACAAGCTTATACGCAAGACCAAAAGAAATAAAAATATTCCAAAAAGCATAAAACTCAATAACCCAACATAGCAATTAAATTACACAACATAGAGTTGTGATAGGCACCGTGGACTCAAGAAACAATATGAAAAGTCTTTTAGATTCACAAGAAAGCCACCAAAATAAAGCAATGAGACCAACCAAACAAGATGGCAAAAAAAAAAACCTAAATAGAGCAAAACTTGTCTTAAACATCTCCCTCCAAGAAGTAGAGGGAAAGATTCCATATATTTTTGGCTAGATGTTGCCACTTATAAGCCTTTTCAATGCAAAACAGATGGCCAAATTTATCGTACTCAAACTTACTTATCTACATTTGTTGGAAGCTGCTCAATGATGGAAAATTTGAACCAACAATCCATCCATTATACTTTTCCTCAAGTGGAGGGCTACCTTTATCATCATATTGTTATCTCGTTGCTCATTTGTTTATCATTCAAGAATGCCATGAAACATTGTAGAACCACCAAGCACAACATCTTCATACAAATCTTTGTGAATGTACTCATCATATTTTCAGTACCTACTTGTGATGCCTTGCTAATTTACTTGGAGGTGATGACCATAAGATGTGATTTTACATTGATCTAGGAGTTAGGACCATGTAGGAAAACCTCAACAATGTTTTGTTCCATGTTTTCCCCTACCTCCTTAAGGGCATATACATTTCAAACAAACAAGGGTGTGCTATCACATGCAAGAGCATTGCCATATTTTTCTACATGAGAGAGAGAGAGAGAGAGAGAGAGAGAGAGAGAGAGAGAGAGAGAGAGAGAGAGAGAGAGAGAGAGAGAGAGAGAGAGAGAGAGAGAGAGAGAGAGAGAGAGAGAGAGAGAGAGAACCCTTTTTCTTTAATATTGTAAAATAGTTCTCAGAAAGCAAGGTATCCACATAGTTCAAGGCTAAGTGGAACACTTAATTAAAGTTAATTGTGGGAAATTCTTTTGGGACATGGACCACCTTGTCACCGCACCATTGTCTCTAAAGGGTAATGCTTAGAAATGGAACACATGTAGGCATGAGGAAAATATGTAAAGCTCAAATGTTTGTATTTGTATACTTGGTTGATTATAAAATTATTGGTTCCTCCTATTCTTTTCATCTTTTAGTTTTGGAAGGTCATCTTCATTCCTAAGTTCTAGCATTGACCTATTCCTCGAAGATCCTTAGCCTCATTCTTACTACACACGTGACCAATTTCTAGTCCAAAGTCTCTATAAATGGTTGATCAAATACATCCTCTCAGTACACAACAAAGCATCTCCAGACTTATACCAATCAAGTAGACATTTCCTTCATCATAATTGTGAAAGGGAAGCATCTTGGGAGCTCTCGTCACATTTAATCAACATGCATATGTTCTTTGTGCAAAAAAAAAGAGCATAAAACATTTTTCAAGTGCTTTTTCTTTAGTTTAACCATAAAATTATGAGCTAAAATTCTTGAAAAGTTTTAGAGCTAAAAGTTTCCAATGTTCTAAAAAACACTAGCTGGATTTCTAGTGTGCTCGCTTGAGAATGTAGCAAAACATAAGTGTATGAAAGAGTCCCATGTAGGCATGGACTCTTTCACACATGTTTTCTCTAAACTCATCATCCATATCAAAGGTTTTCCCTACACTCAATCGTTTAAGTATGCCTATTCCTTGCATTTCCCTACATCCTTGCTACAACACCATACCTTCAACATAGCTTTATTAGACATGTAGCATGCCACCTTCACTCAATTGCAAAAATAGGGGCCTTAAATAGCCCTCGTTGGCACATGTTGTTTGAGGCCAATTTTAATGTATGTGGACTATACACTAATGACAAGATACAAAGAAGAGACCTTGAAGAAGAGAGCTTGAGAGAGAGAGAGAGAGAGAGAGAGAGAGAGAGAGAGAGAGAGAGAGAGAGAGAGAGAGAGAGAGAGAGAGAGAGAGAGAGAGAGAGAGAGAGAGAGAGAGAGAGAGAGAGAGAGAGAGAGAGAGAGCAATGAGTGCAATGAGAATGCCTACTATAAACCCCCCACCTCTTAGGTACCTTCCCTTGCTAATGAGCACATGGCTAACATGGTCTTAGAGTTTGTTTAATTCAATCACTAAGTGATTAATCAAAATATTATCTCATGAGACTCCTAGGGGATAATGCCTAGGGTGCTCGAGGGTTTTACTGCATATAAACCCTCAATATCATGTGCATTCAAGGCCTATTAAAAAATACCTTTATTTGTGATTTTTTCCTTAAAGAAACTAAGTTGCTTGAGGGTTCATTGCATGCAAACCCTCTATATGATGTGCATTCAAGGTATATTTAAAAATATTCTTATTTTTAAATATTTCTTAAATAAAATGAAACCTTCTTCTATTTAATTAGTGAGAGTAACCCCTTTATATTTCCCCCTTCTATTGTGAAAAATATGTACAAAATGTGTTCTAAAACTCCTTAATTTTAAATCCATGTGATACACTTACATGTTTTTGAATGACCTCCATGAGCTAGGTTGTACTTTTTTTGCATTGATTGCATCACATGACTACATAAATGACATAGTTTGAGTCATTCTAGCCTAGAACTATAGAGGGGATGCCTAAACATGATCAATGGAGGGGTTTCTTACATTCTAAGAGAGAAAAGTACACATATAAATACCCTTAGTAAATGGCATTGTCTACATTGGAGATTCTATAAATTTAATTTTAAAAAAATCATAAGTAGAATTTCTTTCTAAGGCCTTGGATGCATGTGATTTATGAATTTTCTTAAATGTGACTATCACATGGGATCATTCTTATGAACATTTCAACACCAACCATTGAATTTTATTCAAATTAAAAGACTAAAATAACATAATTTTAGCCCCTAATAAGACATCATGGGAGACCCATTTTGCGAGGAGAGGTAACACTTGATTCTAAGGTCTATGTGAGCTCCCTTTTATTCTTTATTGCGATTTGCATCCCTTTGATTTCATGAGATGTACATTAATTGTTTTCATGAGATGCACATTAGCAATGTGTATTAGCAACGTGATAAAATAAGGGACATGTCACACCATAAGTTTTGTTTACTAATATATGTCAATACCCTCTAAGAGCATGTGCATTGTTTGATACTACATAGATTACTATACTTGGAGCCCTTGCTATAAATTTGGGATGAATTTAGCAGCTAATCTTTGCCAATGGCTATGTTTTTCAACAAATTATGATTAAAGTTCAAAATCTTAAAGAAGACTTTCAAAACTTTGAAAATATTTTAGGAAATCTATATAGAGTTCACTAAGTTCATAGAATATTATATATCTAACTTTTATACATCTTTTAAAGAAAATACACCAAAGCTAATTCCCAAAGCACAAAATGATACCCAAACATATGTGGCATGGAGTTAGAAAAACATTGAGAAAAATATAAACTAAGCTCAAGTAATGTATATAGTCACTCTTCAATAGATGCTACTAATATGCTTTGCATTAATATGCACTTTTTCTTCTCTTTATGAGCCATCATGTACTACAAAGTATAGATAATGCTCTTCACCTTTGGGCCTTCTCTTCATCTTCACCTAACAATGTCATTGCCGTCTTCTTCTTCTTCTTCTTCTTCTTCTTCTTCTTCTTCTTCTTCTTCTTCTTCTTCTTCTTCAATGCTTTTCTTCTTCTCTCACAAAAAAGAAAGGATGCTCTCTCTTATTAGTGATTATGCATCTGACCTCTCCTTCCCTCTTTGCCCTTATAACTTTCCATGTGAAGGGGTTTGTTGGAGTGCAAACATGATGAAGAGTAGAAGATTAGATTGGAAATGACAAAGGAATATATAAGCAATAGGTAGGGGGATATAACAATACCAAAGGAATTTGGGATGTGTGTGTATTTCTCTCTCAATATGCAAAGTGTGTGCATGGGTTGATAAATTTGAGGAAGCATGAAGGAAAATATCTATAAGCGCAAGGTTATTTAGAAGTACTTCTCTCTCTTTCATGCCTTATTATTCCATGAACTTCTTTTGTTATTATTGACTCTCTCATACATGGACATAGAGAGGAACAAAGGAGAATAGAGGCACCAAAGCAGCCACAACCTCATGCCTTCTTGAACCATAGAAAGCCCCATTATCACAATCAACTTGATGTGCATGTCAAAGAAGAAGTAGACAAGATTGGATGTTTCCAAAGAAGAATAAGACCAAATGGTTGAATGCTTCCTTGTATCTATGCATCTTGCTACTTCCATATGCTTCCCACTTGCAAGTTAAAACTTTCAATTGTACATCTTTCCTTTCTAATGATGGATATTGATTCCCTACCAATGCGGGTTCAAGGGAAGCCAAATATAATTGGTTGTTGTGATTGGGAAGTGCACATGGCATCATTAGGTAGGCATCAGTAGATGGTTCATAGCCAAGTTGGAATCTCCTCACATGATATATGTGGAAGAAACCCCTTGATATGCGCGAATTGTGGCCATCATCTACTTTGTTTAGGGCAAATGGATCAACATAAATACTTGTCAATAACTATAGCAACATAATTAGACCAATTGAATGTTGTGGTTTGGAAGACCATGTTGAGATATCGAGCTCCACTCGTGATATGCCAGGGTGACCGTTGTGCATTTATGTCACCGATTTGTCAGTTGTTGCAGATGCGGTTGGTACACCTCCCATGAATAATAGCTAGATGACAGCTATCCTTATCTACTCTAGTTCGTGGCTCAGTTAGTATGCCACCTTAGTTAGTTGAGTTTGGTTTGAGACCCATATATAGGGTTCTTCTACTTCTATGTACTTGAGTTCTTTTTGGCTTACACAACTAAGAAGAGGAAAACTGTTTTCAGCCTCCACCCTTGTGTGTATTCCCCCATTGTGCAAGCAAGAAAGCTACAAGTGAGACTCCTTCCTTCTCTCCCACAATCTTGACATGGTATCAAAGCATTGTTCGTGGTAAGGAGCTCAAGAAAGCAAGCCAAGTTCGCGGTGTTCTGGTAAGAGGACCAGTGTTGCTTTCATTTTCTGTTTTGGGAGCAAGTCTCTGCAGGCAGCACAGCCAGAAAGTGCAAGAGTGCATTGTCTCAGATTGAGATGCCCTTCGCGGTGAAGCAAGAGGACACTATATGCTGCGGGAAAGGCCTTTAGCCCTTAGTGAACCTGTTTTTTTGATTTGAGGCCATTTCGGGGCCTGTTTTGGAGGTGAAAGTTTTCTGCATGCAATCAGGAAAATGCCCTGTTTTATGCTGTGCGACCACTGTTCTACAGGTCGGTGAAAAGTTACTGTAGAAATTGCATCGTATGCCTGTGCGCAGAGACATTGGGAGTTACAGAATCATCCTTGTTGCCTGTTGATGCAAAATCGTCACTAGGAGGTGACTATGTGGTCAAATACCACTTTCATCAGTTTTGCAGATTTACCCTTGTGAGGCTGAAGCTGTGTTCTTTGCAGTGACAGAATTTTTTGCAGTGTTCTGTAATGGCATCTGATTCTCTTTCACAGATTGTCACTGAAAAGCTTGACAAGAAGAACTTCCAAGCATGGAAGTTTAGAATGACGAATTTCCTTATGGGAAAAGGATATTGGAAATTTGTTGCACGGAATGAAGAAGAACCAATTCTTCCTGATGTTCCCAATCAACAGCAAATGCAGGCATTTAAAGCATGGCATGAGAGAGCCAGGAAAGTTATGTACTGGCTGTCTATCAGCATCTCAGACTCTATGATTGTGCATATTCAAGATGCAAGTATGCCAAAGGAGGCATGGGATACTTTGTCAAAAATGTATAGCACAAATACGCAAGCCAGGAAAATGCAGCTCAAGCAAGAGTTGCATAATGTGCAAAGAGAAAATATGAGCATCAATGACTACCACATGAAAATGAAGAAGATTGCAGATGCACTTGCTTCCATTGGGTCGCCAGTAGAAGATGATGATTTAGTTTCTGTGACCTGAATGGTCTAGGAAAGGATTATGCACAGTTCCCAACATCCATTTCCGTCCGTGAAAGATTTCCTAAT
The DNA here is from genome assembly GCF_053477565.2 of Lygodium microphyllum. NCBI lineage: Eukaryota > Viridiplantae > Streptophyta > Polypodiopsida > Schizaeales > Lygodiaceae > Lygodium > Lygodium microphyllum. The sequence continues at coordinate 48,638,420 of NC_141151.1, read as the reverse complement.
TTTGAGGAGTTGATTGCTCTTCTAATTTATGAGGAGTAGAGAAATGATGGTGCATCTTCTTCAGGAGGAACTTCAAAAGAAGCAGTCTTCTACTCAAATGCTGGAAGAGGAAGAGGCAGAGGTAGAGGAGGCCGATCTGGAGGCCGTGGTAGAAATCAAAATATGCAGCAAACTCAAGAAAACTAGTCCTATGGAGGAGGACGTGGTAACTTTAGAGGCAGGGGGAGCCAAAGAGGTCGTGGTGGATGGCAAAGAGGCCAAAATGCAAACAACAATGTTGAATGCTACTACTGTGGTAAAATGGGTCATATGGCTAAAGACTGCTATAAAAAGCAGAATGACATCATGAATGGGAAATTGCAACAAGGGAATTATGCATCTTCTAGTAGACAGGGTGATGACAAAAATGAGCATTTGTTTATGGTGCATCACATGAACAATTCTGTGACAAGTGCAAAAGAAAGTAACATGTATGGTATGTTGACTCAGGTGCATCAAACCACATGACAGGTCATGCAGAATGGATGGAGGATGCAAGGAAAATGGAAAAACTAGGATTTGTGGAGACTGGTGATGATACTGCACATCCTATTGTGCAGATTGGAAAAATTCCTTTGTCTATGAAGGATGAGAAAAAGAAATACCTGTCCGATGTATTTCATGTCCCGAATATCACTAAGAATCTGGTTTCTGTTGGTCAAATGGTTGAGCAGGGCTTGCAGGTCAGATTTAATCCTCATGGATGCTTTGTTGAGGACATGAAAAATAAAGGTTGCTTGATAGCAAAAGGAAAGAAGAAGGCCAGAATGTTCATGTTGGATACAGACATGCCTGAATTGAGTGCAACAATGTTTCCACATGGAACCAGTGTAGTTGCAAATATTGATATTTGGCATAAACACATTGGTCATGTTAATGTACAATGACTTAAATCAATGCAGGCCCAAAATATTGTTGCAGGATTGCCTAAATTCAAGGTTGTAAAAATGCATAAGGTATTGAAGCCTGTCAGTTTGGAAAACAGGCAAGGAAACCATTTCCTAGACATGCTCAAGAGAGTAAGAAGCCATTGGAATTAATCCACTCTGATGTGTGGACTACTAAAGCTGCATCTCTTGGAGGCTGTCATTATTTTGTCACTTTTATTGACGACTATAGAAGAAAAGTTTGGGTGTATTTTATGAAAAAGAAAAGTGAATTTTTTGGGCATTTCAAAACTCTTAAAGCTATGGTTGAAAAAGAAGCAAGCCTGCAAATAAAATGCCTAAGGTTAGATGGAGGGGGAGAGTACCTCTCAAATGAGTTTGCAAGGTTCCTGCATGAGCATGGCATAAAGCAACAATATTCATGCAGTCATACCCCACAACAAAATGGAATTGCAGAAAGGAAAAACATGCATATTGGAGAGGTATCTTGTGCCATGCTCAACAAAAAAGACTTGCCAGATTTTTACTGGGCTGAGGCAGTTGCTACAGCAGTCTACATAATGAACAGGACTCCCACTGCAGCAATACATGGCATGACTCCAGAGGAGAGGTATACTGGTAGGAAACCAAATCTTTCTCATTTGAAAATTTTTGGTTGCATTGCCTATGTTCATGTGCCAGATGAGTTGAGATCCAAGTTGGATCCAAAAGCTGAGAAGTGCATCTTTATTGGTTATTCTCTGCAGCAAAAAGGGTATAGATGCTATAACCCTTCTACTCGTAAGTTTATAGTGAGCAAAGATGTTGTTTTTGATGAGATGAGTAGCTGGTATAAACCAGTAAATGTGATTGATAATGTAGATGCACAAAATGGTAATGCTGCAGAGAATTCACAGCAATAGTCACAAGATATTAGTGGACCTGGAGCATCCTCTAGCAGTGGTTCACATTCTTCGCCATGGACAGGTAGATTGAGATCAGGAGAATCTTCTCAAAGTAATGCAGATAGTGGTATGCAGAACAGAGCATTGATGATGAGTTGGGTATTCCTTCTATTGTTACACCTGGAGTAAGGAAGACCATGGATGTTTTGAGAGCACCTGGGAGTGAACCTACTTTGTGCAGGTCTACCAGAGCTAGGTATCCTGTGGACAGGCTAAAATATGATGGATTTATAGCCATTCACTATGCCTATATGGTCAAAGTGATACAGGAACCAGAAGCCACTTCTTTTGAGCAAGCCATGGGAAAAGAAAAATGGGAGAAAGCCATGGATGCCTTGGAAGCAAATGCTACATGGGAATGGGTACCTTTGCCTAAAGGTAAGAATGCAATTGATTGTAAGTGGGTTTATAAGGTGAAGCACAATGCAGATGGTTCTGTGAACAGATACAATGCAAGATTAGTAGTCAAGGGGTATGCACAAACATATGGTATTGATTATGAAGAAACATTCAGTCCGGTTGCAAGGATGGCAACCGTAAGAGCAGTCATTGCTATGGCTGCATCAAAGGAATGGTCTTTACATCAGATGGATGTAAAGAATGCCTTCTTGCATAGTGATTTGCAAGAAGAGGTATATATGGATCAACCAACAGGTTATGTGCATGCTGTTCATCCTGAGTTTGTTTGCAGGTTGAAGAAAGCCTTGTATGGCTTGAAGCAAGCACCTAGAGCATGGTCTGACAAGATAGGACAGTATCTTGTCACTATTGGCTTTCAGATTTCCAAGGCAGATTTCTCACTTTATGTGAGAAAAATAGAGAAAGATATTATGCCACTTGTCATTTATGTTGATGATTTGATTATGATAGGTGACAGTGATGAAGATATCCTTCATGTGAAAATGCTATTGAAGCAGAAGTTTGAGATGAAGGATTTGGGAGAGCTGCGTTATTTCTTGGGCATTGAGGTGATTAGATCACCAAGTGGGATACAGCTCTTGCAGAGGCAGTATGGATTGGACATGCTGTCCAAATATGGGATGACATGCTCTAAGCCTATTTCAGTTCCGTTGGAGCAGAATGTGAAGCTGAGCGCAGATGCAGGTGAGCTTCTAGAAGACCCTACTATGTACAGACGCATAGTAGGAAGTTTGATTTATATGACTATTACCAGGCCAGATTTGAGCTATGCTATTGGATTGATAAGTCAATTTATGCAGGCTCCAAGGAAACCGCATTTGGATGTGGCTAGACGCATACTCAGGTATGTGAAGTCCACATTGCAGTATGGACTACTTTGTGAGACTGGGGTTTAGATACAGTTGCATGGATACACTGATGTTGATTGGACTGGTAGTATTTCTGATAGACGATCTACCAGTGGATATGTGTTCTCTTTTGGGAGTGCTGTAGTCACTTGGAGCAGCAAGAAACAGCCTACAGTTGCCTTGTCGAGCACAGAGGCTGAGTACAGGGGTGCAGCAATGGCTGCATGTGAGGTAGCTTGGTTACATAAGCTACTTTATGATATGCGTTAGCCTACAGATGGGCCAGTTGTCATTTATTGTGACAACATGAGTAGTATACACTTGGCAAATAACCCAGTCTATCATACTAGAACAAAGCACATTGAGGTGCATTATCACTATGTGTGGGAGAGGGTTTTACTAGGTCTTATTGATCTAGTTTATGTCAGCACAGAGGATCAGGTAGTTGACATATTTACGAAGGCATTGGGCACAGAGAAGCTGCGCAAGTTCAGAGACCTGCTTGGTGTGTAGGAATTGGGATTGAGCTTGAGGGGGAGTGTTGAGATATCGAGCTCCACTCGTGATATGTCAGGGTGACCGTTGTGCATTTATGTCACCGACTTGTCAGTTGCAGATGCGGTTGGTACACCGCCCATGAATAATAGCTAGATGACGGCTATCCTTATCTACTCTAGTTTGTGGCTCAGTTAGTATACCATCTTAGTTAGTTGAGTTTGGTTTGAGACCCATATATAGGGTTCTTCTACTTCTATGTACTTGAGTTCTTTTTGGCTTACACAACTAAGAAGAGGAAAATTGTTTTTAGCCTCCACCCTTGTGTGTATTCCCCCATTGTGCAAGCAAGAAAGCTACAAGTGAGACTCCTTCCTTCTCTCCCACAATCTTGACAGACCATTGATATTTAGAAGATGTACTAATAACTGAATATAGATAAGGAAGGATGGTTATAATAAGGAAAGGAAGGAGGGCATAGTAAAAAATAAAAGTACCATTACAAAAGGAGGTTAATATTATGCATGAGACTCGAGGTAAAAATTAGGGGCAAATTTTAGGCCAAATACTATTTTAAAAAGATTTTATTGGTCATTGGCCTAAATTTTTAGGCTTGAAAAATAAAAAATAGGAAAAATATACAAAAATATACATATATTAAAAAATAGAAAAAATATACAAAAATAAAAAATAGGAAAAAAACTGTGAGAGCCATAAATCTATGGGAAAAGAGAAGGATCAAGGACAAAGCTCTGATACCACTTGTAATGAAAGAGACCTAACTATCCTAAGTAAGGGGAAGGAGAGAGAGAAGGACTGCAGGAGAAGAGGGAGAGGAGAGAGAAAGGCAAGAAGAAGAGAGAGAAAGAGGGGAAAAGGAAGAATAAGAGGAAAAAGAAGAAGCCATGAAAGCTTGAGAAGGTGAAAAGAGAGTTTCTTGATAATTTTTGTGATGCCTCAAAATACCCTCTTACACCTTATATACCGTCAGTGTGACTGGTATGTTCCCATGCCATGTTCTCGTGATCCCCGTTCATTACAAACCATCCCGTCTCATAAAGTTTTTATCCTAAAAAACAAGGGATGTAGTCATAGACTGTAAGGGTGTGTTGTAGAAAATCAGCCATAACTTTGTGTGAGAAACTCCGAATGGGACAGTTGAGGTGTCGTTACGGAGCCCATGAGATGTACTTTCAGCCCATGTGGGTGGGGCGGGGCTGCAATTATGTCAGGACCAAAACTATTACAAAATAGAGGGCTGTCCAGGAATTACTAGTGTGATGTCCTAGATGGTATGGCTGGAGAAAAACAGCCATAACTTCCACTAGGGAACTCCGATTGGGGCAAGTAAGGTGTTGGCACGGAGCCCTCGAGGTGTACTTTTAGTCCATGTATGGAAGATGGGGCTGAAAATGGACCAGGACCAAAATTGGTGCAAAACAGGTGGTTGTCCAGATGCAGACTACAGCCCAAAATAGGTGTCATGGTTAAGTTCCAGTCAATATGGCCTACTTGAGGTGTGGAAATTCATCCAAAATAGATGCTGGGTGCCAAGAGGCTTCCTCTATTGGTAGGCCTTGCCATTTGATCAGGTATTCATGTATGGAATGGGTGCGGAGTTGCTTTTCACGTTGCCCAATGACTGCTTCAGGAATATACTGGATAAGGCCCTCCTCATCTATGGGTGGTAGCTCCTCTACATGATCTTTGGGAGTGCCAATGAAAGGTTTAAATTGGCTCACATGGAAGACATCATGGATCTTAGTAGTGGGAGGGAGTTGGAGATGGTAAGCCAAGTCCCCGACCTTCTTAATGATTTTGTAGGGCCCATAGTGACGATGTGCCAACTTGTTACAAGAACCGTCCTTTAGTGTAGCATAACGGGACTTGGGGACCTTGAGGAGTACCAATTCACCCTCTTAAAAGTCAAGGGGTCTTCTTTTTGCATCAGCATGGAGCTTCATGTGCTCTTGAGCCCTTTTGAGCTTTACCTTGCATTGTCGAAGTAAAGCTTGCATGCGGTCCAACTCTTCTTTTCCAAGGGGGTTGAGCTTTTCATCGAAGATCACGGTAGGAAGGGGCACCCGATAACTATACAATGCTTCAAAGGGAGAGACTCCAATGCTCGAATGAGTGGAGTTGTTGTAAAAAAATTCAGCCAAGTGCAGCCATACATCCCAAGAATTCTGCACATCATGACAAAAATGTTGCAAATAGGTTTCAAGCCACTTATTGACTCTCTCGGTCTGCCCATCCATTTGGGGATGATAGGCTGACGGAGCCAATTTGGTTCCCATGGAGCTAAAAATTGTCTACCAAAACTGACTCATACATTTGGTGTCCCGATCATGTACTATGACGTGGGGTAAGCTATGCAACTTAAAAACATGCTCCATAAACTGAGTGGAAACATGAGATGCTGTAAACTGGGATTTTGTAGGGATGAAATGGGTTGCTTTAGTGAGTCGGTCAACTACCACATATATGCTATCCCAACCCTTCTTGGTTGTAGGTAAACCAGTGATGAAATCCATGGTAATGTGGGTCCATTTTCCTTCGGGGATAGGTAAGGGCTGCAACAATCCACCCGGTTTAAGAGTGTTATCTTTATTTTGTTGAAAAGGCACACATCTAGACACAAAGTCTTTAACATCCCGCCATAAGCCTTTCCAATGGAAGCTTTTTGAATCTTGATCATATGTTTTGAAGACCCTTAGTGGCCAGCAATGAGTGAAGAATGCATCTCTTCAAGGATCATTTGGGTGAAAGGAGAGGCATGGGGAATCACAATACGGCCATGGATCCAAATGAGGCCGTTATGGAGCTGATATTGGGAGTTGTCATCCATGACACCTTGCTATAATTTCTAGAAAAGAGGGCTGAATTCAGCATCAAACAAGTATGCCTCTTGGAGCTCTTCAATCCAATCATGGTGGAGTTCAGTGATGGATGAAACCTTGCATGCCCACATGCAAGAGAGTGCATCAGCCACTACATTGTCCTTGGCATGGGTGTGGATAATCTCAAAGTCATAGTTTTGTAGGGTAGCCACCCATCTACGTTGTTTGGGACTGAGGTTGGGCTAAGTCAAGAAGTATTTGAGCACAAGGCGGTCACTTTTCACCTTAAATTTGCTGCCATTCAAGTAGTGATGCCACTTTTTGATAGCATGAATGACTGCCAACATCTCCTGATCATGGATATGCAACTCTCTCTCTTTGTCATCCAATTTTCGGCTCTCAAATGCTATTACTCCATGTTCTTGCAGCAAGACTGCACCAATACCCCATCCACTAGCATCACACTAGATGGTAAAATCCTTTGAAAAGTCGGGGCATACGAGGATGGGGGCTGAAGTGAGCAAGTCTTTCAGCTGCTGCTGAAAACTACGGTCAGCCAATTCATCCCATAAAAAAGTCTCTTTTTTCAGCCTGTCTGTTAATGGGGTTGCAATTGTGGCATAATGGCAAATAAATCTTTGATAGAAAGAGGAGAGGCCAAGAAAACCACGCAAGGAGGTAGTGATAGTAGGGGTGGGCCACTCTTGGACACATTGCACTTTCTTAGGATCAGCTAGGATGCCTTTTTCACTAACAATGTGTCCCAAGTACTCAACCTCTGTTTGCATGAAGACACACTTGCTTTCTTTGGCAAATAGTTGGTGCTCTCTTAGTACATCAAAAATTTGCCTGACATGCTTCAGATGCTCATGCGGTGACTTGTTGTAAATGAGTATATCATCAAAGAATACCAACACAAACTGGAAAAGCCATGGCTGCAATATTTTGTTCATTAAGCTCTGAAATGTGGCGAGTGCATTAGTGATCCCAAATGGCATGACAAGGAAATGGTACAAGCCACGGTCAGTCCGAAAGGCTGTTTTGACTTCATCACCCACCCTCATTCTGATTTGGTGGTAACCGGATTGCAAATCAATCTTGGTGAAGTAGCGTGCTCCCTTGAGTTCATCAAGCAAGTCATCAATTTGAGGGATGGGGTATCTATTTTTGACGGTGATCTTATTGAGATCACGATAGTCAATGCACAACCAGAAGGATCCGTCCTTTTTCTTAACCAATAGAATCGGAGAGGCATAAGGGGAAGAGCTAGGCTCTATGAATCCCATTTTAGTGAGCTCCTTAACTTGCTTTGCTACTTCCTCTCTCTCACATTTAGAGAGTCGATATGGGGGTTTATTGATGGGCTTGGCATGGGGCTCCAAGTCAATCGGGTGATCCACCGATCTCTCTGAGGGGGAAGGGTAGTGGGGGGCTGAAATAGGTCCTCATATTCAGCCAAAAGCACTTTTAGTGCTACATTTTGCTTCCCCAAGGTGTATTGGTCATCATTATCCTTATGCTAATGCAAGACAAAGATTTGGGAGCGTTTCTTGAATTCCTTTTTGAGTTGTCTTGTTGTTATAAGCTGAAAATTTGCAATTTCTTTGATTCCCTCCAAGTGTACAAGCTGTCCATGCATTACAAACTCCATATACAGCTGAGAGAAGTCCACAGAGATTTTTCCCAACTGTTGAAGCCAATCACATCCCAAAAAATCATCCACGGGGCCCATATCAAGGGTAATTAAGTCCACCTTTGCTGTGTAATTTTTGGCCAGCATAAGAGACACGTGTACATACATAGGAGCTCACTTCCTCATTTCCATTGGCCACTTGAACTCGAAGAGTTTGCTGTAATTCAGTGGGAACACATGTCAAACGGCCAAGAGTCGATTTATTCACAAAATTGTGCGTGCTGCCACTATCTATGAGGATGTATACACTCTTGCCATCAATGTTACCATGTACTCGTAGGGTGTTCGGCCTCCTAGAGTCGGTCCATGCATCCATGGAGATTGAGCAAGCTAATATAGTGGTGAATAAGGGGTGCCAAGGGTCATTCCCAAGCATGTCATCAATGGGGTAGCCACCGGGGTCAAAATGGAACCCGTCCGGTGAGTCATAAAACTGATTGGTATCAAGATCCTCTTCATATTCAGCATTTTCAGAAAGTGTCATCATGGGAGAGTTGTCATGCAAGTCCTCTTCTAACTTGTCACTATCTTCTAGCACATACATGCTATTAAACTTGACAATGGCATTCTTAAAGGGGCATTTGGATGCATGATCAGTCATGTACTTATCCCTGCATTTAAAGCACAAGCCTTTGGCTTTTCTATCCTTGACAACTTCAGGAGGAATGAATTTTTGACCATTAGGACTGAAGCCATTCCTTGTCTTATTTTCAGCATACTTTGGGTCACTTTTGGAGGGTGGTGCTATCCCAAAATTGCCATATTTCCTTTTAGCATTAAAAGGTCCATTCCTCTAGTTTAGCTGGGGATGAGGACTGCCCATTGAATTTAGTAAACACAATCTTGTCACGCAGCTCATTTGGGCCTTGCTGCCCATGAATGCCATGTGCTACATGCTGCCCATACATGCCTGGCTGTCCAATCCTCGGCTATCCAAAATTTCCATGGGGGCCATGCTGCCCTTGCATTACATGAGGACCAAATTGCCCATTAGGACCTTGCTGTCCAAAATGTCCATGCTGCCCATGACCATATGCATGTTGCCCATTGCCATATGCATGCTGCCCATTGCCATGTGCATGTTGTCCATGTACTCCGTGCATTCCATGTTGCCCAAGATTTGCATTGGAGCCATTCCCCTAAGTGTACAAATAGCTTCCGTTACGAGGGAGTTGGGGTGCCAAGGATGGGCTTGAAGGATTCATAAAAGGGGAGGGAAGGAGGGGTACATCATGTCAGGTGGAAGGCTCACCCATCTCATAAGTACTATGGGGAATGCCATGGGTACCACCGAGACCTGTGGGCTACGCCCGGTCTCCAAGGGGGGAGGGTGGTTAGCCTCACGGGGAGGGACATACTCCTTGGGTCGATCGGGGGGGGGGGGGGGGGGGGGGGGGGGGCGGCAATGGCGGGGATGAGAGTGCCCATGCGCTCTATGAGTAAGTCCATCTTGGCCATCATCTTGGAATGACGGTGATCTTGGTGGGTTTCCATCTCCCTGTGGCGTTGCTCTGTCTCTCGATGTCGTTCAGCATGATGGGTCTCATAATGGCACAAGGTTTGGTTGAGCAGAGATAAGCGGTCTATCTCGAGGGCACCCTCTTCAAACATGTCTTCATGATCCTCCTTGGCTGAGCTAGGATCGTTCATTGAGGCACGGGAGTCCTTTATTTCACACTGAAAGTCCTCCTGGGCCTTTGCTTTACCCTTGTGGCCTGCCATCCCAAGTGCAGTCCACCAAACCGCTCCTTACAGAAATGACGATATCTTGAGCTAGAAAGCTCTGATCGCCAAAATTTTTGATTCAAATGAAAGCCCTCAATCCCCTCTACGAGGCTATGTAAAAATATCTTTGATTGTAAATGATCAGGGCTTTTCTGTAATCACTTTTTGTGGGCTGACTGTGTAGGACTGCTTCTTGTCCCACAGTACCTCTGGGCACAAAACTGAGTGTATCTCCCAAACCGTAGGGCAGAATAGGGATATTTTTAGTTCAGATTGAAGGGGAGGATGCCCTCTTTGAATCAAGATATAGAGCTTGCACTCAATCACACAAGAAGGCTTTGCTGTAATCAACTTTTGCGGGCTAACTGTGTAGGACTGTTGCCTGTCCCACAGTACCTCTGAGCACAAAACTAAGTGTATCTCCCAAAGCGTAAGGCACAATGGGGAGGTTTTTAGTTCAGATCGAAGGGGAAGATTCCCTCTTTGAAATAAGCTATAGAGCCCATGATCAATCACACAAGAAGGCTTTTCTGTAATCAAATTTTGCGGGCTGACTGTGTAGGATTGACTGTTTGCAATACCTTGCAAAGACTCCCTCAGGGGCCATACCTTATCCCAATGGTGAGGGTCTTATCCCAAACATCCAGGACTTCAACAGTGGCTCTCAATGCCACATAGAGCCATATATCTTTTGCATCCGTAGTTCATTGCTGAGACCATTTCCATAACTGTATACCCTGCCCTTCTTGCATTACATCCACCATACATTTCCAAGTGATACATGGCATTACCAATGCATGTAGAGGGCTGTATTAGGGCTCAGGCTATTCCATCAAATGTACCTGCACCTACAATAATTCTTTGGGCTCTGGATCACTGGGAGGTGGGCAAAGTTCCCCCTGGGCCGGGTTGTGCACCCCTTCAGGGTCTTTAATGGCAAGGGGGGGTCACCCCTCTTTTGTCTTGCCACCTCGCTTGGCATCGGGCTTTTCCTCACCCGAAATCTACATGGCAGACATTTATTAATTAAATACCCAGCATGAGATGCATTTTAGGAATCAAAATTTTGGGCTTTTCATGAAGTGCATGGAATTGGAATGGGGAATAGGGATAGAGAGCTTACCGGTAGTGACTCACTGCCTACTCACCCTTATACAATGGATTTTTTAAATCAATTCTTGGCTCTCAGCCAATTCATAAGAAGCCAAACGGGTTATGGGTAAGCAAAAATATAATCTCAATGAAGCTTCAGCATGAGTAAAATCCATTCCAATGCCATAAGACCAAAGGGAAATGACTGAGATTAATATTCAGCATGCATACAATGTCTGGGACTCCTATTATCTACTTGGACTCATACATTCTCTCAAACAAGTGGATAGGATTCAACAAGAGGCTTAAATGGAGAGAATGAGAGCCAAGAATCGGTTACCTTGATTTTTGGAGAAGAAGGCAGCCACCACTAATGCCACTTCAGTCCTTCTTGAGAGCTCCAATTTGATCCCACATGCTCCATAGCTCCAAAATGGTTGTGCTCCGTCAAGAAAGGATGAAGTCAAGCTTGGGGAAGAAGGATTCTTCCATGGGGAAAGGGTATTGCTTGCATAAACTGATCAAGGGGGCGATTCCTTCCAAATGAGCACTCCATAATGCCTTCTTGCTTCCAAGAAGCCTTCAAATCTTGAGAATGAGCTCCAATGTAGCTGTAGCTTGGGGTAGGATGGCTCAGGACCTTCCCATGAAGAGCTCTTGCTAAGATTGAAGCTCTACTTCCATAGCCATGGCTGCCCACAAGTGCATGTCTTCAAATCTTGGTTCTAATATTCTTCCCGTGCTTCTTGATGGCTGAAATCTAGAGCTAGGCTTGAAGAGGGACTCTCGGGGACCAAGAAAAGACCAAAATCTTCAAGATTTTTGAGCTTGATGCCAAGGTTCCATGGCTACCATGGACTGCACAAGATCAGGGTTTCTTGAAGTGGAAAGAGGAGTCCAAGAGTTGAGGAGGAAGCCTTCAATGTTGCACCAGAGACTTGCCAAGAGCCAAGAATGAGATCCAGGGAGGAGAGGAGGGCTGGGGAACTGTCCACCCAACAAGCCAGGAAGCAACCTGTTTTTTGCGCCACAAATTTCGAGGCTACTCCTGGAGGGTTGGGGATGACCACCCAGCTCAGCCCTGCTTGATTAGTGGCTCCTAAGCTTTAGAAGGTGAAGGGGCAAGGCTGATGCTTCATGGAAGAAGCGGGAGAGCAAGATTTGGGGCTGGTTTCCTCCATGGGAGCTTGCAAGCAGCTTGTGGAAGGAGGAGAGAGAAGGTCTTCTTGAAAAGTAACTGAGCTTTTGGCCTTCTCTAATTGTGCTACCCTCCTTTTTTCCCAAAACCCTCAAGAAACTTGCATGAAAATTAGTGACGACCTGTCAAATTTGTCTGCCCGCCTCCAAATGTGTCCATGGTTCTTGGGAAAGCTCCAAGAAAGGCTACCATATTCTTCAAGAGGGCTGACAGCCTGCCTGAGTACTCCTGTGTACTGGTGAGAGAGATGTAAATGGAGTTTTCTAACTGTGGGAAACTGTGAGAGCCCTAAATCTATGGGAAAAGAGAAGGATCAAGGACAAAGCTCTAATACCACTTGTAATGAAAGAGACCTAACTGTCCTAACTAAGGGGAAAGAGAGAGAGGACTGTAGAGAAGAGGGAGAGGAGAGAGAAAGGCAAGAAGAAGAGAGAAAGAGGGGAAAAGGAAGAAGAAGAGGAAGAAGAAGAAGAAGCCATGGAAGCTTGAGAAGGTGAAAAGAGAGTTTCTTGATAATTTCTGTGATGCCTCAAAATACCCTCTTACACCTTATATACTGTCAGTGTGACTAGTATAATCCCTGCCATGTTCTCGTGATCCCTGTTCATTACAACCATTACAAAAGGAGGTTAATATTATGCATGGGGCTCGAGGTAAAAATTAGGGGCAAATTTTAGGCCAAATACTATTTTAAAAAGATGTTATTGGTCATTGGCCTAAATTTTTAGGCTTGAAAATAAAAAAATAGGAAAAATATACAAAAATGTACATATTTCAACAAACATTTGCTCATTTCTAGAGTAGCTAAAAAATAGAGCTTTCTCTCTTAATGTTCACCCACTTTTCTAAACTCTTCATCGTTGATCAATCAAACATTTGCCTGCCTATTTAACCAACTAAAAATCATAGCTACTATCTTTGATTTTTTAATCTAACATTACGGCTCCTAATCTTTTAATGGATAGAGTTGTTGAGAATAAAGCAGTTTATCTTGGCTTGGAAGAAGACAATTCGTAAATTAGAAGACTCCATTGCTCAATGACAAAAGCACTATAGAAGCATGACCAAATTGCTTAATGAGCTTCAACAACCTCATCATGAGAACAAGAGAGAGAGAGAGAGAGAGAGAGAGAGAGAGAGAGAGAGAGAGAGAGAGAGAGAGAGAGAGAGAGAGAGAGAGAGAGGGAGGAGAGGGGGGAGAGAGAGAGAGAGAGAGAGAGAGAGAGAGAGAGAGAGAGAGAGAGAGAGAGAGAGAGAGAGAGAGAGAGAGAGAGCTTTTCAATGACCTCAATATCATGAGGGTACTTTGGTTTTACCTTTTCTAATAAAATTTACATCTTTAAAGATTTTAGTGACATTTGTGTGCTTAATTGTATTGGTTGATGATGTTTATGCCCATTAAAAGTCAAAATAATTAGAAAGGAGAAATATGAAACTTTTTTCATTAAAAAGAAAAGGGGTTGTAAATAATAAATCTAATAGGATATGATCAATCCTCCAACAACATGGTCAAGGGTTATTAGAAGTATATGAAAATGCATGTTTTTAAGAATATATGAAGTATTTGATATATCTTGTGCCTAGAGCTGGTAAGGATTCATCAAAAGTTTATAAATCTATAGCATGTGAATATCCTAAGTTATCCTCGTCATAAAGAGATCCAAACAGGAAAATATTATGCTTGCAACTATTTTTATATATATTGGTAGATAACATGCTTACAGATACATGCTAGAACTCATTACTACATTCTATGTATATACAAATATTATTATAGTTATAATACTTATTAGGAAGAAATCTAAAACTTTGATGATGATTGGACTACCATGGTGAGTATTACTTATGCAAATGTTGACATTATATTTATTTGGAATCAAGACCTAAGCAATGGTGTCCATGTGAGTTGTTAGTATACTTGTTCTCTCAAATGCTATTTGTACTATTTAAATAGAAGGTTATGCATAAGTTTTCCCATGAACAATAATTTTATGAGATCTTTTAAACAAAAAGACCCTATATTGTGTTTAGGTATCATACAAAATATCTTTAAAAAGATAATCTCACTCTATGGGGTGTAGCTCAAAACATGTAAGTGTATTACTTAAGTCCAGAAGAAAGGTATTTTCATTGTTAAAATTTGGATAAGTTTATTGAACTTTACTTACAAAAGGGAGGTTTTCTTGCATTTTACAAAAGAACATTCGTGAATTTCTTAAGAAAGAGGAGTCATTTTATTACCTCACAACATATAAGTAGAGGGGTTTTAAAAGAAGCCCTTGAACATATGTCATGTATAGGGTTACTTATAGGTGCCCCCTGGTGGTCCCCACAACACGGAAGATCGTACTACCATCATAACATGCCATATTGTGGTCTACAAAAGTTCAATAATCCAAACCCCCTCTCTTTTCCAACCCCTTCAATCTCTTAATATGGTCAACATGTGATTATGTAGTAGTGATGTATAAGTTAACCTTTGTAAAGTAATTGGTCCAATCTCACATAAGGTTCATGTATGGCACTTTTCTTTAAACTACACTTGATGTGTTTCAACATAAAGGAGGTGCCTAGCCATGTTTGACCAATTGATTTTTTATTTGAAGCCTTTATGGCACTATGGAATGGAAAAAAGAGACTTCAATAGTTATCTGTGTGGAGAAGGTAGAGTTTTATGATATTTACCATGTGCTTTCTATAGAGTATTAAGACTTGTGATATTTGTCAAGGACTCAATAATTAAATATTTCCATGTATTGTAAACTAGAAAAGTTGATTGAAGAGCACTCATTCTAGTGAACATTGTGCAAAAATGTCACTATCCCACTTCTCATCTCTTCACACCACCATGACGTATGAACTCTTTAAATTGCCCTTTATTTATAAATTGTGTGGTATTAACTATTCACATGAGTAAAACAAATAGATGATTCTTCAAGGAATGATTGAATATGCAAAAGTGGTCCTAAAAATGTTCAATCTTTAGTGACCAACAAAAGTTCTAAAATTCTCTAAGAAGCAAAGTGTGAACATTAATATAGCCATCCATAGCTCATCCATAGCTTACATCTAAAAGTTGCATCACCCATCCATAGCTCATCAATTTTTATTCAATATAGCCCAGAAATAAATGAATGCCAATAATCCACAGCCCAATTGCCAGAGGTGGGTGCATGAGTTTCTATCAGCTACAAGATTGAATCTTCGTACTTGCTGTGCATGGATCGACACCCATTGATGAAAACCTAGTTAATAAGAAATAGCCATTCGGCATGGATATGAAAAGTCATAATAAAAAATGAATCATACAATTTGAAGCATAAAGATCAACATGGATATTTTTCTCAAAATATTGAGATTTAGTCAAACACATAAATTGAGTCAATACTAGTACGTTGTTTAGGGCTCACAATTTCTCCCATGAAAAATGTGTTTAGGAAATCCCTTAAATTTTAGCATGCTCTATGATTTCTCTTCGCAAGTGTCACCTCACTACCAACACAATGAGCCACTTCTAGCTCCCAACTAAAATTATCATTCAAAATAAGGTTTCAAAAAGATTATAGGCTAGTTAATAAAAAGAAAAAGAAAAATACATTGGCTCTCTCTGTCTCTCTGTCACACACACACACACACACACACACACACACACACACACACACACACACACACACACACACACACACACACACACACACACACACACACACACACACACACACACACACACACACACACACACACACACACACACACACACACACACACACACACACACACACACACACACACACACACACACACACACACACACACACACACACACACACACACACACACACACACACACACACACACACACACACACACACACACACACACACACACACACACACACACACACACACACACACACACACACACACACACACACACACATCATTGTGACTCAATTTATGTGTATAGTTCGGTCACAATAATACATAGACATATGCTTCAATGATATAAATGCAAATATCAAGGTATACTTTTGACAGTGTATAAATTGAGTGCAATAACATGAGTGCCTATCTTAAGCACTGATAAGTCCATAATAAAGTATGACTAGCTAAGTAGTCTAGTCTTAAATTACTAGTATTTATACATTGTTCTTTGTACTATCTTGGCTTGGATAGATACCACCTACATTATTGAGATGTTGATTAACCTAAGGATTAGTATGATTTATAATCTTGAAATATCTTTCTATAGATAATATCTGATCTCTTAAATTTGTCTATATGGCACGCTCCTTTTATTGAGAGTCTTAATCCACAATTAAGGATTTTGTTGTTGAGATATTAGAGAGACTCAAGAACTCACTAAGAGACTACTATATAAGGATATCCAACTTACACCTTATATTTATTTGGAGGATATTTTACTTTGTTCAAACTTTATGTGTCCTTGAAACTTAGCTAATTCTTTTACTTGAGAATTTGCTTAGTAGGAAAGGTTCATACTTCAATATTTAGTTGTATTGACTTGGTATCTCTATGATAATGATTTTTTTTTGTAGCAATACACATATAGTCTTCGTAGTTATTAGCATTGATACATGTTTAACCATGTATTTTGAAGAATTAGTATTGGTTTGTAATAGCTCTAACCTTTAATTTGCATACACATTTTATCTTTGCATTAAAATTTATAAAAATGTATGGTGGTAACTTACAATTAATCTATCAAGGCTCCTAGTCGGATGATATTTTTGGAATCTAGAATACACGTTCCTGAAGTTTGGATGTAATACCTATCAAGGATACTCAATATCTTACTTTTTATCTAAAAGCATCTAACACACTTTTGTAAATAATCAAGGCTATATTCATTATCTTGATTATGTAATTGATGGTTTTTTTCATTATAAAATTGAAATGAGTCCCTATGGTTTGGTTTTGTCCAGCATGTTTTCTTTTGTGATTGGGATGATAATTAAGACTCATGATGACACTTGCATTACATATTAGGTGATAAGGTCCTTACCTGCATCTTTTGTATGGATATAGGTAACAATAGGACTCTTCATACACTCAAGCCTAGAAAGGCTACTCTTAGGAACTACCATCGACATAATGAAAAAAATTTGTATACTTATTTCAATGAGAATTTATTCTTTATCTAAGTTGCATACAAAAAGATCTTTGTGAGATTACAATTTTCAAATATTTTTAGATCCATTTTTAGAGTTATTTAATTTTATTCTCAGGAAATTTTTTGTTTTCAAATTCTAAATGATATGTTGTATTATTTCCATATGGCTTACCATTCATTAAAAATTCTAAATTCAACTTAACTATATAATTTATTGTTTGAATTGTGGTAACATTTTCTCATAACAATTTAGATGAATTAATTATTTTATTCTATCTCATTTTTATTTTGAGTTATTTATTGAGCAAAAGATTGGTTATTTCAATAATTTATTAATTTTTCAATAATCTTTATGATTCAAGTTTTGTTAAAGGGAAATGTTACCTTTTACACACACACACACACACACACACACACACACACACACACACACACACACACACACACACACACACACACACACACACACACACACACACACACACACACACACACACACACACACACACACACACACACACACACACACACACACACACACACACACACACACACACACACACACACACACACACACGCGCATGCACATCATTAGTACTTATAACTACACACATGCTTGCATACTCACTTAATACTTGAACTAAGTAACTATCAACACATGTACTCATACACTAATGCATGCTTGCATGGAAATATTACTTACACCCGATAAAAGCATGCACAAACACACACACAATGCCTACAATTATAGTACTACATACGAACACTAAGGTACTTAAGGAGC
This sequence comes from Lygodium microphyllum, assembly GCF_053477565.2. Lineage (NCBI taxonomy): Eukaryota > Viridiplantae > Streptophyta > Polypodiopsida > Schizaeales > Lygodiaceae > Lygodium > Lygodium microphyllum. The sequence goes on along the minus strand of NC_141151.1, from coordinate 48,620,322 downwards.
TTGATATGGGTAATCATTATTAATAGTATTTATTTAGTCATTATTTTTACATAGATTCTTGATCACTGATGAGATTGAGCCCTCTTGGTTGGCATAATTGGTGCCTATATTTAGCTTAGTGAAAGGATAAGGTGTCACGAATTGTGTGGTGGGAGGGGAGGGGGGACTTCCTTGAGCTATTGCATCAAACATACGCAATACACACAAGAGTAAGCTCATTCAAGAACAAGAAGAGAGAGGGAGGCCAAGATGTTTTCTTGTTGATTTTTATTCCATCTTTCTCTCACATGCAATGTACACAAAGTATAGATAAGATATGACATAAATAAAAGTGGGCTACTAAGTTAAATAGTGCATAACTAACTACACTAATTAGCTAGCATTATAACTATGCTAGCTCTATAGGTAGGTGTAACTAACCAAATATAAAAAGTGATAAGCTAATGTCCATGTGAGGATCATAATGACCACCAATGTGCTAAGTGTAGATGTGCGGATCCATGAAACTAGGCGGCCTATCATCGATATCTGCACATTTTGAGTTTTCCATCTTAGCACTTCCCCTCAAGCTCAAATGTATCTCTACAACTCCAAGTAAGCTTTGAAATCCTCGAGGTTCTCTATACCCAATACCTTTGTGAAAATGTTAACTATCTATTCCTACGTGCTGACATATATTAAGTAGATCTCTCTTGCAAGTACATTCTCCCTCACAAAATGGTAATTTACCTCACAAAGTTGATCTCTCTTGCAAGTACCTTCTCTCTCAAAAAGTGATAATGCACATCTATGTTTTGTCCTAGAATGAAACACTAGGTTCTTAACCAACTATATATGGCTCATGTTGTCACAATGAATTATAATTGGACTATCTCTATGTACATCCAAATCACCCAATAATGTTTGCAACCATACCACCTTACATGTTGTCATAGTAGTATCTCTATACTTAGCCTATATACTTGATAAAGCAATCGTTGGTTGCTTTTTTTTGCTCCAAATAAATAATGCATTATCAACAAAAAACATGAATCAACTATTAGATCTTTTATTGGACTTGCTACTAACCTAATCTAGACATGTGTACCCAAACACATATACATCTTGTAACGTGCGGCCCTCGGCAGTACATTCTTAGTAGCCCATTAAGATGTCCTAGGAAGCGTCGTCCATGATTTTGATAAAGCCCTCAGAGTTTGCTAACTAGGCTTGCTTAATTCTACAGTAGGAGGAGATGAGGATACCAAGGGGCTTTGGTCATAAACTCCTTAGGCTCGTATGAACTACCAACTACCCTTCAATTTCTAGATTGTGTTCTGGAAGTTCCAATACTAGTGGGGAATGAAACTTAGAGAGAATAATACTTCGAACATAAGACATTGTACAAGTCATTTTTCTGAAAGGAACTATTAAGAAAGAATTGATTTACTCTACTTTTGTGTCGTAAATTAAAGGCGTGTAACAAATTTGTATTAGGAGATAATTCAATGAAGCTGATTTTATTTGTTGGACCTAAAGTGGTAGGTAATTAAATAACTAAAACTACTCTCTCGAGGGAAGTGGGAGGATGGACCCCCGAAGGATCTAGACCTATGGTGGTTGGGTGGTCTCGGTAAACCAAGAGCTTTTCTAAGAAGAAATAAAAATTGCACTTGATAGATCATTAGAAACTAGAAAGACTAACTCACATCACTTTAGAATTTGCTAATATTAATTAGCCACTAGTAATAGATTTGACTGGAAAAAACTCAGGTTGATCCTTGTGGGAGCGGCCTGAACTTCCACTGCGGGGTAGACTCAAGCGAGCCTAGGTAGCAAACTCTGAGGGTTTTATCAAAATCCCAGACGATGCTTCCTAGGACATCTCTTGATGGGCTATTAAGAACGTATTGTCAAGGAATAGCTCGAGTGGCATGTTACACATTCTTACCTACCTCATTACAAATTCCATAATACAAGGTGGACTTCACATACCTCAATATGCATACTACATCCAAATGAAGCTTCCTAAGTACTTGCATACACTAACTCATAAGTCCAATAGCATACCTCAAGTCTTTATGATGGTCATATAGATCAAATTTCCTACTATCTTCTATCTCAATCCCAATATCATCACTCAAGTTTACAGTTTTCCCCAATGCATTGAAAGAGTCTTACATCTTGTCATACCATACTTGGATAACATAGCCAACCCATATTGCCTTTAGATAGCCATACACCATCAACACATCTGATCACCTCAATATCCATAAATTATCTTAGCTCACCTAGATCTTTTATCTCAAATTTTTGTTTCAAATGGCCCTTGAAATTAACAATCCCACTATCACTATCACATGTAATAATCAAGTTATCCACATAGATGATAGATGACCAAACCTGCATCATTGCTCCTCACATAAGGTGAGTAATCTACATCATTTTCATAAAATCCAATATTAACAAGACACTCTTTATTCTTATTAGACCATGCTTTAGGTGCTTATTTTAGCCCATAGAGTACCTTCTTTAACTTGCATACATATGTGGGATGCTCTAGATCCTCATAACCTATTGGTTGCTCCATATATACAGCTTCTTACAAATTACTATGTAAGAAGGAGTTCTTCATATCCATTTGTTGTAAACTCTAATATTTGGATTGTTGCCAAAGCAATCACACATCTGACAATTGCTATCCTAGCAATTGGATTGAATGCCTTTTCATAATCTATGTAATATGTCTAGGCATAGCCTTTTGCAACTAGCCTGGCCTTATACGTGCTAATAGAAACATTTACATTATGCTTTATTTTATAAACCCACTTGAAACCAATACCTTTCTTGCCATTGGGCAATGGTACTAGATCCCAAGTCTGGTTGGCGTCTAATGTAGGCATCTCCTCATCCATTACTGTATGATAATGAGTATGATCAACAACCTCCTCAAAACAAGTGGGCTCAACATCCTCAACTACCTTTACTATATAAGCATATGCTAGACTTGCATAGCACTAGATCACTCAATGGATCCTTTACATTACCATGTGCTCTTTGTACACTTGATGTCTTAATTGAAGGAATACTAGGCTCATCATCCAAGCTCTTTGAGCCACCAGACTCTGCATCAAGAAGTGCATGACTAGTAGATGCAGTATTCCAACAACAGACACTTTCTTTTTTCCTTTGTCATTACTCGCAATACTAGTAGATGTGTCAAGATTGTGGGAGAGAAGGAAGGAGTCTCACTTGTAGCTTTCTTGCTTGCACAATGGGGGAATACACACAAGGGTGGAGGCTGAAAACAGTTTTCCTCTTCTTAGTTGTGTAAGCCAAAAAGAAGTCTTATACAAAGAAATAGAAGAACCCTATATATGGGTCTCAAACCAAAGACAAATAACTAAGGTGGCATACTAACTGAGCCACGAACTAGAGTAGATAAGGATAGCTGTCATCTAGCTATTATTCATGGACGGTGTACTAACCACATCTGCAACTAACAAGTCGGTGACATAAATGCACAACGGTCACCCTGGCATATCACGAGTGGAGTTCGATATCTCAACACTCCCCCTCGAGCTCAATCCCAATTCCTGCACACCAAGCAAGTCTCTGAACTTGCGCAGCTTCTTTGCGCCCAATGCCTTCGTAAATATGTCAGCTACCTGATCCTCTGTGCTGACATAAACTAGATCAATAAGACCTAGTAAAACCTCTCCCGCACATAGTGATAATGCACCTCAATGTGCTTTGTTCTAGCATGATAGAATGGGTTATTTGCCAAGTGTATACTGCTCATGTTGTCACAATAAATGACAACTGGCCCATCTGTAGGGCTGATGCATATCATAAAGAAGCTTATGCAACCAAGCTACCTCACATGCAACCATTGCTGCACCCCTGTACTCCGCCTCTGTGCTCGACAAGGCAACTATAGGCTGTTTCTTGTTGCTCCAAGTGACTGCAACACTCCCAAAAGAGAACACATATCCACTGGTAGATCGTCTATCAGAAATACTACCAGCCCAATCAACATCAGTGTATCCATGCAGCTGTATTTGAACCCCAGTCTCATAAAATAGTCCATACTGCAATGTGGACTTCACATACCTGAGTATGCGTCTAGCCGCATCCAAATGCGGTTTCCTTGGAGCCTGCATAAACTGACTTACCAATCCAACATCATAGCTCAAATCTGGCCTGGTAATAGTCATATAAATCAAACTTCCTACTATGCGTCTGTACATAGTAGGGTCTTCCAGAATGGAACTGAAATAGGCTTACAGCCTGTCATCCCATATTTAGATAGCATGTCCAATCCTTACTGCCTTTGCAAGAGCCATATTCCATTTGGTGATCTAATCACCTCAATGCCCAAGAAATAACGCAGCTCTCCCAAATCCTTCATCTCAAACTTCTGATTCAATAGCATTTTCACATGAAGGATATCTTCATCACTGTCACTTGTGATAATCAAATCATCAACATAAATGACAAGTAGCATAATACCTTTCTCTGTTTTTCTCACATAAAGTGAGAAATCTGCCTTGGAAATATGAAAGCCAATAGTGACAAGATACTGTCCTATCTTGTCAGACCATGCTCTAGGTGCTTGCTTCAAGCCATACAAGGCTTTCTTCAACCTGCAAACAAACTCAGGATGAACAGCATGCACATAACCTGGTGGCTGCTCCATATATACCTCTTCTTGCAAATCACCATGCAAGAAGGCATTCTTTACATCCATCTGATGTAAAGACCATTTCTTTGATGCAGCCATAGCAATGACTACTCTTACAGTTGCCATCCTTGCAACCGGACTGAATGTTTCTTCATAATCAATGCCATATGTTTGTTCATACCCCTTGACTACTAATCTTGTCTTGTATCTATTCACAGAACCATCTGCATTGTGCTTCACCTTATAAACCCACTTACAGCTAATTGCATTCTTACCTTTAGGCAAAGGTACCAACTCCCATGTAGCATTTGCTTCCAAGGCATCCATTTCTTCATCCATGGCTTTCTCCCATTTTTCTTTTCCCATGGCTTGCTCAAAAGAAGTGGGTTCTCGTTCCTGTATCACTTTGACCATATATGCATAGTGGATGGCTGTAAATCCATCATATTTCAGCCTATCCACAGGATACCTAGCTCTGGTAGACCTACGCAAAGTAGGCTCACTTCCAGGTGCTCTCAAAACATCCTTGGTCTTCCTTACTCCACATGTAACAATAGAAGGAATACCCAACTCATCATCAATGCTCTATTTTGATGACTGGATTCACCATCCACATAAGAGTGACCTGCATTCACATCAAACATGGGCTGATCTACATTCTCTTTTCCTTTTCGTGATACCTGCATACCACTATCTGCATTGCTTTGAGAAGATTCTCTTGATCTCAATCTGCCTGTCCATGGCAAAGAATGTGAACCACTGCTAGAGGGCGCTCCAGGTCCACTAATATTTTGTGACTGCTGCTATGAATTTTGTGCAGCATTACCATTTTGTGCATCTACATCATCAATCACATTTACTGGTTTATACAAGCTACTCATCTCATCAAAAACAACATCTCTGCTCACTGTAAACTTATGAGTAGAAGGGTTATAGCATCTATACCCTTTTTGCTACAAAGAGTAACCAATAAAGATACACTTCTCAGCTTTTGGATCCAACTTGGATCTCAACTCATCTGGCACATGAACATAGGCAATGCAGCCAAAAATCTTCAAATGAGAAATATCCGGTTTCCTACTAGTATACCTCTCCTCTGGAGTCATCCCATGTATTGCTGCAGTGGGAGTCCTATTCATTATGTAGACTGATGTAGCAACTACCTCAGCCCAATAGAAATCTGGCAAGTCTTTTTCATTGAGCATGGCACGAGATACCTCTCCAATATGCCTATTTTTCCTTTCTGCAATTCCATTTTGTTGTGGGTATGACTGCATGAATATTGCTGCTTTATGCCATGCTCCTGCAGGAACCTTGCAAACTCATTTGAGAGGTACTCTCCCCCTCCATCTGACCTTAGGCATTTTATTTGCAGGCCTGTTTCTTTTTCAACCATAGCTTTAAGAGTTTTGAAATGCCCAAAAACTTCACTTTTCTTTTTCATAAAATACACCCAAACTTTTCTGCTATAGTCATCAATAAAGGTGACAAAATAATGATAGCCTCCAAGAGATGTAGCTTTAGTAGTCCACACATCAGAGTGGATTAATTCCAATGGCTTCTTACTCTCTTGAACATGTCTAGGAAATGGTTTCCTTGCCTGTTTTCCAAACTGACAGGCTTCACATACCTTATGCATTTCTGCAACCTTGAATTTAGGCAATCCTACAACAATATTTTGGGCCTGCATTGATTTAAGTCGCTGTACATTAACATGACCAATGCGTTTATGCCAGATATCAATATCTACAACTACACCGGTCCCATGTGCAAACATTGCTGCACTCAATTTAGGCATGTCTGCATCCAACGTAAACATTCTGCCCTTCTTCTTTCCTTTTGCTATCAAGCGACCTTTATTTTTCATATCCTCAACAAAGCATCCATGAGGATTAAATTTGACTTGCAAGCCCTACTCAACCATTTGACCAACAGAAACCAGATTCTTGGTGATGTTCGGGACATGAAATACATCCGACAAGTATTTCTTTTTCCCATCCTGCATAGACAAAGGAAATTTTCCAATCTGCACAATAGGATGTGCAGTATGATCACTAGTCTCCACAAATCCTAGTTTTTTCCATTTTCCTTGCATCCTCCATCCATTCTACATGACCTGTCATGTGGTTTGATGCACCTGATTCAACATACCACACATCGTTGCTTTCTTCTGCACTTGTCACAGAATTGTTCATGTGCTGCACCATAAACAAATGCTCATTTCTGTCATCACCCTGTCTACTAAAAGATGCATAATATCCTTGTTGCAGTTTTCCATTCATGATGTCATTCTACTTTTTATAGCAGTCTTTAGCCATATGACCCATTTTACCACAGTAGTAGCATTCAACATTACTGTTTGCATTTTGGCCTCTTTGCCATCCACCATGACCTCTTTGGCTCCCCTTGCCTCTAGAGTTACCATGTCCTCCTCCATAGGACTGGTTTTCTTGAGTTTACTGCATATTCTAATTTCTACCACGGCCTCCAGATCGGCCTCCTCTACCTCTGCCTCTACCTTTTCTAGCATTTGAGTAGAAGACAGCTTCCTTTGAAGTTCCTCCTGAAGAAGATGCACCACCATTTCTCTGCTCCTCAGAAATTAGAAGACCAATCAACTCCTCAAAATCAGGAAATCTTTCACGAACTGAAATGGATGTCCGAAACTGTGCATAATCCTTTCCTAGACCATTCAAGGTCACAGAAACTAAATCATCATCTTCCACTGGCGACCCAATGGAAGCAAGTGCATCTTCAATCTTCTTCACCTTCATGCGATAGTCATTGATGCTCATATTTTCTCTTTGCACATTATGCAACTCTTGCTTGAGTTGCATTTTCTTGGCTTGCGTATTTGTGCTATACATTTTTTACAAAGTATCCCATGCCTCCTTTGGCGTACTTACATCTTGAATATGCACAATCATAGAGTTTGAAATGCTGATAGACAGCCAATACATAACTTTCCTAGCTCTCTCATGCCATGCTTTAAATGCCTGCATTTTCTATTGATTGGGAACATCAGGAAGAACTGGTTCTTCTTCATTTCCTGCAATAAATTCCCAATATCCTTTTCCCATAAGGAAATTCGTCATTCTAAACTTCCATGCTTGGAAGTTGTTCTTGTCAAGCTTTTCAGTTACAATTTGTGAAAGAGAATCAGACGCCATTACAGAACACTGCAAAAAATTCTGTCACTGCAAAAAAACACAGCTTCACCCTCACAAGGGCAAATCTGCAAAACTGGCGAAAGTGGTATTTGACCACACAGTCACTTCCTAGTGACGATTTTGCATATACAGGAACCAAGGATGATTCTGTAACTCCCAATGTCTCTGCACACAAGTATACGATGCAATTTCTGTGGTAACTTTTCACCGACCTGTAGAATAGTGGCTGCACAGCATAAAACTAGGCCTTTTCCTAAGTGCGTGCAGAAAACTTCCGCCTCCAAAACAGGCCCCGAAATGGCCTCAAATCAAAAAAACAGGGTCGCCAAGGGCTATAGGCCTTTCCCGCAGCATATACTGCCCTCTTGCTTCACCGCAAAGGGCGTCTCAACCTGAGACAATGCACTCTTGCAATTTCTGGCTATGCTACCTGCAGAGATCTACTCCCAAAACAGAAAATGAAAGCAACACTGCTCCTCTTACCAGAACACCGCGAGCTTGGCTTGCTTTCTTGAGCTCCTTACCATGAACAAGGCTCTGATACCATGTCAAGATTGTGGGAGAGAAGGAAGGAGTCTCACTTGTAGCTTTCTTGCTTGCACAATGGGGGAATACACACGAGGGTGGAGGCTGAAAACAGTTTTCCTCTTCTTAGTTGTGTAAGCCAAAAAGAAGTCTTATACAAAGAAATAGAAGAACCCTATATATGGGTCTCAAACCAAAGACAACTAGCTAAGGTGGCATACTAACTGAGCCACGAACTAGAGTAGATAAGGATAGCTATCATCTAGCTATTATTCATGGGCGGTGTACTAACCGCATTTGCAACTGACAAGTTAGTGACATAAATGCACAACGGTCACCCTGGCATATCACGAGTGGAGCTCGATATCTCAACAAGATGTAGCTAAAGATATGGGATTAATCCTTAGTCTTTGGAGCAAGGGTAACTTTAGATCTACTACCAAATGATATCTTTGTTCCATTAAGAGTACGTGATTCTTGCTTTTTTGTCTATACATGATTATCATGATCATCAACATCATCCAATGCATCTCTACTAGATGCATACCAACTACTTATCTTATAAAAAGTAACATCCATGCTCACCTAAAACTCATAGTTAGTAAGGTCATAATAACAATATCATTTTTTCTAAATTATTATACACTTTTTTCTCAATAGAATATCTAATGAAATCATATTTTTTAGCCTTTGGGTCCAATTTCTTTCTTAAATCATTAGGCACATAATAACACAACCAAGTACTTTCAAGTATGATACATTAGGTTTCTTACATGTAAAAGCATTCTCTAAGAGTTGTATCATGAATTGCAACTATGGAGACCTATTCATAATGTAGGTATAGTAGTAAGAGCAGTCTCAAATAAAAAATGCTTGGGCATATTCTTTTTAGTGCTTCAATGTCCATGCAAACAATATTTATGTTTTTTCTTTATGCAGCCCTATTTTGTTGTGGGATATATCTGCATATAAATTATCATTTTATCCCATGAGATCTCAAAAAATCATTGAACTCATTAGAGAGGTATTCTCCCTCTCCATCTAATCTGAAGCACTTAACTTTCAAGCATGTTTCTATTTTAACGATAGCCTTGAAAGATTTTTAGTTTTCAAACACTTCACTCTTTTCCTTCAGGAAATATACCTAGACTTATAGTAATCATTAATGAATGTAACAAAATACTTAATGCCACCAAGAGATACATTCTAGGTAGGTCCCTAGACATGTGTATGCACAACATCAAGTATATTCTTGCTTACATCTTTGTTATATGAAAATAGTTGCCTTGCGTGCTTCCCAAACTGATATGCTTTACTAACTTTATGTAATTATGCAACTCTAAATGCAAGAAAATATGTAACCAACCCTTTTAATTGCATTAATGTCAAACTTTGTAAATTTGCATGTCTAATATGTTTATGCTATATTCCACTATCTGCAACCACATCTTTGCCTTTAGTATACATAACAGGATTTATAGCAAGAATTCTGGCATTCAAAGTAAATGTGCAAACAACTTTTCTTCCTTTTGCAACCAACTTGCACTTAATGTTGAAGCATTGAACAAAATATGCATTTGTATTAAATTTAACCTATAGCCATTGCTCTACCATTTGATCTACTAATGGATGGTACATGCAAGATATTTGGCTAAGACTTTGTTTGACCATCATGCAAGGAAAAAGAAACTTCTCTAATATGTGAAATCAAATGATAAAATAATCATCTGTCTCTACATAACCTGGACTTTGTAAATCCTACATCTCTCCAAACCATTCAACATGGCTAGTCATATAATTAGATGCACTTGAATCAATATACTATAGAGTCATCACATACTCCTTTTTTATAATAGCATGAGCTTCTCAATCATAATCAATCCATCCAAATTAACCATTAAGCTCACAAAACAACATAAATTAGCTGCATCATCTTCCACATTCTTGCCTTTCCCATCAAATTCCAGAGGTTTGACTTGCTCCAAAAATTCCTTTTCTCTTGGGTTTCATTGGGAATTATTATGGGTGCAAAACTCTAGGAAATTTTCAACAACTCCCAAGTTTCATTTTGTGAAATTTATATAGTGTTAATATTAGATTTTGATACTCAAATTATTTCTTAAGCTTATGTCATATTCTATGCTAAGATGTGCTCTGATACCAACTGTGGGGTGTCCGCCCAGGCTCATTCCAAGGCGCATCTTTTTTGTAGTTCATTAGTAGGTTTTCCAAATGACGCCACTGGACGCTCCCTTGGAACATCATGGGGTTTGTCACTTAGACCCCACTGAGTCTACATCGCAATGAAAGGGCTCCACAAACCCACTAGGATTGACTTGAATTTTCGGGTTTCTAAAATTAGGCAAGTCCCCTAACAGCCAGCTAGCGTTAGTAATTTCGAGTTCCCACTTCTACAGGATTACTCGATCTAAAGAAAGCTTGCCATTGCACTTGGTTCAAAGAGAATGGGAGATAGAGGGGAGTACAATATGTCAACCCTCTTGCCCATAAGGAAAAATCCCATTTCAGGCCCCTATAACAATGCAAGTTGGTTCTACCTAACGACTAGTTGGTCAATTTATCATTTTCCTATTTCTATTATCGATTTAGAAAAGCTCCCAGCTAACTAGGACCACCCTATCATTGGACGGACCTGCCAGGGGTTGCATCCGCCCACTTTCCTTTGATGACAGAATCATCTTTAGTTTTTTCATTACCTACAATATATTTATTAGAACATATACAACCAAATTCCTTAATTAGTCCGTTAGATCACACGTTCCTTCACGTAATTTATCTCACAGATATGCATACAATTCAAAAAATCCTTGAAGAATTAAAAAAACTTATTTATTATATTGAAAGCTTATTACAATTTCCATCTTTCACCCTACGAAAGATACATAGACTTCCATGAGGGTATTCTGCCCACCAAGATTCCACCCTTGTATAACTAGTATTTAGGGTTCCAAGATCCCATCCTGGGTCACAAAGGGACTCGTCAGATTCTAGGAACAATGCAAGATTTATGGCCAGAGCCCTCCTTGGCACCCTCATTTCCTACTACTATGTGAGACTATCCCTACAGACAGACCTTTCACTACGGAGCCAATCTAAGCCTCTCAAAGTGACAAACATGGCCCCCTTGGAGTAGGTTCTCACACTTAGCTTGGGGTTAGCCTATCACGACCTTTCCTTTTATCCTTTTTGTCAATGTTTTTAACCAGAGATCTAGATTCTAGCAAACACAAATAGTCCTTTCAACAATGATAATCACACCATCATGCAGTTCACAGCTTCCATTGCCAAGGTAGATCTTATCCTAAGGTAACCTTACATTCTAATGAGGATTCTCTTTCCCATAAAGAAGTGTTGAGTACATCTCTTACAACATGTTAAACAAGGCATGAATTTCCCATTTGGGCTATCTTATCCAACATAAGTGAAATTCCTTAAAGAAATATGTTGTGCCAATAACTTAATGAGATGAATTACATACCTTTTAAATAGAGTTTCACTTTTTAAGTGTTAGTCAACACTTAACCTTGTCACATTTGAGAATAATTATATCGAGTTATTTTACTAATGTCGAGTGCACATCAAGTCATATGTGCAATAACCTCTTGTAACTATTTCCATCATGATTCCATGATTTAGAGTATCAATTAATCTAGCTACAAATCATAGCGATTAATTGTTAATGCGTATACAAGTATGCTTTCTAGATAAAACTATCAATTCGTGTAAGTGTAAAATATAGAAGCTAATATTTTATGTAATTATATTATGTGGTGAAATAATAACCTAGTAATGAATAACCTGGTTTAGCACGACGACATTAGGAATTTTGTCTTTGCTGCTCGTACTTACATTCGCCACACCCAATGTTCCATTGGTAGTGGCAACTCCAACAATCTCAAGCACTCCCGTATCTGTGGCAATACCCATGACCAGTTGTGGTGATTTCCATGGTCTTTCCATCTCGTCGCTTTGGAGCCATCCTTTGCAAGCAGATTCAAGAGATAATGAAAAAGGAATGAATTCGAGATGGGAGAGCATAAGAGAAGATGGCTTAGTCAAAGACTAAGATAGGGGGAATTGAGCTAACTCTCTCCCTCAGCCTCTCAAGGTAACTCCTCTCTCTCTCTCTCAAGCACCTTCTCGCAACCTCTTGGAGGGGTATCCTTCTACCTCCCTCTCTCAACCTCTCTCTCGCAGCCTCTCGAGGTCTCCTTGTGCTTCTCTAAACTACTCCCCATGACTCATATTTATAGCTAAATTAGAGAAGAAGGGTTGTGACTGAGAAGAAGAGCCCTTTATGGAGGGGATCTTGGAAAAATCAGCAAATTTGAAGCTTCTAAGATGCAATCATATGCTCAAATCACAAATTTCATGGTTTCGTTAGCTCCAAAGGGGTGAAACCCAAAGACACTTGCTTAGAAATCTTCCAGATCGCTCTTTCTTCTTCTCCTTGTTCGAAGTGTTGTTTGCTGCCTGTAAACTATGATCGCAACATGGCGATTTTGCCAATCCTTTTTTTTAATACATTAAATCTTCAAAATTAGCTGAAAACCCACTTTTTTTTTACATGACATGCTGTCCTTGAAGTTTCCATACGTTTTTAGGATATCTACAAAAAAAAAATCCACAATATTAAAAATATGCTATTTTTATCCAAAAATCTAATATTTTTGGACCATCCATATTATACACATTGATACTAATAACTAATATGGCTCATAACTCTTGTTCACGTGGTAACTTCCGTTGATGGGTGGCTACAATCTTTGTCAATCCAAAAAAATGTCAAGTTACAATCCTCTGTTTTTTTAATTAAATAAAAATTGTTAGTTATTAATGTTAGTTAGTTTTTACTTTACTTAGCCTTTAGTTAGTAACCTTATTATTAATTGAGTAACTTTCAAACTAACCAACTTTTAATTACATGGAAGTATTACACCTACTAGGTTCAATAGAGCATAACTGACGATACTAATCAACTAGAACTATATTTATACCAACTATAGGTAGGTGCAACTTACTAAATATAACAAATGATAAGTCAATGGCCTTGTGAGGATCATAGTGACCACTGAGATGCTAAGTGTAGATGTACATGGAAGTATTACACCTACTAGGTTCAATAGAGCATAACTGACGATACTAATCAACTAGAACTATATTTATACCAACTATAGGTAGGTGCAACTTACTAAATATAACAAATGATAAGTCAATGGCCTTGTGAGGATCATAGTGACCACTGAGATGCTAAGTGTAGATGTACAAAACCACCTAACCACGTAGTCTATTACCAATATTGATACGTGTTTGTCAATAAGAGGATAGGAGAGAGAGAGAATAATAGGAGAGAGAGAGTGCAGAAGAGAGAGAGAGAGAGTGACGAGGAGAGAGAAATTCTAGGAAAGGAGAGAGAAAGACAAGAAGGGAGAGAAGGAAACCATGAAAGCTTGGAGAGAGAGGTGAAGATGAAAGGAGACTTGTATTATTATCTGATGGTCCAAATGTCAGGTCCCTTACATCTTATATACCACCAGTGTAGCTGGTATTTTTCCTCCATTATTTATTCTTTTATTTTCCCCTGTATTCCCCATCTCTTACATTCCATCCCCACCCAAAGGTTTTTTCCTTTTTTTAAAAATGTACTTATTATAGAATAGGGCAGGGCAGGGCAGTCCAGAGTACTACTCTGTTGCATGATTACAAGTGTTTATTCAATAAATCATGTGGGGGTTATGTATGTATATTGGGTCATGGATACAATATGATGTATGTGCATGATTGGGGAATAAGAAAAATCCAATTTTGACCCATATTCAGTGAGGAATTGAGTGCTGCAAATAGTGGGAAGCATGTTGTCTACTATAGGACCATGATGTAGTAAATTTGCAATAACTTTTGATAGGTAACTCCGATCAGGATGTTTATCACATAGAAACAAAGCTTACTTCAAGTACTTTTATCCCATGTATTTCATTAAATGTTGTCCATAATTTAGAATCAAATCTAGTTGAAAACAGAGAGTGGTATGATACCTTCCCTGCACTAAAATATAGCCATAGATAACCAATCTTCAGCCAAAAGAGCCTACCAAAAAGAAGGAATTCCCGCAAGATGGATGCTGGTCTAAATGAGATCCCAAGAAATCCATTAATCTCTTGGATCCAAAGGTATTCTGTCATAATGATTGTCCAAGAGAAGAGAATGCCCATCAACCACATACTCCAATCCACCCGGATCAAATGAATACAATGAAGTGTCCCCATAATCAAGTCCATAATCACATCCATAATCTCCCTAGATCATAGGGAAGCACAATGCCATTTTCATATTCATGTATGCCCAAATCATGTATTACATCATCATTGGACATATGCCATTATGAAGGTACTCATTATCCATGATCAAGGTACTCATTATCAAATGCTTTCAATGGCTGTTGTAAACCTTGATTAAGTGTAAACTAATACTCAAGCATATCATCATGAGGTTTCTCCAAGAGTCTAAAACCTTCAACATAACCATCTACATCTGTGAGTGCCTCGTGTGATTCATCGGCTAAGATGTCATCAACTTGTACATCTTGCTCTTCACTGTTCCCTTCTTGTACATCTTCTTAGTCTTCTTGCTCATCTTCTTGTTGATCATGTTGCTCATTATCCCAGTCTTCTTGTTCAGCTTGCTCATTGCTCTCTTCTTCATCATCAGCACTTTGAAAAGAACTCATCATTGCATTTGGTAATCGCGGGGTAGGAGCTGATTGGGATATAGGATACAATGGTAGTTATGAATATATACATGACCATTATTGTCACGTCCATAAGAACTGGGGTGCTCAATTAAGAAAGGTTTACATGTATAATCATGACTACGTTGCTGAAAAGGTGGATGCTCATAAGCATAAGCATGTTGCCCATAATAGCCATTCTGTTGCCAAGGTTCAATGGAGTGATACTCTGCATTATGACATGGAGCATCATATCTATAAGCAGTAACATGCTGTTTAGATGTACTTGCATATTGCTCATGTTCCTTTGCATGTTGTTGCTTTCCGTATTCATAAGGTGCATGTAGGTCATAGTCTGTACCATAAGCATATACATGTTGGCCATAAGCATAAGCATCATGTGCATAATGCCCATGAGAATTTGCATTAACTAATGGAAAGGTGGTTCTTTCAGCATGTACATGTGACTGATCTTCTTGCTCTTTTCCCTTCATTTGGAATTCTATCCACTTAGTGAGTTGGGCAGCAAGGGTGTCCATAGTGGTCTTCATTTGACCAATGCCTTCCATCAATTCTCTATTCCTCTTAGCATGCCTTGTCTCATACGAACTGAGGGTGTTAGTGAGCATGTTGAGGGTCCCTGGGTCATGAGAGTAATCTTCATCTTCCATTTTAGGGTTTTTCTCAGTCCTTGGTTCTTGTGCATCCTTTATTTGTTGTTGCACATCTTCATTGGCCTTAGTTTTTCCCCTGTTCCCTGCCATGGCTAAGTGTAGTCCCGTTAGACCCCCACTCACTATTTTGCTCGTAACTTGAGCTAGGGAGCTCTAATTGACCTAATTTTTTGTTCAATTCAAAGCCAAGTATGTCCTCTTCAAATTGAGCATAAGCACCCTACTACAAGTTTAGTATAGAAAATTTTGTAACAGCAAATCTATAGCTGTCTTATACTGTCATGCACCTTGTTTGAGAGCAATAGGGGACCGTTTTGGCCTGTAAGGGATGGGTGGTTCCCAACTAAAGTGCCAAACTAATAGGGGGTTTACTAAGGTTTTCTAACACTCTTTCGGGCTCTTCAGTGCTAGTACTCACTCTTTACCTCTGTAAGTGACTGAAAATGTCTACAATACCTTGTAGGAATTCAAGGGAGCTGAAATATGGTCCCCCATTTATTGTATGTCTGCAACCACTTTTTCCATGGCACCATACATTGCTTTAGCATACATACACATGTTCTACACCATAACATCATTGTTGATCATGAAAATGAGCATTCCCATGACTGTGCCACTCACATATGAGCATCATACATGCACTGCTTGTTGCATTCACTATCATAACTGCATACATGACTACATGTGTATCTAAAGATACATTTTAGCATTGATTCTAAGTCATACATAATTTCAAGTACATCAATGGTACATTAATATGCCATATACATCAGTGGTGTAATCCCAAGTACATAAATATATCATAGACATCAATGGCATCATCATGACATGCCAATTCTCATTGTCCCCAAGATATCTCTGCACACTTGCAAACAAGTTCGGGCTCTAGATCATCGGAAGGTGGGCAAAGTTCCCCCTGGGCCAGGTTGTGCACCCCTTCAAGGTCTTTGATGGCAAGGGGGGGTGACCCCTCTTTTGTCTTGCCACCTCGCCTTGCATCGGGCTTTTCCTCACCTGGAATATACATGGCAGACATTTATTAATTAAACACCCAGGATGAGATGCATTCAGAAGTAGGAATTGAACCTTTTCATGAAATGCATGGAATGGAAAATTGGGGTCAATGGTAGGGGTTACCAAGCAGTGACTTGCTGGTATCTCATCTCATTT
This sequence comes from Lygodium microphyllum, assembly GCF_053477565.2. Classification (NCBI taxonomy): domain Eukaryota; kingdom Viridiplantae; phylum Streptophyta; class Polypodiopsida; order Schizaeales; family Lygodiaceae; genus Lygodium; species Lygodium microphyllum. Next base: position 48,603,372 of record NC_141151.1, on the reverse strand, counting down.
ACAATGGATTTCAGAGATTAGTTTATGCTCAAACAAACATCACAAGTCAAGAGATTAGGGTGAGGCAATCACTAAACAATAGCAAAAAATTTCATCATAGAATGGACCATTTTCAATGCAAGAAAGCTTAAGAGAGGACTGAGATTAAATTGGCAGCATGTAAGCATTGAAACCTTCAATAAAATGTATGATTGACTACTTGAATCTCTCCCAACAATAGGCTTTTTGGCTCAGCAATAGGATGGAAATAAAAGAGAGTTCAAGAGTCAATTACCTCTTTGATTAGTGAAGAAGGGCTGAGAATCAGTGGCCAATGTTCCAAGGTTTCTCTCCAAGGCTCCAATTAGCTTCATGATGAGCTTTAGCCAAGAATTGAGTCTTCAAGCTTGATTCTTCAATGGGAGAAGGAGGGGTTGAGCTTCAGTAGCTCCATGCATGCTCTACTAGAGATCTTGGTGGAATTCACTTCCAGACATCAACGGCACAGCTTGTGGATGATCCTACGTCATCTAAACCTGCACAGACTTTCAATGAATGCATAAAACTTGTTCTCAGTCATTTCCTACGGTTGTTGGAAAGTGATGTCCTAGTGCAGGTCTGGCGGCCTGAAAGTGTGCGCAGGCGGGTTGTTCTGACAACACATGGACAACCCTTTCTTTTACACCAACAGATACATTGTCTCTCATCCTACAAAGAGATCTCTACCAAATATAGATTTTCTGCAGAGCAAGGGGAACCAATATCATTATCAGGTCTTTCAGGTTGTGTCTTTCTCAAAAAGACTTCAAAATGGACCCCCAATGAGCAGAAGAGTGACTGAGGGATAAAAAGCAACAATTAGATTGGCTTCCCAAATTAGCAAATCCTATGCTTCTCAATTCATAAATGAGGAAAAAAGCTAAAACGTTGGATAGGTTTTGTAAACCTATCATGACAAAATCAAGAGCCCCACCTCCTAAACCAGCATCCCTTTCCTTAGAACAAAAGGCTGTGGCTGGCAAATATTCTGAGAGTAATTTTCCAAATGGACAGCTAGAACCTATGGAGATTGAATACTCACACTAGAGTAGGCATGCGGGTGGCCTTTTGAGGCTGAGAAGGACCAAAGTCTGTGTGGCAAGACATAAGCTAGGCATCTCAACCTCTTGCCCTGGTTAAAGCTCCTAATGAGGAGGCACCAGTTATAAAAGTTTTGATTGTTGAGGTGCATAATGTTAATGGATTAGATGAGGAGCAAACTAGGGCGATAATGTTGATTTGTGTAATTTTGATTTGTTTGTTTTTGACACATTGACTCCATGTGCCAAATGCTACTGATCTTAAGAGGCTATCTCAATTACCAAGCAGTTGGATGCCTTGGACATTGAGAATTCTTATTAGGAATTGAGAAAATCCAATATTCATTTAGCAAACAAGACTGCATAATGATCAGCTACTTTGCTCAACATAACCTTTGTATCACGAACAAGTGGCAAATCTACTCAAGAACCTGGTAGTACTGATCAAGAGAATGAGAGCATCTGCTCTATATTCATTTGGGCATCCCCAAAGACTCTTGAAAATATTTCTCATGAGTATCCAACTGCCTGTTTACGAGGAGGAGCACTATTGGCTATTCTATCATACCTCAACTTCTTCTCCACTGGCATGTAGAGAGTTGTTGTTTCAACTGCTGTGAACTTGACAATGCAATGAGCAACAGCAGGTGGCCAACCAAAACTAGATCAAGAAAATGTTACCTCACAAGCTTAACAACAGAGCGCCATTTAGAAATTTGCGCTGCAGGCCGCTGGAAATGGCGACTAAGGCTTTCAGTGTGTTAGGATCAAAGAGATGCTTGTCGAGGCTTTTGTTGCTCAAGTATTCATTAACAAGATCCTTTCAAACTCTTCCACATAGCAGCTGTAGAGTTTGATAAGACTGCAATGCTGCCCAGTTGTTACAAGGCTAACTTCATTTAGAACTTCCTCTTTGCCCTTCAATGGATGAAGATGAGCTGAAAAAAAAAACTATTGTTTGATCTGATGAGGATAAATAAGGAAGATGAATCTCCACATAGTGCATGCAACTCCTTCTTCATTCGATCTTTCTTGACAACACTCTCATGTGCCATTTCTTGCCTTACAGTGGATTGGCATAGTACATACCAATGAGCAATATTGTTTTTTAGCACATTCCCTACCTTCACTAACATGTTTCAAGGCATGTTCGGTGGTCGCAGCCAATGACAATCATTCTCAAGAAATATCTTTTGAAGCTGAGACATCAATGTCTAGGAAGCCATTACCTAAGATCAAACTTGAGAACAGCTCCAGTTTTATGCTAGAAAATCTTACAGGTTTTCCAAAATTGAGAACAGAGGTTTTTCAGTCAAAAGTTGTGGTGAGAGTTCTTCTTTCAAGCAGGTATGTGATCTTGAAGAAGCACATCAAGAAACTTCTTCTCTTTGAAGCACAAAGAGTGAGAGGGGCCTTCCGACAGCAGCTCCTTGTGTTCTCCTTCTTCTTCTGTTGATGATGAATAAAATGAAGGATGATCCTTCTTGTCAAATGGAGGCCTGTTTGTTGTAGATGGTGGCACATGGATAGACAAAGCGTCCGATGATGCTGTAGATTCGAAGCATGTTTGCTGCAGATAGTGGCGCAAGTAGGAAGAATGGGCTAATCTCCTCCATGGAAGCTTGAGAGGACCTTGAAAATAAAGAGAGAGAAAGACTCTCCCAAAAAAGTAACAATAACTACTCCCTCCTCTACTCTTGTTACTACTATTTTTAGAAAAATACCTTCAAAAAATGGCCTAAAATGATCAATGAATTGCTAACTTCAGCCTTCCTACCACCAAACTTGGTCCAAGACTCCATTAATGTAGACCTAAAATCCTTGTTGTGGTCCAAATTCCTTGATAACTGCACTGCTACTCCATGTCATGTTTGTACTTGTGTACTTGTGGCTCTTAAATCTGTGTGACAAAAAAAAGGATAACTAAATGGAATGTTGGGCAATTGGATCAAGAACCTATGGATCTGATACCACTTGTTAAGAAGAGGACAGGAGAGAGAGAGAAGAATAGCAGAGAGAGAGTGTGTGTATGTGTGTGCAAAAGAGAGAGAAAGACTGCAAGAAGAGAGAGAAAGAGAGTGACGAGGAGAGAGAAATTCTAGGAAAGGAGAGAGAAAGATAGGAAGGGAGAGAAGAAAGCCATGAAAGCTTGGAAAGAGAGGCGAAGATGAAAGGAGACTTGTATTATTATCTGATGGTCCAAATGTCAGATCCCTTACATCTTATATACTACCAGTGTAGCATGTAATTTTCCTCCATTATGTATTCCTGTATTTTTCCATGTATTCCCCAGCTCTTATAGTGTGAGCTTGGCATCTTAATATAAGGTGGAATTAGATATTCTTTCTCTCTTTAGATATAGTTGATAGATAAAATTGAGCTAGCATTTAGCCTTGATTATAGTAGCCAATTAGAGTAAAGATTTCGATAATGAAAAGGATTAATTAACATGCAACCATAGCCATGGCTACACACTATACATATAAGATCTTATGAGAATTTTGAGGTCTCGAAAAGGCCCTGTAAGAGATCTTAGAGAGAGAAAATATTTGGGGATTAAAACGTAAATTTGTGATGTTTAAAAAAGTCTATTTTTAATAAATAAGCATATCTAAAATCGTAAAATATCATTGTCATAGCATTTTGGTGGTCTATATCAAATTTAGAAATCTAGGTTGCCATAAATATGATAGGGTTTGGGCCAATAATGATTTGACCTTTTATAATAAAAGTAGCAATGAATACTCAATTTGAATTTTTTTGACTTTTGCTTGGTTACCTTCATCATCATTTCCTTATTCCTTTCTCCTTCTTCTTGCTAGTTTCTTCTCCGTTCTTCTTCTTTTTTGAATTACATAGTTTTTTGATATTGATCTTTAATCACATCCTTAGCTATAGATCAATCATCCAATAATCTTTGTATCTAGCTAGAATACTAAGTATGAACTTATCATAATTTTTTAATATTGATCTTTAATCACATCCTTAGCTAAAGATCAATTATCCAATAATCTTTATATTTTAAGCAAAAAATCTATTTATTATCTTTGTATTTAGTTAGAATATAGAGTATGAACCGATCATAAAAGAGCAAAACTCAATATTTTTTTAGAGTCCATGAAGCATGTGTAAAAATTTTAAGGAAAAGAAAACTTAATATTTTCTTGGATAGAAGGTTAAATCCTGAAGCTCCCATAAATAATAGCACATCTCCTTTCTATAATTGCTCCTCATTGATGACTTATATTAGTGATTGTTATGATTGCTTTTAAAGATATAACTCAATCTTATTATCGAAAAAAATGTTTTGATATTGATATTGATATTGAAGAATCACTTTTTAACAAAACATAGAGATGAGTTATTGCATGGTGAAAGCAAGTTAACCTTGTATGCTTTTTATATTTATTAGCATCAACATATTAAGGAAATAGGTGTATGATAAAAAATTTACAAATCAAATCATAACATTTCAAAAATTACACATCAAGATTCCTTGTTTGAAGAGCTTTTCAATTATATAATAATTGTGAATTTTGAATAATATTTAGATTTGGCTAATTCACATGTCAAATTTATGCTAATTAGTATGTCCATGGACATACTATTGTAAATAAGTGAGCAAGGAGAGAGATATGACTGTAGAATAAAGAGAAGAAGAGTGAATATAGGAGATAGAAAGATAGAAAGTGTGAGATGGAAGCCATAGAAGCTAAGAGAAAGCTTAAAGGTGAAAGAGACTTTGTATTATTCTGAATGGTGCAAAAATAAAGTCCCTTACATCTTATATACAAGCCAATGTATCTAGTATTTTTCTAGATTATTGATCTAAATTTCTTACATTCTATTTCCACCAGAATATTTTTGTTCCTAAAAATAAATTTGGAACTTATTATGGAGTTTGGGATAGAGTAAATAGAGTACTACTTTGTTTTAGCCATTATAAGGGATAAATAAATGATTTTTTCAAAAATATGGAAAGAAAAGAGGAGATATGATCAAGTATATGAAATGTAATTTAGTGGGAAATGATAAAATCCATCACTTGATCATAAATCGGTTGCCAAATGAAGGTTGTAGACATGGAGCAACATGCTACCTACTAGTAACTTGCAATAGTAAATCTCCTATAACTTTTGGTAGGAAGCTCCAATTGAGGCATGCTAGGCATCAAAATAAAGCTATTTTTAAAAGATTTTGGTCATGTGAGTTGTGGGTTGCTAGCCATAAAATAGAGTAAAATCTAGTTTAAAATAGAGAGTTGCTATCTATAGGGTCTATAGGCTAACTATGCAAGAATGGGGCCATAAATGACTAACCTTCAATCATTATTGCTTCTTTGAGATAAGGGAAATCCTCCATAATCAAATTTGGTCTCCAAGAAGCTTCCTTTAAGGGTAATCCTCTCCATTTGATCGTAGATCTAGAGGCTCAAAACTCAAAGCTTCTTGCCTTCAAAAATGACTCTCAAGCTCATCATTCAATTGAACTTTAACACAAGTATTTCACCAAATTGGATATCAATGTTTTTAAGCACTACTAATCAATTGTTTTATCATTGATTGTTGGTTATTCTCAGCAATCTAAAGGTTCTTAGACCTGAAGCATTTTCACTAAGTGCTTAACTATCATCATCTCTCTCTTAACCATTGTAAGGCTATGTGTCAGATATAAACACGTAGACCATTTCATCTCTTCATCCAATTGTATATTAGTTCTAAATCATTTTTAGTGTGCTATATAAGCATAATTTCATTTACTTACACTCTTGTTCCCTACTTTCTAAAGAAATAGACACTATTATTGGCTTGGGCAATTGGTAAGACCTTCCTATCATGGCCTATGATGATGTAAAACCTCATATCCATAAGTTTGATGGTGGTTGAGACTTCCATCCAACCATGGCAAGTGTTAATCCCAGGTGCAAATAAAGAAAAAAGAAAATTAAAAAGATGCAAGGCAAAGTGAAAAAAGGTGGCCTAACTGAAGAAATAGGAGGAAAAAAGGCCAAAAGTGTAAGGACAATCTTAAAAGTTCATGGCAAGCGCAAAAGAGGAAAGGCACATTTTAAATATAAAAGTGCTCTCTAAAACGTTCTAAAAGAGTGCCAAGCTCCCTCTTGTGCAATTTGTAAGTGTAGACAGGCATGGGTGAAGGCACAACGCAAATAGGAAGGGAATAGGAAAGAAAGACCTAGGATAAAATGGATGGGTATGTAAAAAAGGATGGGTGCCCAAAAGGTACTAGGGTTTTGTATAAAAGGAAAAAAGTGAATGAAGAAGCTCCTTCTTGTGTGTGGCCAAAACTAGCTCTCTTCTTCTCTTTTTCTTCTTGTTCTTGCTTGCTTGAGCTTGTGCTTGAGAGAGGGAGTATAAGGAAGTGAGGGAGTGAGTGTGTGAGGGTGAGAAACTATGGTGGAGAAGCCATTAGGAAAAAAATGATCTCACAAATAGGCCCTTAAAAATAATATAGTTTAAGATGTGGGCCTTTTGGATTATCCAATAGGAAGGCTAGATGTTGACATCCATGGAGGGTGAATCTTCTCTCTCCAAATATTGGGTTTTCTATTAAAAAAAGGGGTAGTGGGGGATTAAAAAAAGGGAGAATGAATAGTACACAAAATTTGAGTTTCTCTCACCTTGCATTTCCCCCTTTTTTTGGAGAATTTTTAATTTCAGTTTTTTCCCTCTCACGAAATCAGTTTGACCCAAAAGTTGAGCAACATACCACTTTCCCTCTCTTCTCTATACTCGTGAATTTTCATCTCCATTGAAGCTTCCTGCTGAGAGTAATTAGGGTTTTGAGCATTTTTCTTACCTCTGCAATTTCTTCTCCACATAGCTTCAAATTTTTGGCAAAACAAAAGTGCCCATCTCTCTTTGCATTTTCTCTAGTTTGTTATTTTTTCAATAGGGTTTGATGTCGTTTCTTACTGTTGTTGTTGTTTTATTGCAGAGGTTGTTTGGGGCAGGAGACAAAAGTGCTCATCTCTCTCTCTTTTCTTTCCCCCCTCTCTCTATGTGTTGTTTCTCTTTTATGTTGTGTTTTCAATAGCATTTGATGTTGGTTCTAATTGTTGTTTTCTTGCAGAGTTTATTTGGAGCAAGAGGCAAAGGTGTTAATCTCTCTCTTTTTTTTTTTTTTTTTGCTGATATCTTTTCAATACAACACAATGTTAGTTCTAACCCTTCTTGTTGTTTTGTTGCAAAGATAATTTTGGGTGACATTGCATAAGTGCTTATATCTCTCTCCCTCTCTCTTTCTCTGTCTATGTTTCCTCTTTTCTATTGTTTTTTCAGTATACCTTCATGTAAATACTAACTCTTGCAAAATTGTCTTTTGCAGAGATCAATTTGGGCAAGATTGGATAGGTGCTCATTTCTTTCTCTCTCCCGCGTATTCACACAAACTCTCTCTTTCTTCCTCTTTGCATTATCCCTTTTCTACTATCTTTACAATAGGGTTTGATGCTGGTTCTAACTTAAGGATCAATTGTTGTTGCAGCACTTAACACAAGGTAGAGTAGAGATTATATAGCTCAATTTACAAGTAAATCTACCATATTTTGTGGTCAAAATTTATCAATTTAATTAGTGACTTTTATATTTGATGGGATTGATGTTTTCTTATGTCCATCATTTGCAATGGGTTTTGATTAGCAATGATTCAATCTTATCTTCGGAAAATTAGCTTATAGGTAAATTTGCCATGTTTTGTATTGCTTCTATTCATGCAGTTCTAGATATTTTTTTCTAAAATGGATTCATACAAGTATTTTTGTTAAAAGGGATTCATACAAGTGTTTTTTTGTACATGCAGGTATTGTACAAGGTTTAGGTGAAGCATATAATTCTCCATCAACCATTTTGATGTGGTGAGTGATTCCTTTGTGTTGGATGATATGGATCTGTTGGAAGTTGATGGTTAAAAAATCCTCTGCTTTATTGGTCTTATGTGTCCATTTGGATCTCCATGCCAATTGGCAATGATCCATGAAACTCTTGTATCATATCATCCATATAACACACAATGTATTGAGTCTTAGAATATCTCAGGTGTCAATCCAATGTGCCTATTAAGATTTGCATGCCATGTGGCTGTTATCCTTATAACAATACTCTATAATACCCACATTTCATACAATGTATTGAGTCAAATTAGACTCCTCTTCATTGTAATAAAATTTATTTTGGAAAAATTCTTTGAGTATCCTTGTGCTATGCTTTTCATTATATTTCATGTAAATGGTATGATTAAAGTGTTGTCTTGAAATTAAATCTATACTTTGTGTTAATGTATATATCCACATGCATTTCGATATCGATGTTTATGTTTGTTTACAAAAGTGTAAACATCTCTTAATGCCATGTTGATTTGTATGGCATATTGGTGATTATTGGACAAACTTAAAATGCTTATTATTTAGGGGTTAATACATACTTCTTTACATCTAATGCGTAGGTTATAATGCATGAGAGAAGAACAAGCATTCTCTTGATAGAAATACGTAACAGAAAAGAAGAAGAAGGGAATTGGATCACGGATACGTATCATTGCTCATCTTGGGTACATATGCGTCCAAGTATGAAGGGAGCTTTCAAGGTGAAAGCATTTGCAATTGCAGATGTATCAAAGCACTGGAAGGGTAAAATTTTAGCTCTCAAACAAAGGAATGTTGATTCTCACCTTGTAACAAAGGTGTTTGTACAACATGTATTCATGCAAAAACAAATACACATTGCGCCCACTATGCCCTTTCAACGAAACATTGCAAACAGTAAGTATTTGCAACTCATTGAGAATGAGAACTTTCATGATATCTATGTAACAACTTGTCTTGTATTTATAGAAGTATACCCTTCAAATTGTTGTGAGTGGAAAAATGTTGAGAGTTTCACTGGTTCTTTTAAGTGTTACTACCTCAAAATTGGTAGATTGCTCTTTGAGGGGCGTACAACTAAACAACTCGCACAGGACCTTGTTTTTTTCTATGACTCCAAGTACATATTACCCAAGGGGAGTCGAGAATACGGAACCCTTGAGTATATGCACATATCAAATCTCAATAGCATAGAATGGCCATTGTGTAGTAGTGACATTTTACACATGCGTAGCATAAAAATTTCAGTAGAGATATTGAATTCTATGAAGCCAAGCACCGGCTCAAAGAATATACATCTAAGCTCGTTCATACCGATTGCAATTTTTGCACACATGTTCAAGGAATATAAGGGTTTGAGACGTACCAAAAGCACGTATGTCATAAAAAATACATAAGAGGATTATGTTACAAGGATTCTAGGCAAAACTTGGACATAAAAAATAACTCACAGTCCTGACACAGTGGACTGTCGAGTCACAACAAGGGACATGGCTTCCAGGTAAAAATTTTCTCTCTTAGTTGACTATTATTTTACTTTGGGATGAATCGGCTAACTTTCCTTTCCAATTACAGGTACTTTGTCACACGACAAACTTTATGCCTAGTGTTCAAGTATCGTAGATGGAGGATGCTCAAGGGTGAATGGTTATGCCTTGATCAAGACATGCGTGAAAGTACATAGTGTTCAAACTTTGTCGCACGACAAACTTTATGCCTAGTGTTCAAGTATTGTAGATGGAGGATGCTCAAGGGTGAATGGATGTGCCTTGATCAAGACATGTGTGAAAGTGTAGCTGTGGATGTTACTGTCATTTGTGAGGGCCGCAAGCCCCAAGTGTTGCAAATGGAGGATGATTGGCCCTTGAGTATAATGCGCCAGAAAATTATAATGTTAATGCAGAATCCACCTGTTAGCTTCTATTTTAAACTAGATGGTAGGAAAATTTGAAGCCGAGCTGAGGATACTGTTACCAACGGAAAGTGTGTGGCTCCACATATTTTAGAAATTGTAGAGCCTCCCTAAAAATCCCAACATCACAAGTTGTAATATTCAATACTTGTACATTTTTGGATTTTTTTTGCCAATAGAATATTGTCGCTTACAAACTTGTAATATTTAAAAATTATGGTATTTATGCAAAATCATACACTTGTTATACACTTTTCACATCAACACATTTACATATGCATGTAAACTTTACAAAGATGTAAGTAAAGCCATAACTAAATATCGTATGCGAACAACCCTTAATGGTTTAAAAATTAAGGTTTTTAAGGTAGAACTAGTTTAGTTCTTATTTCATTGTTTCATTTCACACTTTCTCTCTTCATCTCTTTATATCCACCACATCCCTCCTACCTACTATGATGGATGCTCGCGCACACTTTGATGAGTGGATCCACGAGACTATCTTTGCCAACTAGGGTGACGAGATATTCCAAGTTTTCTCTAAGAACTTCAACCTTGAAAGCGTGTTCTCATCGTTGGATCCCCCCTTCAAGTTTTGGAAGACTTTATGAGTACCATTGCTACATGCACATACTCCATCAAGGGATCTGATATGACTTGGGTGCCTCTGGAACAAATCATGGTATTTCAGACAGTGAAGAATCACCAAAAAGTGGTGAATAGGTGTCTGGTCCATGTGGATCCTTCGCATAGAGTATGCACTATTCCCAAGGGAAGTGCACCAAGTACATCACCTTTGGATCTTGTGGAGTGTGATTGCGCATTGGCAATTTACCTCCTTGCATTGGATACACCCCTAGAGGAGGAGAGTGATGAAGATACAACTCCACATGTTGTTTCTATAACATACATAGGAGAAGAACCGATTGAAGAGATCATAAATGTTCAAAAAACCCAACCTTGCCTCCTTGACACCCATTGAAGTAGATGGTGTACAATACTTACTTCTATCAGATGTACTACAATACTTGGAAATGAAGGAAGAAGAGTTGTTTTCTATCCTAGTTAGAGATTCAATGGAAGACCTGATCGATTATGATTACATGGATGTGCATCGAACAATGGCAGAGATTGGAAGATATGATGGCACAAGCTTAGATACTGTGAGTGCAATCATAGTAGCACAGGAGCATATTACCTCGATTGAAGAAGATTACCTTGTGCTCGATGCTGAATTTGAAGCACTACAGCATGATTTGTTTGGACCAAGGCCCCAGCTTCCTACCAAGGAGTTTGTAGATCCCTCTGCCCAAAGAGGTGCCTCCCTGACACACGAGGAAATGAAGATACAAGATGATCTTGAGAAGGTAAATTTTCTAACTACCATATATTTTTATGCAATGAAAACTTGATGATAGGGTGTGTCAAGTCCCCAAGAGTCCACCGGTGAAATCTTAGCAAAAAATGATGCCTGCAGCTGCCCTGGCGTATGGGGCCTCTTTTTGGGTAGAGTGGCCCCAGACGCCAGACTTCGGACATGGCAGCTTTGCAGGCATCATTTTTGGCTAAGATTTCACCGGTGGACTCCAGGGAACCTAACTCACCCTATCATCAAGTTTCATCACTTTTTGATAACTCTAGGTTAGTTGCTAAATATATTGTTTGATTTGACTTTGTCATTCAGGACATATTGTATATAGATGACTTTGCATCAAGGCAAGGAGGAGCTCGACATGCGGATCGACACAAGGATTCAGCTCTTAAGGAGTATATCAGTAACCTTGTTACAGATTTGGTGGTCTTCCATAAGAAGTGATCACCTGGAGGGCAAGAAATAATCATGAAATTTTGAGCCTTTTCGAGTGATACCTATGACATCTAGCTTGGAGAAGGTGGTGCTAATCAAGCGGTCAAAGCTTCTTTATTTGTTTGATCAAACGCAGGGTGGAGCTATGTGTGCGCTTGCGACATTAGGCAACCTCGCTAAAGTGTCGGATCCACTTCTCCTGGAGAAAGAGCTGAAGGGGGAGAGCATCATTTTTTAAGCAAAGAAGGAACTTATATTATTTCAATTCAGTACACATCGCATGAGATATTATGTATATATAAATAAATATTTCAATGTGGCAGAGTATACAATTTTTTTTGGGCTTCCAAGATATTATGGCGCTATAACACTCATTACAAACCTTGCATCATTAATCTAGTAAACTATGGCGGGGTCCCTTTGTCATGTCGAAGCTGAATGATAAAGTTCATGTCTTTGTTTGTGATTGTAACATGCTTTGCATGGATGGCTACAAGCTGTGTATCATCAAACAAGTCGATGAGAAACCCCTCTGCAGCTTTGTAGGGCCTCCAAGGCTACAGCAGTTCACCTTCCTACTACTGGTGGGCCATCCCACACTTGTGCCCAAAATCTTTCCATCCCTTTCAGCTCCAAGTCTTGCATGACTTCTCGAAAAACTTTATGGAAAGAACTTTTCGGGATGAGAAACTCGTATCCACGTTGGATTCTCCTTATCTCTCGAAGGGCGACAATGCCCGATTTCCATCTCCTTTTCTTCTGTGGTCCTTGTGCTCTACGGGGAGCACTTGTTGCTGCACTAGAGGAGGCTCCACCTTGTGCTCCAAGTGATGGGCCTTGGCGTGATGTCTTCCCGGGGCCAAAACGGCGACATGCTTGCTTGGTCCGTGCCATGCAAGCTCAAGGAGGGCAAAACGGAGAAGAGACAAAGGTTGGGGATGTGAAAATGGAGAAAGCAAAGAAATCAAGATGTGAAAATGAGAAGAAAAATAAACTTTTAACCCATTTAAACTCCAAAACAGGGTTAATGGAGCTTCATACGCACTGTCCATCGTGTGATCATAAATCCATAACCTTGTATTGGAATGTGACGAAACTTCACACGCACACTCATTAGGTGTCCAAGAGCCCTTTTTTTTTGAAAAAAAAAGTGCCTGCACACCCTGGGTGGCGTTTGGAGCCACTTTCCTAGTAGACTTCGGACCAGGGGTCTGCATGCACTTTTTCTTTTTTTAAAAAAATTGGGCTCTTGGCCACCTAATGAGTGTGTGTGTGAAGTTTCGTCACATTCCGATACAGTTTAGTATTTTAAAAATTATCCCATACCAAAATTATGGATGGATTGATAATTGAGAAATCAACATCGCGACTACTGGCCCTTAGAAACTTCGCACCACATAAACTATACAGAGGCATTAGGAGTAAAGTCTACAACAAGAAATGGCAAATTTTTGCATGTTATTCCTATTGAATTTGACAGTGCTAACAAAAACTATAAGTAAGAATTGAAAATACAGCGAAGATGCATAGTCAAAGTTGAGAGAGGACAAGTGTAAAATTTTAATTCATATTTTAAGGGTGCATACAATAGTTTTGCACTAGGACATAGTCATATGTCCAATGCATGAGGATAACACTATGCCAAAAAAGATAACATTGCAAACTGTGTTAATTCCATTAGAACGAATACAACCTTCACTGCTTGAAGATTTCTCACAAGTTGGAAGTCCTTGGGAGTTACAGTGATGCACTTCGCATGTATTGCACAACATTGAGCATCAGTCATCAAGTCAACTAAAAAGGCCTCTATAGCACACTGTAGAGTATGAAGACATTCTTTTGTGAAGCGATCAGGTCTATCCTCACCTTGTGCCAAAAACCACCTCATGCTTTCCGTGCGGTAGAGGTCTTGCGCAATCTCACGAACACGTCTCGAGAAGCTCGCCTTCGGAGAATGATGAGATCAAAAGAGCATTGATACCTTCTAATTTCTCTCAAGGCCACTGTACATGGCTTCTGTTGAGATATCGAGCTCCACTCGTGATACGCCAGGGTGACCGTTGTGCATTTATGTCACCGACGTGTCAGTTGCAGATGCGGTTGGTACACCGCCCATGAATAATAGCTACATGATAGCTATCCTTATCTACTCTAGTTCGTGGCTCAGTTAGTATGCCACCTTAGTTAGTTGAGTTTGGTTTGAGACCCATATATAGGGTTCTTCTATTTCTTTGTATTTGAGTTCTTTTGGCTTACACAACTAAGAAGAGGAAAACAGTTTTCAGCCTCCACCCTTGTGTGTCTTCCCCCATTGTGCAAGCAAGAAAGCTACAAGTGAGACTCCTTCCTTCTCTCCCACAATCTTGACATGGTATCAGAGCCTTGTTCGTGGTAAGGAGCTCAAGAAAGCAAGCCAAGCTCGCGGTGTTCTGGTAAGAGGAGCAGTGTTGCTTTCATTTTCTGTTTTGGGAGCAGATCTCTGTAGGTAGCACAGCCGGAAATTGCAGGAGTGCATTGTCTCAGGTTGAGACGCCCTTCGCGCTGAAGCAAGAGGGCAGTATATGCTGCAGGAAAGAGCTTTAGCTCTTGGCGACCCTGTTTTTTTGATTTGAGGCCATTTCGGGGCCTGTTTAGGAGGCGGAAGTTTTATGCACGCACTCAGGAAAAAGCCCTGTTTTATGCTGTGCGACCACTGTTCTACAGGTCGGTGAAAATTTACCACAGAAATTGCATCGTATGCTTGTGCGTAGAGACATTGGGAGTTACAGAATCATCCTTGGTCCCTGTTTATGCAAAATCATCACTAGGAAGTGACTGTGTGGTCAAATACCACTTTCGCCAGTTTTGCAGATTTGCCCTTGTGAGGGTGAAGCTGTGTTTTTTGCAGTGACAGAATTTTTTGCAGTATTCTGTAATGGCGTCTGATTCTCTTTCACAGATTGTCACTGAAAAGCTTGACAAGAACAACTTCCAGGCATGGAAGTTTAGAATGACGAATTTCCTTATGGGAAAAGGATATTGGGAATTTGTTGCAGGAAATGAAGAAGAACCAGTTCTTCCTGATGTTCCCAATCAACAGCAAATGCAGGCATTCAAAGCATGGCATGAGAGAGCCAGGAAAGTTATGTACTGGCTGTCTATCAGTATTTCAGACTCTATGATTGTGCATATTCAGGATGCAAGTACGCCAAAGGAGGCATGGGATACTCTGTCAAAGATGTATAGCACAAATACACAAGCCAGGAAAATGCAGCTCAAGCAAGAGTTGCACAATGTGCAAAGAGAAAATATGAGCATCAACGACTACCACATGAAGGTGAAGAAGATTGCAGATGCACTTGCTTCCATTGGGTCGCCAGTGGAAGATGATGATTTAGTTTCTGTGACCTTGAATGGTCTAGGAAAGGATTATGCACAGTTTCGGACATCCATTTCAGTTCGTGAAAGATTTCCTGATTTTGAGGAGTTGATTGCTCTTCTAATTTCTGAGGAGCAGAGAAATGGTGGTGCATCTTCTTCAGGAGGAACTTCAAAAGAAGCTGTCTTCTACTCAAATGCTGGAAGAGGTAGAGGCAGAGGTAGAGGAGGCCGATTTGGAGGCCGTGGTAGAAATCAGAATATGCAGCAAACTCAAGAAAACCAGTCCTATGGAGGAGGACGTGGTAACTCTAGAGGCAGGGGGAGCCAAAGAGGTCGTGGTGGATGGCAAAGAGGTCAAAATGCAAACAGTAATGTTGAATGCTACTATTGTGGTAAAATGGGTCATATGGCTAAAGACTGCTATAAAAAGCAGAATGACATCATGAATGGAAAACTGCAACAAGGAAATTATGCATCTTCTAGTAGACAGGGTGATGACAGAAATGAGCATTTGTTCATGGTGCAGCACATGAACAATTCTGTGACAAGTGTAGAAGAAAGCAATGATGTATGGTATGTTGACTCAGGTGCATCAAACCACATGACAGGTCATGCAGAATGGATGGAGGATGCAAGGAAAATGGAAAAACCATGATTTGTGGAGACTGGTGATGATACTGCACATCCTATTGTGCAGATTGGAAAAATTCCCTTGTCTATGCAGGATGGGAAAAAGAAATACTTGTCCGATGTATTTCATGTCCCGAATATCACCAAGAATCTGGTTTCAGTTGGTCAAATGGTTGAGCAGGGCTTGCAGGTCAGATTTAATCCTCATGGATGCTTTGTTGAGGATATGAAAAATAAAGGTCGCTTGATAGCAAAAGGAAAGAAGAAGGGCAGAATGTTTACATTGGATGCAGACATGTCTGAATTGAGTGCAGCAATGTTTGCACATGGGACCGGTGTAGTTGCAGATATTGATATCTGGCATAAACGCATTGGTCATGTTAATGTACAGCGACTTAAATCAATGCAGGCCCAAAATATTGTTGCAGGTTTGCCGAAATTCAAGGTTGCAGAAATGCATAAGGTATGTGAAGCCTGTCAGTTTGGAAAACAGGCAAGGAAACCATTTCCTAGACATGTTCAAGAGAGTAAGAAGCCATTGGAATTAATCCACTCTGATGTGTGGACAACTAAAGCTACATCTCTTGGAGGCTGTCATTATTTTGTCAGTTTTATTGATGACTATAGCAGAAAAGTTTGGGTGTATTTTATGAAAAAGAAAAGTGAAGTTTTTGGGCATTTCAAAACTCTTAAAGCTATGGTTGAAAAAGAAACAGGCCTGCAGATAAAATGCCTAAGGTCAGATGGAGGGGGAGAGTACCTCTCAAATGAGTTTGCAAGGTTCCTGCAGGAGCATGGCATAAAGCAGCAATATTCATGCAGTCATACCCCACAGCAAAATGGAATTGCAGAAAGAAAAAACAGACATATTGGAGAGGTGTCTCGTGCCATGCTCAATGAAAAAGACCTGCCAGATTTTTATTGGGCTGAAGCAGTTGCTACAGCAGTCTACATAATGAACAGGACCCCCACTGCAGCAATACATGGAATGACTCCAGAGGAGAGGTATACTGGTAGGAAACCAGATATTTCTCATTTGAAAATTTTTGGTTGCATTGCCTATGTACATGTGCCAGATGAGTTGAGATCCAAGTTGGATCCAAAAGCTGAGAAGTGCATCTTTATTGGTTACTCTCTGCAGCAAAAAGGGTATAGATGCTATAACCCTTCTACTCGTAAGTTTACAGTGAGCAGAGATGTTGTTTTTGATGAGATGAGTAGCTGGTATAAACCAGTAAATGTGATTGATGATGTAGATGCACAAAATGGTAATGCTGCACAGAATTCACAGCAGCAGTCACAAAATATTAGTGGACCTGGAGCGTCCTCTAGCAGTGGTTCACATTCTTCGCCATGGACAGGCAGATTGAGATCAGGAGAATCTTCTCAAAGTAATGCAGATAGTGGTATGCAGGTATCACGAAAAGGAAAAGAGAAGGTTGATCAGCCCATGTTTGATGTGAATGCAGGTCACTCTTATGTGGATGGTGAATCCAGTGGCTCAGAACAGAGCATTGATGATGAGTTGGGTATTCCTTCTATTGTTACACCTGGAGTAAGGAAGACCAGGGATGTTTTGAGAGCACCTGGGAGTGAACCTACTTTGCGCAGGTCTACCAGAGCTAGGTATCCTGTGGATAGGCTGAAATATGATGGATTTACAGCCATTCACTATGCATATATGGTTAAAGTGATACAGGAACCAGAACCCACTTCTTTTGAGGAAGCCATGGGAAAAGAAAAATGGGAGAAAGCCATGGATGAAGAAATGGATGCCTTGGAAGCAAATGCTACATGGGAATTGGTACCTTTGCCTAAAGGTAAAAATGCAATTGGCTGTAAGTGGGTTTATAAGGTGAAGCACAATGCAGATGGTTCTGTGAATAGATACAAGGCAAGATTAGTAGTCAAGGGGTATGCACAAACATATGGCATTGACTATGAAGAAACATTCAGTCCGGTTGCAAGGATGGCAACCGTAAGAGCAGTCATTGCTATGGCTGCATCAAAGGGATGGTCTTTACATCAGATGGATGTAAAGAATGCCTTCTTGCATGGTGATTTGCAAGAAGAGGTATATATGGAGCAGCCACCAGGTTATGTGCATGCTGTTCATCCTGAGTTTGTTTGCAGGTTGAAGAAAGCCTTGTATGGCTTGAAGCAAGCACCTAGAGCATGGTCTGACAAGATAGGACAATATCTTGTCACTATTGGCTTTCAGATTTCCAAGGCAGATTTCTCACTTTATGTGAGAAAAACAGAGAAAGGTATTATGCTACTTGTCATTTATGTTGATGATTTGATTATGACAGGTGACAGTGATGAAGATATCCTTCATGTGAAAATGCTATTGAAGCAGAAGTTTGAGATGAAGGATTTGGGAGAGCTGCGTTATTTCTTGGGCATTGAGGTGATTAGATCACCAAGTGGGATTCAGCTCTTGCAGAGGCAGTATGGATTGGACATGCTGTCCAAATATGGGATGACAGGCTGTAAGCCTATTTCAGTTCCTTTGGAGCAGAATGTGAAGCTGAGCACAGATGCAGGTGAGCTTCTAGAAGACCCTACTATGTACAGACGCATAGTAGGAAGTTTGATTTATATGACTATTACCAGGCCAGATTTGAGCTATGCTGTTGGATTGGTAAGTCAGTTTATGCAGGCTCCAAGGAAACCACATTTGGATGCGGCTAGACGCATACTCAGGTATGTGAAGTCCACATTGCAGTATGGACTATTTTATGAGACTGGGGTTCAGATACAGTTGCATGGATACACTGATGCTGATTGGGCTGGTAGTATTTCTGATAGACGATCTACCAGTGGATATGTGTTCTCTTTTGGGAGTGCTACAGTCACTTGGAGTAGCAAGAAACAGCCTACAGTTGCCTTGTCGAGCACAGAGGCTGAGTACAGGGGTGCAGCAATGGCTGCATGTGAGGTAGCTTGGTTGCATAAGCTACTTTATGATATGCATCAGTCTACAGATGGGCCAGTTGTCATTTATTGTGACAACATGAGTAGTATACACTTGGCAAATAACCCAGTCTATCATGCTAGAACAAAGCACATTGAGGTGCATTATCACTATGTGCGAGAGAGGGTTTTACTAGGTCTTATTGATCTAGTTTATGTCAGCACAGAGGATCAGGTAGTTGACATATTCACGAAGGCATTGGGCGCAGAGAAGCTGCGCAAGTTCAGAGACCTGCTTGGTGTGCAGGAATTGGGATTGAGCTCGAGGGGGAGTGTTGAGATATCGAGCTCCACTCGTGATACGCCAGGGTGACCGTTGTGCATTTATGTCACCGACGTGTCAGTTGCAGATGCGGTTGGTACACCGCCCATGAATAATAGCTACATGATAGCTATCCTTATCTACTCTAGTTCGTGGCTCAGTTAGTATGCCACCTTAGTTAGTTGAGTTTGGTTTGAGACCCATATATAGGGTTCTTCTATTTCTTTGTATTTGAGTTCTTTTGGCTTACACAACTAAGAAGAGGAAAACAGTTTTCAGCCTCCACCCTTGTGTGTCTTCCCCCATTGTGCAAGCAAGAAAGCTACAAGTGAGACTCCTTCCTTCTCTCCCACAATCTTGACAGCTTCCACTTGTGTTTCTTGTGGGGATACTGAGGAGGACCCTTGTGAGGGCGACTTGAGGAAGGTGGATTAGGTTGAAAAGGGGGTGCATTTGAGCTAGTAGATGCTCCAAGGGGCTGAACACGATATGGGGCTCTGAGCGGAAGCTTATTTGCAGCTACCTTACACCTAGCCATCTTTCTTGCACAAGAGATGTGAGAAGTCAATGAATAAGATAGAAAGTGAAACCCTCTTTTATATAACCCTAAACTGTGAGACTCATTCACATAGATGCACACTCTCTCTTTCTCTCTTAAACTATGAATTGCATTCACACTGACTCACATTGTTCATCTTACTATTTTAGCTCTTTTCGAACCCATTTGCTGCCTTGTCGAAGCCTTGTTTCTAGCCATTTGGCATGGTTTTCTTTGGCACTTGAGGCTTCATAACACACTCTTTTAGTGACACGATGTGATTCCATTATGTTTGCAGCCAATTCATTAGCACTTTCATTTGCTTTCTTTTGCGAGAGTTTAGCTTCATCCACTACTATAATCCTATACCACCAAGATAGCAATTAGATAATTGGATTGCTACCATTCACCCCTCCACCATGATCAGTTTTTCTTTGGTATGCACACGCGCTATCCAATGTGAAATTTCCATCCCTTGTGTGGACCAAATTCCGATGCTTCCCTTTTCTGTAAAGTATGGCCCATGTGCCTCAAGGATATGCTACAAAGACACATATCACACATGAGTAAAACTATGCTCAATAGTTTATACAATTCATACAATTTTAAAATATTAACTTAGTATGCACCATGTAATGTGTGATAGAGCTTTTGCCCCATGCTTTCACCATGTTTTCGCAGAAGCTATGCACAACATTGATAAATTCTTGCTTATCTTCATTGTTAAACATCATCTTGTGAAGAAAGGGAGCCAATTTGTTAAGACTTATCCAAACCTTAGCTTTGACCCATCTTGTTTTTCCTCCATTACTTCAATCAGGAACGGCAAAATGTAACTTTTTCCACCCATCATAGTCTTGCGGCCTATGAACCATGACATTTCCTTTCTCATTGATGGGTACTGAGAGAAACTTCCTAGCCTTTTCTCCTCCAAAGCAAGGCTTTTTTGGCAAGTTACCAGATTTTCTTGATCTCTTCTCATATTTTTCAATCGTCACTTGATGCTTGTGTAGCCCAATTTCTAATAGCAATCGCTCCACATTCCTACACGTTGCAATGGCTTCTTTTTCTGGTTACATCCTATAAGCAAAGCAAATGTATTCATATACAAGTTTCTCCATGATTTTGGAAAAATCATGCAATGAAAAAATGTGAATACGATCCAAGGGAATGTTGAAGATGGGCTTCCAAGTGGGATCTTATTTATTGCACGTCGGTACAACACTTGTCACCTTTCTCCAGTTCTTCTTTTCGTCCTTTCCTTCCACCCTCTCTGTCAAGCAATATAGGCATGGATTCTTTGTATTTGCACCATTGGAGATTCCACACATGCATTTTAAATTTTTCAAGTCTCCCGCAAGATGCCATTCAACCAAGTATTGACGATACCCTTCAATCGAGAGCATCTCACCATGTTCCTGACGATCGATGATGCTTGGAATGCTTGTGTGCATAAAGAATAGCTGGAACACCTCAAATGTTTCCTTAGGAACTTCAAATGCAGCGAGCCACCACACATGGCACTCATATTGAATACTAAAGTTCCTTGGGTTGTTCTTGTCGAATTGTAAAGCTCTATTCATCAGAGTTACACTAACTCTTTTAAGCTTTACTCCTTTGACGACCTCACTTTCATCTAATTTTATGACAAACTGCAATTTACCATTACATTCCTTAACAGACATATTGTAGTACATTACCATTGCCGACTGCACCTTGTTCAAATCTAAATAGTAATTATTGAGTTTGGTGAACTTCACCTCATATGCATTTTTTGTCCCAACCTTTAGTGTTTCCACACATTGAACATGCATGGGATCTCCTATCAACTCCAAAACCTTTGTATTAAGTTGTCGTCAAGCCTCTATTAACTTTGAAGGTTGAGGAAGAGGCACGATTCTATGTCTCTTCTCAGCACATGACCAAACCTAGCCTTCACACCTTTGAATATCTTTGAGTAAGTCGTGCTAATGCCGGCCCTATCACAAATAGATTGTGCATCCACAACTAAGAACTCATTTGACACATCTTTTAATGTGCACTCAATCACCTTTTCCTTCACAGCCTTAAACTTACAATTGCTCAAAGTGTTTTCCGGTGTACTTGCCTTCAACAATCTACTAATACACGATCCAACCTCACCCTCACCTAGGTTCTCTTTCTGAGCTACCTTGCATGCTTTGATGCATCGCTTCCACTGGCCACTATTCACAATTAACTCATTGATTGGCTTCTTCTTTCGTTTGCGCTCCTATGTTAGCTTGTTGTTGATCTTTCTCAAGTCTTCCAATTGTGCCTTTGCCTCCTCATATGAGATACCAATGTCATGGATAGTTTCCTACATTAAAATAATTTGATTGTTTTGTTGAATTATAGTGTCATTCAATTGTACCACTTGTCCTATGAGCTGTTGTATATGAAGTTGATGTGCATCGATCACATCATGGCAATTTTTTATGGTTTCCTGGCAAGTTGTAAATACTTTGAATGCCCGATCATTGAGCTGCCTAGTATAACTGTAATGAGCGGGGATCACAGGAACATGGCATGGGAACATACCAGTCACACTGACGCTATATAAGGTGTAAGAGGGTATTTTGAGTCATCATAGAAATTATCAAGAAACTCTCTTTTCACCTTCTCAATCTTCCATGGCTTCTTCTTCCTCTTCTTCTTCTTCCTTTTCCCCTCTTTCTCTCTCTTATTCTTGCATGTCTCTCTCTTCTCCCTCTTCTCCTATAGTCCTTCTCTCTCTCCTTTCCCTTGGTTAGGACAATTAGGTCTCTTTCATTACAAGTGGTATTAGAGCTTTGTCCTTGATCCTTCTCTTTTCCATAGATTTAGGGCTCTCATAGTTTTCCCATAGTTAGAAAACTCCAATTATATCTCTCTCATAGGTACACAGGAGTACTCAGGTAGGTTGTCAGCCCTCTTGAAGACTATGGCAGCCTTTCTTAGAGCTTTCCCAAGAACCATGGACACATCTGGAGGCAGGCAGACAAAATTGATAGGTCGTCACTAATTTTCATGTAAGTTTCTTGAGGGTTTTGGGAAAAAAGGAGTGTAGCACAGTTAGAGAAGACCAAAAGCTCAGTTACTTTTCAAGAAGACCTTCTCTCTCCTCCTTCCTCCAAGCTGCCATGGAACCTCCAGCCCAAGAACCTCAGACATCTTGCTCCCCCCTCTTCCTCAGAAAGAATGGTTGGTCCCAGTGCTTCCCCTTCAGTTTGAGCAACATCTAGAGTAGCATAGAGCCTGGCCTACCTTGTCTGGAGCCTCCAGGGGAGCAGCCGAAAATCATGGCGCATTTTGCGCTGATCTTCTTGGCCTTCTCCCTCTGCTCCAGCTCAGTCTCAGCCCTCCCTTACTTCACTCTTGAGCTTTAGCACACCCTAGACAAGATTAAACATGGGTATTGACCCCCCCATCAGTTCTTGGCAGCTCCTCAAACCCTACTGTGGGTAGCTAGAAGAGGGGCAACCACGGAGCTCTTGAAGGAGGCAACCATTAACTCTTCCCCATGCTTGAACAAGGTATGTCAATCAATTCTTCCTCTCTCTTTTACATCCAATTGTTGATCTCAGCCACTTGATGAGAGAGATGGAAGAAATGCTTGGGTCAATGATTGCCAATGGGATTCCCACCCTCAGTCCACACCCTGGGAATGCATGTATAGGTGGATAATCTTCAATCTCTTTCCCATTGATCAAGATTTTACTCTAATCCTTAACCGTGCTCTTGTTTGATTCCTATTGATAAAAATTTGTAAGAAGGGCAAGTCATGCAATTAGTGAGTCACTGAATTGTAGAGGTAATCCCCTTCCCAATCCCATTTCCTTATTGATCATGCATATCATGGAAAGCCCAATCTTCAATTTGTAAGTGCATATCATGCTGGTTTCTTAATAATAAATACCTGCCATGTATGTTCCGGGTGAGGAAAAGCCCGATGCTAGGCAAGGTGGCAAGACAAAAGAGGGGTGACCCCCCCCTTGCCATCAGAGACCCTGAAGGGATGCACAACCCGGCCCGGGGGAAACTTTGCCCACCTCCCAGTGATCCGTAACCCAAAGAATTATTGCAGGTGTAGGTACATTTGATGGAATAGCCTGAGCCCTGATCATTTGAGTCTACATCCCTCTGCATGCATTGGTAATGTCATGAATCACTTGGAAATCATGGTGGATGCATGCAAGAAGGGCAGGGTATGCAATCATGGAAATGGCCTCAGCAATAGAACTATGGATGCAAAGGATGTATGGCTCCATGTGGCATTAAGGACCATCGTTGAGGCCCTAGATGTTTGGAATAAAATCCTCACCATTGGGATAAGGTATGCTCCTTGAGGGAGTCTTTGCAGGGTATTGTAGATAGTCAGTCCCACACAGTCAGCCCGCAAAAGTTGATTACAACAAAGCCTTCTTGTGTGGCTGAGTGTAGGCTCTATAGCTCGATTCAAAGAGGGAATTCTCCCCTTTGATCTAAACTAAAAACCTCCCCATTCCGCCCTATGGTTTGGGAGATACACTAAGTTTTGTGCTCAGAGGTACTGTGGGATAGGCAACATTCCTACATAGTCAGCCCACAAAAGTTGATTACAGCAAAGCCTTCTTGTGTGACTGAGTGCAGGATCTATAACAAGATTTGAGGAGGGCATCCTCCCCTTCAATCAGAACTAAAAACTTCCCCATTTTTCCCTGCGGTTTGGGAGATACGCTCAGTTTTGTGCTCAAAGGTACTGTGGGACAGGTAGCAGTCCTACACAGTCAGCCTACAAAAAGTGATTATAGCAAAGCCTTGATCATTTAATCTCAAAGATATTTTTACATAGCCTCGTAGAGGGATTGAGGGATTTCATTTGAATCAAAAATTTTGGTGATCGGAGCTTTCTAGCTCAAGATATTGTCATTTCTGTAACAAGGGGTCTGGTGGACAGCACTTGGGATGGCAGGCCACAAGGGTAAAGCAAAGGCGCAAGAGGACTTCTAGCGTGAAATAAGGGACTCTTGTGCCTCAATGAATGATCCTAGCTCAGCCTAGGAGGATCGTGAAGACATGTTTGAAGAGGGTGCCCCTGAGATAGACCGCTTATCTATGCTCAATCAAACCTTATGCTAACATGAGACCTGTCATGCTAAACGACATCGAGAGATGGAGCAACGCCACAGGGAGATGGAAACCTGCCAAGATCACCGTCATTCCAAGATGATGGCCAAGATGTACTTACTCATAGAGCGCATGGGTGCCCTCATCCCCGCCATTGCCCCCCCCCCCCCCCCCCCCCCCGGGATCGACCCAATGAGTATGTCCCTCCCCATGAGGCTAACTGCCCTCCCCCCTTGGAGACCAGGCGTAGCCCACAAGGTCTCGGTGGTACCCATGGCATCCCCCATAGCACTTATGAGATGGGTGAGCCTTCCACCTGACATGATGAACCCCTCCTTCCCTCCCGCGTTACGAATCCTTCAAGCCCATCCTTGGCACCCCAACTCCCCCGTAACAAAAGCTATTTGCACACTCAGGGGAATGGCTCCAATGCAAATCTTGGGCAGCATGGAATGCATGGAGTACATGGGCAGCATGCACATGGCAATGGGAAGCATGCATATGGTAATGGGCAGCATTCATATGGCAATGAGCAACATGCATATGGTAATGGGCAGCATGCACATGGCAGTTTTGGGAAGCATGGCTATTTTGGACAGCAAGGTCCTAATGGGCCATTTGGTCCTCATGTAATGCAAGGGCAACATGGCTCCCATGGAAATTTTGGACAGCTAGGGAGGCATGTATGGGCAGCATGTAACACATGGCATTCATGGGTAGCAAGTCCCAAAAGAGCTGCATGACAAGATTGTGTTTACTAAATTTAATGGGCAGGCCTCATCCCCAGCTGAATTAGAGGAATGGACCTCTAAATTGGAAGCCTATTTTCTCATCTACCCCATACCGATGAGGCGAAGATTATTTTTGCCTCCCATCATTTAGAAGGTTTTTCCCACACATGGTGGAGATTCTTTCAAAGAGAAAATCAATAGTTTCGTGATTGGGAAGAGTTCAAGATGCATATGATCCAAGTTTTTTTCTCCCCGGTGGAAAAAGAACGCTTGGCTAGGTAATGGTATCAGTTCGATTAGTGAAATCTCACCGTGAGGGAGAACACCAACCAGTTTATGAACCTATCCATGTATGTTGAGGCAGTTAGTGATGAGGCCAAATCGCATAAATACATTTATGGGCTAGATGCGCATCTCTCGGCTGATGTAATGGCTCAAAAGCCACCCACCCTGTTTGCAGCCATAGAATTGATTGAATGTTATGGTTGGAAATACCGTCCCAATGAGGGCATGCAGCCCATTACTGGGAAGCAAAGATACCCTATCAGGAAACCCCCATATGCTAGTAATTATCACACCAAAAATGCAGGGAATGGCAGCCACAAAATCCCCACTTACCCCACTTTTAATGCTGAAAGGAAATATGGCAGTTTTGGGACAGCACCCCCTCCAAAAGTGACCCAAAGTATGAAATAAGACACCGAATGGCTTCAGTCCTAACAACCAAAAATTCATTCCTCCTAAAGTTCTCAAGGATCAAAAAGCTAAAGGCTTGTGCTTTAAATGCCGGGATAAGTACACGACTAATCATGCATCCAAATGCCCCTTTAAGAACACCATTGTCAAGTTTAATAGTATGTATGTGCTAGAAGATAGTGACAAGCTAGAAGAGGACTTGCATGACAACTCTCCCATGATGACACTTGCTGAAAATGCTGAATATAAAGAGGATCTTGATACCGATCACTTTTATGACTCATCGGACGGGTTCCTTTTTGACCCCGGTGGGGCTGCCCCATTGATGACATGCTTGGGAATGACCCTTGGCACCCCTCATTCACCACTATATCAGCTTGCTCGATCTCCATGGATGCATGGGCCAACTCTAGGAGCCCAAAAACCCTATGAATACATGGTAACATTGATGGCAAGAGTGTATACATTCTCATAGATAGTGGAAGCACACACAATTTTGTGAATAAATCGACTCTGGGCCATTTGACATGTGTTCCCATTGAATTACAGCAACCTCTTCAGGTTCAAGTGGCCAATGGAAATGAGGAAGTGAGCTCCCATGTATACACACAAGTGTCTCTTATGCTGTGGCCGAAAATTACACAGCAAAGGTGGACTTAATTACCCTTGATATGGGCCTCATGGATGTTGTTTTGGGATGTGATTGGCTTCAGTAGTTGGGAAAAATCTCTATGGACTTCTCTCGGTTGTATATGGAGTTTGTAATGCATGGGCAGCTTGTACACTTGGAGGGAATCAAAGAAATTGCAGATTTTCAGCTTATAACAGCAAGACAACTCAAAAAGGAATTCAAGAAACGCTCCCAGATCTTTGTCTTGCATTTGCATAAGGATAATGATGACCAACACACCTTGGGGAAGCAAAATGCAGCACTAAAAGTGCTTTTGGCCGAATATGAGGACCTATTTCAACCCCCCACTACCCTTCCCCCTCAGAGATCGGTGGATCACCTGATTGACTTGGAGCCCCACGCCACGCCCATTAGTAAACCCCCATATTGACTCTCTAAATGTGAGAGAGAGGAAGTAGCAAAGCAAGTCAAGAAGCTCATTGAAATGGGATTCATAGAGCCTAGCTCTTCCCCTTATGCCTCCCCAGTTCTATTGGTTAAGAAAAAGGACGGATCCTTCCGGTTGTGCATTGACTACCGTGATCTCAATAAGATCACCATAAAAAATAGATACCCCATCCCTTGAATTGATGACTTGCTTGATGAACTCAAGGGAGCATGCTACTTCACCAAGATTGATTTGTGATCCGGTTACCACCAAATCAGAATGAGGGTGGGTGATGAATTCAAAACAACTTTTTGGACTGACCGTGGCTTGTACCATTTCCTTGTCATGCCACTTGGGCTCACTAATACACCCGCCACATTTCAGAGCTTAATGAACAAAATATTGCAGCCATGGCTTTTCCAGTTTGTGTTGGTATTCTTTGATGATATACTCATTTTTACAGCAAGTCACTGCATGAGCATCTGAAGCATGTTAGGCAAATTTTTTATGTACTAAGAGAGCACCGGCTACTTGCCAAAGAAAGAAAGTGTGTCTTCATCTAAACAGAGGTTGAGTACTTTGGGACACATTGTTAGTGAAAGAGGCATCCAAGCTGATCCTAAGAAAGTGCAATGTGTCTGGGAGTGGCCCACCCCCTCTACCACTACCTCCTTGCGTGGTTTTCTTGGCCTCTCCTCTTTTTATCAGAGATTTATTCACCATTATGCCACAATTGCAACCCCGTTAACAAACAGGGTGAAAAAAGAGGCTTTCCTATGGGATGATTTGGCTGACCGTAGCTTTCAACAACTGAAAGACTTGCTCACTTCAGCCCCCATCCTCGTATGCCCTGAGGATTGTTGCAGCCTTACCTATCCCCGAAGGAAAATGGACCCACATTACCATGGATTTCATCACTGGTTTACCTACAACCAAGAAGGGTTGGGATAGCATCTATGTGGTAGTTGACCGACTCACTAAAGTAGCCCATTTCATCCCTACAAAATCTCAGTTTACAGCATCTCAAATTGCCACTCAGTTTATGAAGCATGTTTTTAAGTTGCATGGCTTACCCCACGTCATAGTACATGACCGGGACACCAAATTTATGAGTCCGTTTTGGTAGACAATTTTCAACTCCATGGGGACCAAATTGGCTTTGTCTACCGCCTATCATCCCCAAATGGATGGGCAGACCGAGCGAGTCAGTAAGTGGCTTGAAACCTATTTGCGACATTTTTGTCATGATGTGCAGAATTCTTGGGATGTATGGATGCACTTGGCTGAACTTTCTTACAACAACTCCACTCATTCAAGCATTGGAGTATCTCCCTTCGAAGCATTGTATGGTTATCGGGTGCCCCTTCCTATCGTGATCTTCAATGAAAAGCTCACCCCCCTTGGAAAAGAAGAGTTGGACTACATACAAGCTTTACTTCAACAATGCAAGCTAAACCTCAAAAGGGCTCAAGAGCACATGAAGCTCCATGTTGATGCAAAAAGAAGACCCCTTGACTTTCAAGAGGGTGAATTGGTACTCCTCAAGGTCCCTAAGTCCCGTTATGCTACACTAAAGGATGGTTCTTGCAACAAGTTGGCACACCATTACTATGGGCCCTACACAATCATTAAGAAGGTCAGGGACTTGGCTTACCGTCTCCAACTCCCTCCCACTACTAAGATCCATAATGTCTTCTATGTGAGCCAATTGAAACCTTTCATTGGCACTCCCAAAGATCATGTAGAGGAGCTACCCCCCATAGATGAGGAGGGCCTTATCCAGTATATTCTTGAAGCGGTCATTGGGCAACGTGAAAAGAAACTCCGCACCCATTCCATACATGAATACCTGATCAAATGGCAAGGCCTACCAATAGAGGAAGCCTCTTGCCGCCTAGCATCTATCTTGGATGAATTTCCACACCTCAAGGAGGCTATATTGGCTGGAACTTAACCATGACACCTCTTTTGGGCTGCAGTCTACGTCTGGACAATCACCTGTTTTGCACCAATTTTGTTCCTAGTCCATTTTCAATCCCATCCCCCATACATGGACTGAAAGTACACCTCAAGGGTTCCGTGCCAACACCTCACTTGCCCCGATCGGAGTTCCCTAGAGGAAGTTATGGCTGTTTTTCTCCAGCCATACCATCTGGGGGAACAGCACACTAGTAACTCCTGGACAGCCCTCTATTTTGCAACAGTTTTGGTTCTGACCTAATTGCAGCCCCGCCCCACCCACATGGGCTAAAAGTACATCTCATGGGCTCTGTAACGACACCTCAATTGTCCCATTTGAAGTTCCTCACACAAAGTTATGGCTGATTTCCTACAACACACCCTTACAGGACATGACCACATCCCTTGTTTTTTAGGACAAAAACTTTACGAGACGGGATGGCTTGTAATGAGCGGGGATCACGGGAACATGGCATGGGAACATACGAGTCACATTGATGGTATATAAGGTATAAGAGGGTATTTTCAGTCATCATAGAAACTATCAAGAAACTCTCTTTTCACCCTCTCAAGCTTCCATGGCTTCTTCTACCTCTTCTTCTTCTTCCTTTTCCCCTCTTTCTCTCTCTTCTTCTTACCTTTCTCTCTCCTCTCCCTCTTCTCTTGCAGTCCTTCTCTCTCTCCTTCCCCTTAGTTAGGACAATTAGGTCTCTTTCATTACAATAACCAAGTAACCCATTTTCACCCTCGCACACATACTTCAACAAATTTGTGATTCTTGAGAAAGTTGGAGGTCTATTGTTTAAGGGGTCAATTGGGTAGATTCCCCCATCAACCCACAAATCCACATGTTTCAATCCCATTTTCCTGTAACTCTACAAAACCTGAGGGTTGACACTGGTACGTCGGGTTCTTTTGAATAATGGGGCATATTCAATCTCTATCTCAATATGCAGCTCCTTCTTTCCTGTATTCATTTTACTATTAATAGAAACGGGGAGTCTACTTGGTTGTCACAAGAGGTAGAGTGGAGATGCACAAAGAGGCACACAAAGGTGCCAAGGGAAAGGAGGGTGTAAGTAATTCACTCTATTAATGAGGGTTGCATAAACACAGAGAAGAGGTCACAATAGAGCCATGAGAGAGTGTAGATATGGGGGGAAATAGCTCAGAGGGTAGGGATGTCCAAGACTTTTCGTATTTTAGATATTTCTATTTTGTCTCCAAAAACATCTCCAAAAAACACAAAATTTGACCAATTGGTCTGTTTTTTGACCAAAAGCTAGGATATAAAAAATCCCCAGAATATCTTAAAAGGAACTTCCGAAATTTCATTTTCCTTGTTCTCAATTAAAAAATCAATTACCTCAGGAGGAGAGAGGGGGGGCTAAAATGCCTATTTATGAGTTCATTTTTTTCCTAATGTCTCCATATTCTCATCTCTTCTTTTTCTTCTCTTCCCTTCTCTTATCTCACATGCATCAATGGAGCATGGAGCATTAAGCCTGAGGATCAAGCTTGATTGAGCTTACACCTTGGATCATGGATCTACCATAGTACTTGAGGGAGGAGGCAACTCGATCAAGCATGGAGGTAATCTCACTACACTCAGAGGTGTGAGAGCATGTATGACTATGTGAGAGGTAGCCATTGCACTTGGCTTGAAATGCTTGAAGCAGTAAGCGATCCGTGGATCTTGGCACTTGAATGAGAAGATCCCATATTTTGGTTCCATTCTTGGAACAACAAATTCAAGATTTGAGTGCTTGTGTGCTTTGAATCAAGCATTGAAGTAGAGTTTACCCCGAACCGGTGCTTGAGATAGATAGGAAGAGAGGGAGTTGTCGATCTTCTTTGCAAGTAATTTTTTCTGGTTTTTTGGATTTAGGTTTATAAGGGTCACTTCTGATTGATTTCAATGCATGAGAGAGAATTGGGCATTGAATATTTTTAGTGCGCCCATCTTTGACTTTGGTTTGATTGTCACATAAAATGGATAGTGACCCACTAAGCATCACAAGCACCAATGCTTCTTGTGGTATGGAATGTCAAGGGAAAAAGTGTGAGTGCCTCATATCATTTGTCATAAACTTGATAGTCTCGGTATTTGTCCCATTTTGCTATTTGTTCTAATGATCCAATACATTGGTGAGGTCCTTTTAGTGCTTTTAACACTAAATGAGTGTCCAACACCCTATCCTATATGGTTGAGCTATGTGTCATGACATGTTGTTAGTCTTGGGGAGTTTGATGGTTAGGAGACAAGATGCAGTAATTGCATCATTATCTGTAATCACACAACAATAGGCCCTTGCATTGACTAAATCTTCTTGTGGAATGGGCCAGATTCAATGATATCATCATCATCATCATCACCGCATCATTAACAAGAATCAAACATATAGACATGATATTAGTTTGTTTTGTAGAAAAAACTAAGCCTCTTACAGTTTTCCATGTTGAAGAACATGAGGACCTTGTAGAGGTAGTTGTCCTCCAATAAATGGGAGCCTTGTGATGCAGCATGAGCATCAACACCATGATGGTAAATGGGAATGGAGGCCAACAATACGCATGTGATGGGGATGGATAAATATCAAGCCCCATCATCTACGTGGAGATGGGGGCTAATGTGGTACCTTCAATTGGGTAACTAGGAAAGCTAAGGATAGTTGAGTCACTTTTATAAGACTACAATGTACATAGCTACTATGATGGCATTCTCTCACTTGAACAACAACATAGAAGGTGACCTATAGTAGGGAGAAGGGGATGTTAAAGACAAGGTTAGCATAGTCTAAACATGGCATGAGAAAGGGCACAAACCTGAAAGGAGTGGAAACATGAGATGACAGCGGATTTGAAATAGAGAGGGGGGGTTTGGATAATGATGGGAATGGAAGCATGAGACCAAAGAGGATCACACACACACACACACACACACACACACACACACACACACACACACACACACACACACACACACACACACACACAGAGGAGTAGAGATCAATTAACAGATGTTGGGCCCCATTAGTTTGACAATGCCATCACTAGTCCTCAAGAGTGAGTCGAGAGTTGGCAATTGACACTCCACTTTTTTATGTGAGGATGATGTCAATGTTCAAATCCATGGGCTAAACCCCATCACCACGTTGGTGATTGGGTTTGACATAAATCTTGAGCCAATTGGAGGAGACACAACAAACCTAGTTCCTCCGGCCATTGGACCAAAAGAAGTAGTATGTGGACCCAAGCCATGTCTCCTGCAACCATAATCTTCTCAAGCACATCACCTAGGCTCAAGCTATATGTCAAGCCCCATCCTCTATGTGGTGATGGGGCCCGACCCATGGGATTTGAATGTCAACTTTGTCATCACATCAGAAAGTGGAGTGTCGACTATCGGCTCTTGAGGACTCGTGATGGTGTCATTAGACTAATGGGGCCCAATCACTACAAGGATATGAGGCTATAGCGACGGGCGTTAGTGATAACAAATAGCGGCATCGCAATTAGTGACGCAAATAGCGACGGTATCCAGTGAAAAAAAAACGTGGGCCAAAACCCGAGCATGTCATTTTTTGTGCATTCACGAAAGAGAGAGCGAGAGGGAGAGCGACCATTTTGCTGAGAGGGAGAGAAAGAGAGAAAGAAGGCCTCTCATTGCCACCGCTGCCGCCGCTGCCATTTGCAAAGAAGAGGATGAGGTGTACGGAGGGCAAAGAGGAACCATCGTCTCGAAAAGGAGCCGCGAAACCCTTCTTCGAGTCTTTACGGTGAGTACATTGTCCATTCGTGCTTTGCTTTTGTGTTTTCTCTCTCTCTTTTACTTGTTTTTGGTATAATTCGTGCATTGAGAGAGGGAGAGGAAATGAGAGAGAAAGAGAGGGAGAGGGAGAGGGAGAGGGAGAAGGAGGAAATGGGAGAGGGAGGGAGAGAGAAAGAGAGGTAGAGGGAGAGGGGGAGGGAAAGAAAATGAGAGAGGGAGAGGAAATGAGAGAGAAAGAGAGGGAGAGGGAGAGGGAGGGAGAGAAAATGAGAGGGAGAGGGAGTTTTCTTTCTCTCTCTCTTACTTGTTTTTGGTATAATTTGTGTGTATTGAGAGAGGGAGAGGAAATGAGAGAAAGAGAGGGAGAGGGAGAGGGAGGGAGAGGAAATGAGGTATAATTCGTGTGTATTGAGAGAGGGAGAGAAAATAAGAGAGAAAGAGAGGGAAAGGGAGAGGGAGAGGGAGGGAGAGAAAATGAGAGAGAGAGAGAGAAAGGGAGTTTTCTCTCTCTTTTACTTGTTTTTGGTATAATTTGTGTGTATTGAGAGAGGGAGAGGAAATGAGAGAGAAAGAGAGGGGGAGGGAGAGGGAGGGAGAGGAAATGAGAGAGGGAGAGAGGGAGGGAGAGGGAGAGGGAGAGGGAGAGAAGGAGAGGGGGAGGGAGAGGAGAAGAGAGAAAAAACATTAAACATAATAGGGAAAGAGAGAAAGAGAGGGAGAGGGTGAGGGAGGGAGAGGAAGAGAGCAAAAGGAAATGAGAGAGGGAGAGGAGAGAGAAAAAGAGAGAAAAGATGTTAAACATAATAGGGAAAGAGAGAAAGAGAGGGTGAGGGTGAGGGGGAGAGAGAGAGAGAGAGAGAGAGAGAGAGAGAGAGAGAGAGAGAGAAAAGGAAACGAGAGAGGGAGAGGAGAGATAAAAAATGAGAGAAGGAGAGGAGAGAGAAAGAGAGGGAGAGGGTGAGGGTGAGGGTGAGGGTGAGGGAGGGAGAGGAGAGAGAAAAAAATGAGAGAAGGAGAGGAGAGAGAAAAAGAGAAAAAAGATGTTAAACACAATAGGGAAAGAGAGAAAGAGAGGGTGAGGGTGAGGGTGAGGGTGATGGAGGGAGAGGAAATGAGAGAGGGAGAGGAAGAGAGAAAAGGAAATGAGAGAGGAAGAGGAGAGAAAAAAAGAGAAAAATCAATAAACCTAATAGGGAAAGAGAGAAAGAGAGGGAGAGGAAATGAGAGAGGGAGAAAAAATGAGAGAGGGAGAGAAAGGGAGAGGAAATGAGAGAGGGAGGAGAGAAAAAAATGAGAGAGGGAGAGGAGAGAGAAAAAGAGAGAAAAATCATTAAACCTAATAGGGAAAGAGAGAAAGAGAGGGTGAGGGTGAGGGAGGGAGAGGAAATGAGAGAGGGAGAGAAAGAGAGAAAATGATATAAGACCTCACAATAAGCTCATCCTAGGCTCATAGGGGTTAGGCTAATCCTCAACAAACCTAAGGGATATATGGCTAGAGAACCCTAGCACACTTGCACCTCCTAGCATAGTATTCTTCCTACAAAGAGACCTCTCATACATGGGGCTTGTCCTAGCCTCCATCACGCTCAAACTATCCCCTTGGTGAAGGGATCTAGCCACTAATCTTGGGGGAGGTTTAGTGTGTAACCAAATATCCACCTATGAGGGCACAAGTACTTTTGTAGAAGTATACAACGAATGCAATCAGCCTTTTAGTTAGAAAAACATTCATTTTTCATCATGTAAATCCAAAAATAACTTTGGATATTCCATAAAAATCAATCTCTTCTTAAAACGACAAATACAAAAAACTAAAATAGCATCATTCATATGCTTTGCAAAAACTAAAACAACATCATCACACGACCTCTTAGGAAACTCATCTTCAACTATCAATTTTAATTTAAAAATATAATATAAAATCACTTTCAAGGAATGATACTCTTTTATCATTAACCCTCTTTCATCCTTAGAATAGTATTAGGAACAAATTTGTTAACCCCAACATGAAGAAAGAAAAAGGAAACAAAAAAGATGTAGGGCAAAGGCAGAAAAAATGTAGCCCGACTAAAGAAAGAAGAGGAGAAAGGTCAAAAGTGCAAGGGCAACCTTAAAAAGTCCAAGGCAAATGCAAAAGGGGAAATGTGCATTTTAAAACACAAAGGTGCACCCTGAAATCTTGTAAAAGAGTGCTAGGCAGTGAAAAATCTGGAAAACTAAAACAGAAGACAAAGACAAAGGCCAAGGCAAAGAGAAACGGAAGACAAAGGCGCACAAGGAAAAGTGCAAGTCAAAACTATTGTAAAATAGCGCAAGCGCATCATGGTTTAATTCAAGGAGTGCTAGGCTCTTACCCGTGGCTCTCACCCGTGCAATTTGTAAATGTAGATGGGAGGTGAAAAGGAAGCTAGGAAGATAGAAGGACAATGGGAAAAAGGGCCTAGGCTACGGCCGGCCATGTAAAAAAGGGTATGACCACCCAAAAGGGATTTAGGGTTTTGTATATAAAGTTGAAAAGTGAATGAGAAGCTCATTCTTGTGTGTGGCAAAGAGTGGCTCTCCTCTTCTTCTTGTTCTTGTTATTGCTTGCTTGAGCTTGTGCTTGGGAGAGGGAGTGTGAGAGTGTGAGGGAGTAAGTGTGTGAGGGTGAGGGATCATGGGGTGGAGAAGCTCTCCATCTTCTCCTCTCTTCTTCTCTTCTCTTGTCTTGTCTTCTCTTGTCTTCTCTTGCTCACGATGATGGAGCTTGGAGCGTGGAGCTTGAGGATGGAGCTTGCTTGAAGCTTACACTTGGATCGTGGAGCTACCGGAGTGCGTGGGAGAGGAGGTAACTCGAATGGCATGGAGGTAAGCTCACTACACCCATAGATATGGATGGCGTGTCGGCTATGTGAGAGGTAGCCATTAGTGCTCGGCTTGAAACACTTGAAGCAATTAGCGGTCCGTGGGTCTTGATGGTTGGAGCGAAAGCTCCCACATTTTGGTTCCGTTGCCAGGACCAATAGATTCAAGCCTTGAGCGCTTGCGCGCTTCGAATCGAGCATCAAAGTAAGGGTTTCCCCGAACCGGTGCTTGAGATAGGTAGGTAGTGAGGGGGTTGAAGATGATATTCGATCTCCTTGGGAAGTAGGTTTTTTGCTTTTTGAGAGTTATGTAGTGAGATGGAGTAGAGTACGTATTTATTTTGTGAGTTGTATGCATTAGAGTAGGAGAAAACAAAGAAAAATGAAGAAAATAAGCATTAGGATTACTGTTGCAAAACAAGGCAGAAATAGGGCAAGAATCGTGCAAAAGTGGTAAAAAACGTACTTGTGATGCCTAAGGTCGGTAATGAGTTATTGGGGGTGCTAATACCATACCCGGAAGAGGGTATAAGGGCCAAAAGTGGCAAGAAAGGCCACATTGTGCATTGTAGGATTTTAGGAGAGTAGGAGAGAAGAGGAAAAGCTTGGCGAGGGAATCCGCTTCGATCTTGGCATCAGAGAGATCTTCGACTAGCCCAGGTAATTCTACATCTCCCCCTATAGTAGTAGGACCAATCTAGAGCTGGTCGACAAGGGGGAGGGCCTCCAACGCTCGGCACGACAAATTTTGTGAGCTTGGCGAAAACACGTGCGGCGTTCGGCGCATTCGAGTCACGTCGACTCTGGTCCGAGGCCCAGACTCGGCCCTCGGACCACCCGGCCCACTCGGCCAGGGCCCTTGAGCCACCTCAGGCCGTCTGAATCAAAACCGTCCAAGTCCATCCATTCGGCCTGTCCGAGTCAAACTTTCAGCCATGTGGCACATTCGGCCTTGGCCCGCCGTCCGAATGACCCGTCCGAGCCTCAAATTTGGCCCTCGACCACTCTTCACATTCGGCCCTCGGCCCAAGTGCCATTTGGCCCATCCGAATCACCTTGTCTGAATTTGCCATTTGGCCGTCCGAATCAAAACAGTCCGAGTCTAACCCTGAAATTCGGGCCTCGGCCCGTCCAAGTGACCTACTCGGACCCTGCAATTCGGACCAGTTGGTCCGAGTGTAAATTTTTATCAAATTTTCAGAAATTTGACCTAACTCGGTTAAAACGCAGCAGCGCGAATTGTCGGAATCCCGTAGGACACTTAGAACGCTATTTTGACTCACGGAATAGGCAAAATCGTAGGGTGCAACCGCTTGGGAGCTAGAGGCAGGCAATTACAAGACCAAGGACTCAAGTGCAATCTGCCAAGGGGGAAAGCCTGATTAGATCCAAAAACGAACGAGGCAATGAAGTGGAAAAAGAGCGCCAAGCCCCGAAATTGACCCCACAGGCTACATAGAACAAAAGGCACACTGCAAACCCACGACTGGGCCGAACACTCAAGTAAGTGGTTCAAGATTTGGCGGAATGATCCTCCAAGTTGTGCATGGTGCCTACCACAATGACCCTGCGGGTCAAGGAGGGGACCGCCTCCAGGACCCCCGCAAAGGGGGCCCTACCCCCTCCTTCTCCACCCCAAGTAGGTTGGAGAGAGAACACGCACTGTGACAGACCCTCCAACTTAGACCCTTGGGTAGTAATGGCCCTACGCGAGCATGGACGCTCCCTTGCGGAGGAGCAACCAAAAGCCCGCACTCAAATAGAGGCAAACAGAGACCTTAGAACTTTAACGAGCCGATCTAGCCATCAAGAGCAAAAATGCCGTGCTACAACAACACACGTGCATTGTGTTCAAACTATGTTTAGTCAAAGCGGAATGCAACATCGTCAAGCTACCAATGTAGAGATGACTAGATATGACAGTCCTGACAATAGATGCTCCTTGAATACCTTTGCACTGATGATCCAAGACATCGGTGGAGAATCCACATCTGGCCGTGCAACTGGGGACTCAAGGGCATTTGTCAGAAGGCTTAAATTTACAAGCCAAGACTCGGAAGATGAAGACATAGTACCTCTTGCTCATCTTAGGGTAAAACTCACCGCAAAAAGAGAGCATACTATCGATGCTCTGATTGATGAAGGAGCATATTTTAATGTCTTGACCTATGAGGCGTGGACCCTACTAGGCCAACTAGAGCTGACATCGACTAACGCAACTCTTAGCCCTTATGGGGGACCTCCACAAGCACTCATAGGGAAGTGCAATATCCTTGCAACAATTGAAACTGAAAGCTTGCCTATCCTATTTCATGTTCCTCCAAATGGTTTTGAATATGGTAAGGAAACCCTCCTGGGAAGACCCTTTAAAAGGGCGACCAAATGTGAGGCTGACTATGTAGAACAGAGGATATACCTGACACTACTGGGTGTGAGGATAGTCACAACCTTTAGCAAGGGTGACCTCAGCGAACCTCGAGGGAAAGGCAAGGTGCTGATGTAACAGAAAAGCCTATTAATGAGAGCAAGGGCTTGTTGGAAGAGTTGATACAAGCACAGGTCAAACAACGAGAACTAGTGAGTGAGGCCATGTTTGAAACAAAAAGGTTAGGAGACAAGGCCAAGGATGAGGTTTGGACTTACAAATATCATAGAAGACCATGAAAGAAGCCCAAGTCTTATAGACGAAGGCATCGATGGAGAGCTAGCACAATGCCACGATGGATATCCAAGGCATTGCTTCGTGCTCAAGGGTATTATGCAGGCAATCAATGGATTTAGGTACCAAAACCCCCTGCTAAACCACCACTGTCAGAAGCCTAAATTATGTCCAAAGCAGAGAGGCGTAGAGGAAATCTAAACGAAAATCCAAGTCTTGAACCAAAAATATTGGAGTTATTGAGCCCCTCACTATTGAAATCAAGAAACCAAACATGGCCTATCAAAAAGTAGATCCCTAGCCTAGCGTACTTAGCAAGTAGATATCAAAGGTAACTGTTGAGCATGCACAAGGTCCACTAGTGCCCAGGGAGCCTTTGACTTCCCAAGAGGATAATGAGCACCACATGCACAACATTGCTCAAGATGAGGCTGATTGCTCAACAAAGCTAATGACAGAATCGTCTAACAATCACAAGCAAATTCTCCAAGCACTGTCAATCCCATGTAGGAGTCCAAAATCTCCTACATCCTCTTTTTCCAAACGGACACAGGAAGCACAACCGCGGTCGTCAATGGTGACTGCTCACTCTCAATCTCTAACTCCATCAAGGCTTCCAAATATCCAAGAGGGGGGACATGACACTAGCCGTGTCTCTTGGCCCAAGCATATGCCTGTGCAACCCAATGTGACCAAATCAACTCATGCTCGATCTACACAAATGAATGCTCAAAGGGCAACAAAAGACGCAACCACCTCCTATCGCCTTAAGGACCGGATACCGCAATCCACCAATAGTAGCAAGTCCACCAAACTAGCTGCTAGTACTTCAAATCAGGGATCACAACCATCACAGCCTTTGATCGTGATAATGCCCCTTGCGGAACGTGTCCTTAGTAGTTTACTTGTGAAGGAGGTGTCACGGCCTACCTCCTTAACAACTCTAGCACTTCCAAAGTGCCTAAAACCTGGGATGGAGGGGTTAAGCATAGGGGAATGGGAGAAAGAGCTAGACTCTCCCAAAAGGGAGACAGTTGTACCAATGCAACCTAGCAAGGTTACTCCGCAGGCCACGGCTAGGTCCAATGAGGACCCACTAGAGAAGAGAAATGCTGAGGCCCAACCAAGCACATCAACGATCGATATAGCCTAGGGTCTTGAGATGTTAGATGCACCTGCACTGACCAAGAAAATGAGGAGAAAACAAAGAAAACAACAACAATTGCAGGTGGTTCTGGACCCCAAGAACATTGGGACGAAGAGTGCTGGAGAGCTGATGAATAAAGCATCAAGTCCATCCACCAATGAGCCCACTGATGCCTCTCCTAATAGCGGTGAAACCTGAGACACATCTGTGTGCTCCGACAAATCAAATCAGTCATTACCATCAATGGCTGCTTGCAACACTCTATCCACTGACAATAGAACTCGCATTGACAAATCAAGAGTGGATACAACACTGTCACGACAGGGTGACAAATTCACACCAGTCACACCCAAGGAGAACCATGATGCAATAACAAAGCCTCAAGAGAAACATGGAAACACCAAGAGCATGAGCAATCCTAGCGTTGACCAATCTTTCTCATATAGGCTTGAACCCCCAGCTATGCTAAAGCCTAGGCAGACTCCTAGAACCTTGCATGAGATAGCAACCGAGCAAGCCCTCATTGAACATAGAAGTGTCGCAGAATGCTTAACTGAGTTGGATGCTAAGCTCAAGGTGTTCGCACGAGTTTACATCCTTGTAGACATGGGCACAATCCCCAAGGAGCAGCTTAGAGATTACTTGCCCTTCCCTTTATCTTGGGAAGAGCAGGAACGCCTTGATGAGCACTATAGCAGGCTCCTACACGAATGCTTGCGACTCATCTCGGGCGAGAAAGCTGACAAACTGCGCTTCACCATCACATTCAATGAAGTGCTCTACCAACCGAATCTCGTAGACATAGAGCAACTAAAGCGACTGCCAGTAGGCCAGATTCGATTTGAGCAGTGTTGGTGTGAAAATCGCATTGCAATGGCCAAACTAGGGGCTCAGATCATGATAGTCTCTGAGGAGAGATTGGCCAAATGGCGATCCCAAAGAGACCCAACCTATGTGGCACCAACTTCCCTTCGAGTGGGTTGACTGCCATTTGGGGCAAGGACTTGGCCGAACCAAGGCAAGAAAACCCTCTGTTTGATAAAGTTCTTGCTGAGGAGGAGTTACATGTCGCCAATAGACTCGGACAAGGTTCCATGCTACTCGATGTGGGAAAATATTTATCAGTATTGAGTAAGCTACCACATGTGCTAGATGCGTGTGCCACGCTTTAGTACAATCCCGAGCTCTACCATTGGTTTCTATCCTAGTGAAGCGACAAGGGTTCAAACAAATGTGTGTACACATATATATACAATGATTTTCATATCACCTTGTATAGACAATATCAACACACACAAGCCATAACAAGTCAAGCACAGACAGAAAAATCGGGGCTGCCAAGCTATGCTAGGCCGGTTCCACGTTCAAACCAGATCATGCCCGCCTCCGAGCAAAGAGCATGTGCTCCGCATTACCACCATGGTAGCTCTGTCCAAAGGACGTAAGCAGGGCGCAGTCTCTCTCTCTCTCTGTCCATGATCCCCCCGGCCTATCCTTCAGAGGAGGAGCCTTCCAAATGCAGAATCACCGACTGATCCAACTCGGCGTGAGTCAAGACCTACTTGTAGTTAGCGGCCAGAGGGACACCATTACAAGAGTCCAGCATGTTCTGCACCTTCTCTTCTAATCACATACGTTTGACAACCCATACCAAGTCCCTCCTATGGGAACACTCTTATCCCGTATCAAAGCCTAACTCTTGGATTGCATTTTGCAAGTTTCCAGACAAAAAACATGGAGAACCACGGTCAGCTGGCGTGCAAGGATGCTCTTTGCACACACCCGGAACATGTGGCACGTACCCCTCCACCGATGCGCTACGTGCCCACCCTCAAAAGGTACGGGAAGAAGTGAGGCCCTAAGTGACACCGTCCCGGATGAAGGCCAAAGAATCCCCGGGCCAAGAAAGTAGAGACTCAAAGAAACGTGCAGCATGTGGCAACGCCAGTTGCATAGACCCCCAACGCACGCTCGGGCACCAGGTGCTCACGAAGTGACAAGGCGGCCCGGGATAGGGCAGAATTTAATGAATTTTTTAAAGACATTCGGGAAATGGTAGCGGCCGAGGACTACACCATTCATGTCCTGGCCGACATGTTCCTTGCCCAGCCTCACGGGAGCCCCGCACTAGCACCACCTCAGTCGCCTAGCCAACCGGACTCACCCCGCCTCGTACCTATCGACTAAACCCCTATGATGTACAAGTAGCTCGACAAGTCAACATGCCATAACTTTTTGTTTTTGATGAGTAAGGGGGCAAGATCCCCACTTGTGCACATTCCCGTTACCGCTTGTTAATGTATGCGACCTTAACAAGCAATGAAATAGGCATCCCAATAGACATCATAGAATTCTGAAAAATTATGTCTTAACATGATTGCATTTGTTCGATGTACTTAACACAAGTGAGCATATGCTCTCACGAAGTGACAAGTGGATGCAGGATGACACAGGTCTTTGCGCAAACATGTCCAACGGCCAGGCCACCACAAGACCACCCGAACCGCAACACAGCCACGATGCGGAACGCGAAAAATCACCCTTGTGAGTACCCACATCTCATGCACCAAAGTATAGACATGGGCTACACTCTCTTCTTAGGCCAAGTGCTATAGTGAGCTCACGATAGGTGTCCCCACAATCGCACCAATATCGCAACAACAGCTCCCCTAACAATGAGGCTCGACCACAATCATCATTGCCATATCCGTTTCTTGAGCCTTCTAGGCTTGACATTTCCCCGCCAAAAAGGCTCATAGCCTCAGCATATTGCAGTGGTTGTACTTTGGCAAAAAAAAAAAGAGAATAGAGAAATAAGAAGCACCCATGATCACAGCATTGCACCCAGGGGTCCTTAAGTTAGGTGCATCCAGTGACCTTGGTCGGCTGGCTCCGTCCCTAAACCCCTAGAATCACCCATAATAGTTCAAGGCACATCAAGGGCAGGACATACCGAGGGAGCTTGTCTCGCCTATGGTTAGACTTGTTACCCTGACCCACTTGCACAGTCCCCTCTGGCACTCTACTTTAATACCATTGTGATCAACGGTGGTAAGCACTGCACAATTGGCCATGAAAAGTACACCGTCCTCAACAAAGCAAGTCCAATAGCTTCCAGCTACCGAAAGTGCGGTGTCCCTGTATTCAATTATGCTATGCCATGCAGTCACAAGGAAAAGGATGTCTCATACACCTCACAAGAACTTCTCAACATGGACAACTTTGCTTCATCCATACATTGTTATGAGAAACTAGCCCGTGGCCTTCTAACTAGGTCATATCTAAGTATGCACGAGCACTCACATAATATCTACACCAAAATCTATACACATTTTGGATCCTCAAGTGCAGGAAAATACTCCAGGCTTGCTTAGAGTTCAACCTATCTCCCAAACTAATCCAAATATGTCTTGTGCACGCTCCACAGACTAGCACTACCCCTTAGGGAGAGACCACCTGAGAGGTTTTCCAATTGTAGGTATTAAAGACTCCAACGAAAGCACCGTCAGCTCTATATCAACACTCAACTCTGAACTCTTGTCCTTTACTTCATCACACAAACCACCGACAAATCATCACAAGCAGGATCCACCATGAGCATCCCACGCACACCAAACCCCATGCCAGCCATGAGTGGCCATTCCCAACAACAAGTAGCCCTATCACCACCTACAGCAATCATATCACCAGCCAATCGGAACAGCACAGTGCCACCAACGACCTTTCTCCACACCAACATAAGAGCTCCTCCAAGGCAACCCACAACAACCCTTCCACACACGTCTTCGGTACAAGCTCCGCATGCTACCTTCGACGCAGAGTGCCATGGGACTGGCACTCGTCTAGGAGGGGGGTAATGTTAACCCCAACACGAAGAAAGCAAAAGGAAAAAAAAAAGACACTGGGAAAAGGTGGAAAAAAGGTAGCCCGATTGAAGAAAGAAGAGGAGAAAGGTCAAAAGCGCCAGGGCAACCTTAAAAAGTCCAAGGCAAATGCAAAAGGGGAAAGGTGCATTTTAAAACACAAAGGAGCACCCTGAAATCTTGTAAAAGAGTGACAGGCGGTGGAAAATCCGGAAATCTAAAACAGAAGACAAAGACAAAGGCTAAGGCAAAGAGAAATGGAAGACAAAGGTGCACAAGGAAAAGTGCAAGTCAAAACTATTGTAAAATAGCGCAAGCGCATCATGGTTTGATTCAAGGAGCGCCAGGCTCTCACTTGTGCAATTTGTAAATGTAGACGGGGCGGTTGAAAGGAAGCTAGGAAGATAGAGGGACAATGGGAAAAAGGGCCCCTAGGCTACGGCCGGCCATGTAAAAAAGGGGAAAAGGGGATGACCGCCCAAAACGGATTTAGGGTTTTGTATATAAAGTTGAAAAGTGAATGAGAAGCTCATTCTTGTGTGTGGCAAAAAGTGGCTCTCCTCTTCTTCTTCTTCTTCTTGTTCTTGCTTGCTTGAGCTTGTGCTTGGGAGAAGGAGTGTGAGAGTGTGAGGGAGTGAGTGTGTGAGGGTGAGGGACCGTGGGGTGGAGAAGCTCTCCATCTTCTCCGCTCTTATTCTCTTCTCTTCTCTTCTCTTCTCTTGCTTGCGGTGATGGAGCTTGGAGCGTGGAGCTTGAGGATGGAGCTTTCTTGAAGCTTACACTTGGATCGTGGAGCTACCGGAGTGCACTGGAGAGGAGGTAACTCGAA
Organism: Lygodium microphyllum; assembly: GCF_053477565.2. NCBI lineage: Eukaryota > Viridiplantae > Streptophyta > Polypodiopsida > Schizaeales > Lygodiaceae > Lygodium > Lygodium microphyllum. The sequence goes on along the minus strand of NC_141151.1, from coordinate 48,559,286 downwards.
TGGCATGGAGGTAATCTCACTACACTCATAGATATGGATGGCGCGTCGCTATGTGAGAGGTAGCCATTAGTGCTCGGCTTGAAACGTTTGAAGCAATAAGCGGTCCGTGGGTCTTGGCAGTTGAGCAAAATCTCCCACAAAATTTCTGCTCTAACAAGCATATATTTGAGCATAATAACTATTTTAAGGTTTCTTCCATGAGTAGTAGTAGTATATATGCAACCATCAAGCTAGAGATCATGCTTTGGTATCTGTGGAGATCCCAATCTCATGCCCTCATAGAGATTGTAGTGTGAAATAGTGTGGAGAGAAGGTGGGTGAGTTGTAAATGGTAAAGGGGAATTCTATTGATGATGGAGAGATGATGAGGTGAATCACCACTTCTATTCTTAGTGAGTGCAACCTACCCATAGTATGGCATCCATTACTGATTGAAATCAATAAGACTTTGAAATCCTACCTCAAGTATTAAAACTATTGTTTTGTGGTGGATTTTCTTGCCTTAATTCAATGTCAATTTGTGCTTGTGTTATCTACGGTGTGTTGGCTATGGGTGTCAAATGCTCTAGTCGGATCTCTCTCTCTTTCTCCTCTCTCTTCTCTCTACACTTCTCTCTCCCTCAATCTTCCCTCTTTCTCTCTTCCTATACTCTCCCTAAATCCTTCTCTCTCCCGCTATCTCTTTTCTCTCTCTATCTCTCTTTCTATTTCTACCTATCTCACTTCTCTCCTCTTCTTCTCTAACTTTACTCTCTCCCTAACTCTTGTCTCTCTCTTCATCTCTATATAAGTAGTCATGGTTGTGGTCATGGTCGTGGCCGTGGTCATGGTCGTAGTCATGGTCGTAGTCGTGGTCGTGGTCGTGGTCGTGGTCGTGATGGTCGTGGTTGTGGTCATGGTCATGGTCATGGTCGTTGTCGTGGTTGTGGTCGTGGTCATGGTTGTGGTCATGATCCTGGTCGTAAGTCGTGGTCATGGTCCTCGTGGTCGTGGTCGTGGTCGTGGTTGTGGTTGTGGTCATCGTAGTCATGGTCCTAGTCGTGGTCGTGGTCGTAGTTGTAGTCGTGGTCGTGGTCATGGTCGTGGTTGTGGTCGTGGTCATGGTCTTGGTCGTAAGTCATGGTCATGGTTGTCGTGGTCGTGGTCGTGGTCGTGGTCGTGGTCATTGTAGTCATGGTCGTGGTCGTGGTCGTGGTCGTGGTCATGGTCGTGGTCGTGGTCGTGGTCGTGGTCGTGGTCGTGGTCATGGTCGTAGTCGTAGTTGTGGTCGTAGTTGTAGTTGTGGTCGTGGTCGTAGTCATAGTCATAGTCATGGTCGTGGTCGTGGTCATCGTAGTCGTAGTCGTAGTCATAGTCCTAGTCGTAGTCATGGTTGTGGTTGTGGTCATGGCCATGATCGTGGTCGTGGTCATAGCTGTAGTCGTGGTCGTGGTCGTGGTCTTCATCGTAGTTGTAGCCATGATTGCTAAAGAAAATGAGAGAGGGAGAGGATGAGAAAAAAGAAGGAACGAGAGAGAGGGAGAGGAAATACATACAGCATAAAAAAGAAAGAGAAAAAGAGAAAGAGATGGAAGGAGAGGAGAACAATTTAAGAAAGAAAAAAAGAATGATAACAAAAACAAGTTTTTTGTCGTAACGTGGACAAAATGGAAATCGATGAAGGTCTTGTTGTTCAAGATCACGAGGCATATCTTAATCAGCGTGTCCCATGTCCTTGCCCTCAATGCAAGCTGGCAATGAGACGAAAACGTCGATTGTCTATAGAACACGTACGATGCTTTGGCGAGTTTCAATCTGAGATCATTGATCAGGCAATTGCAGATTTTCAGCAAACAGTAAGAAAAGTTAATATCAATCATGCATTGTACTTGCAAGCTAATTGAATACCATATACAAGAAGATTGGGTGTGGCTAGCAAATTTTCTATCCAGGGAGGTGACGTCTCGTCCCAAGGAGGAGTACACCCTTTATGGCCAATTAGAAGAGTTCGTGGACGTGCAACGGATGGAGTGTATGAGCCAATCCACCACTTACAAGGCACTATCCAATCTATACCATCAATGCCAGAGGAGACAGATAGCCTTACAGACCTACCTACAATCTTGGAGCCTGGGACGGAGGCAATGATCGATGCATTGATTCCCATGGATGTCGAGACTTTTGATCAGCTTAGAGAGGAAGCATCCACACCATCATATGATGGGTGCCGAGTATCTCGCTTGAAGACACTGCTTGCACTCCTGTGTGCAAGCAAAATACAGGTGGAGCGATGCGAGTGTGGCTGAGTTGTTCTGGTACCTTGTACGTATGTTTTGTTGATTTCTTTTCGGCACTATTATTAAAAACATTTGTTCTTTTTCAAGGTGTTTAATGATTTTTTTCAGGTTATTGAAATATCATATATTACCACCTACAAATACCATGCCTAAGTCTCGTGATGATGCATGACATGTTTTACGAACGCTTGGCATGGACTACAACAACATCCATGCATGTATCAATGATTGCATACTGTTTTGAGGAGAATACAAGACTATGGAGACATGTCCAAAGTGTGGTGCTCACAGGACTTGCCAGGGAAAACCATCCCTCAAAAAGTTCTTTGATACTTTCCGCTTATCCCCCGCATAAACCACATGTTTCATATGTCCAGCATGGCGAGCTTGACAACGTGGCATGCGCAGAATAGGTCCACAGATGGAGTTCAACGAATATCACCGAATTCATGCGCATGGAGCCACATTGACTCTACCTTCCTAGGCTTTGCCCGAGAGCCATGGAATCTTCGGCTCGGTCTTGCAATGGATGGCGTGAACCCATTCGGTCTGCGCTCAACTTCTTACAGTGTGTGGCCTATAGTCCTTGTTAACTACAATATCCCTCCATGGCTTTCTACAAAGAAAGGACATCTCATCCTTAGCTTACTTATCCCCGGCTGCTACAAAGTCAAAAATATGGATATGTATCTTCATCCATTAGTCGATGAGCTTAAGATTTTGTGGGAGGAGGGGGTCATTGTGCAAGATATGAGCAAGCGACGGTCCGCCAATATTCGAGCCATTCTCATGTGGATGATGCATCACTTTTCGGGATTCAAAGAGTGCTCAGGTAAATAGACTTCCATTCTCATTGGTAATATCTATATTTTATCCCGTTCAAGTTTGCATTCACTGGATAGAGGTGTTGGAACAGGTCTGGTTACCTCAGGCTATCATGCATGTCCATTGTGCGGGCCACAGTTAGACTCCCGAAGGTCACGAACCATGAAGAAGATAGTATATCAAGGACATGCCGCTTTCTTGCTAGAGGGTCATGAACTCAGAAAAGGTTTTCTTGGACGACCTCCAACATGTATGAATGCCGAAAGCTGGTACGAGCTAAAAATGGTCCACGTGGAGTCACATCCAAACAGAATGCAGCGGTTCTCAGTTTTCTATGAGTTGCCATATTGGATCCACTTACAAATCACTTGTTGGATCCCATACATATTTTCAAGAATGTGGGCAGACTGCTATGGGACCACATCACAGGAAAGAGAGACACTATAGGGGCATGAATGGATTTGAAGGAGGCAGGTAAGATGGAGGCACTTTGGCTGCCGCAGTCGAGTGCTGATGGTTGCATGCAGCTACATCGCGCTCCTTGGGTTTTGTCCACTAAAGAAGAGCGCATTATGAAGCAAGTAGTCAAGTCTATCTGCACTCTGAACGGTATGATGCATTCTCTGAGGTCTGCATTTTCTAAAGACGACCAATTATCGAGGCTAAAATCCCATGACTAGCATAAGATATGTCAGGTTTGTAGTACAAATGGATTGTAATTGGCGTGCACATTTTGCTATTTGGAGTGTAGCCATTGTTCATAATACTTTCTCATTTGTTGCAGTTTGTACTATCGATCATGATCGTCGCAGGATGCCTTACTCCAGAAATACGCGAGGCCATTTTACAGGTTATCGACTTTGGTGTAATGGATCTCATAGAAAGAGATTAAGACGTCCTCTATTGGATCCGCGAGACGGGGAGCGTTGGAGACGGTTTGTCTCTTTGAGAAATACCTGCCTACCAGTATGCTCATGATACAAATCCACCTTCTTGTGCATCTTGTAGATGAAGTGCAGATTGCTGGACCTGTCCATACGTGATGGATGTTATTCTTGGAGTACTTCATGAAAACCCTGAAAGGCTTTGTGCGACAACCAATTCAGCGAGAAGGTAGCATGGCTAAAGGTTGGTTGGTGTCTAAGGCGCTAGTGCATATTTCACAATGCCTACCAATGGTGGATCCAGACAACAAAATGCTATGGTCTGAAGGACAATGATAGATTGACCAGAGATGTGGTGGTTGGAAATGGGGTAGAAAAAAGAATGGATGCTACAATGGAGGAGAAGGTGAATCGCTTTTGTATGTTGCACCATGCCTCTATGGAGACATGACTCACCAAGTACCAGATCACTAGGCAAGATTGAGAGGAAGCGCGATCTAAATTTCGACGTAGTACGTGCCATTGACCGATTTGATATCCCGAGGGCATGGAGGAGATGCTGCGGTTCATGTCAATGCGATGGTTGCATGGAGCTTTGACCGCAGCGTCTCGCAAAGGGGCAGAGGTCTCAACGGAGGAGTGGGAATTCTCAAGGGGATGTAGTCCAAAGGTGATGATATGTTTAGGATTTTTCGTATCTATATTTTATATGTGATAACTAATTTGAGTGTTTCAATGTAAAGTACAAAATATATAGTGCAGCGTGGTCATGCGGACAGCATTTTCGCGTGGAGTGTATTGAAAAAATGCACTCCATAATGGACTGTGGTATTATGGCAAGGTTTAAGCAGGAGAGTCGATGACGAGCAACGGATCCAAACACTGTTATAGATGAGATGGAGTATTTTGGGAACTTGCAAAGTATTGTTACGGTGGATTATCATAGCTTCTCCATGATACTATTCGATGTGCAGTGGTTCAAAGTGGTACTTGAAGGAGCTGGAGCAACAGTTTGACGAGGTCCATCTGAATTTCTCAAAATAGATTCCGAAAAAAAATGGACAGATTTTCGCGACACCTTTGTGTTGCCGGCCCATTGTGAACAGATGCATGAACTCATTTGTTTGCTAACTATATTACGACATGGTACATGTCACAATAGTTTAATCTATCTTGTACATGTTTGTGAATAGATAATATTCTATCCAAACCCCTGACAACCTCGATGGTGGTATGTTATACCTTCAGCTCCCTGGAGTGCGAGAGTATATGATCAAAGAGATGTTTCAAGCACAGATGAGAACAATATGCAAATAGAGGGGTCGATATTGCAAGGGTGGAGGCCACCAAAAGCTTGGAGCATGCAGAGAAGCCAGCATCGGCTAACAATGATGGAAATACAGGAGTCCAAGAATTCTTTGAGAATGAGGTGGACTCCTCCTTTTGTGGTGACATGTCTATCAACCTTCTAGTGTATATGGAGTTGTATCAAGAGATTGACATGGGACCATAGGATACTTCATACTTGGAGCATCCACTTACTCAATTTGTTGACTAATCGCTTATAAGGGTACATAAGATATGCATTTTAAGTGAAATCATTTTTTAAGGATTTATATTACTGTGCTTTGTATGATTTAAATTGATTATACTAACATCATTTTTTGTCTGTGCAGGTGATAATTTCAGGATGAGTCAAGGGATGAGTGATGAGGAGTTGCAGGATATCTTCACGTGCATGTCTCTAGATCAGATGGTGAGATTCAGAGACATGGCAGACCAGGAGCTATCTCGGACATCGTCAGGCTACTCTACTAGATTTACTTTGGCGCAATCAGATGCTTCAGCTTCGAGCATACGAGGTCGATGCTTAGAGACTTGGGCTAGAGGGAGGGAGTGCTTCAAGGTCAGGGGGATGTTGTAGAGATACAGAGACAGTGAGCCCATGGTTGGCACGGGATACATGTGTGAATCCTCGCTCTCGTGGCAGTTCTAGGGAGCATGGCTCAGGTGGATGCTGTGAAGGCACAGATGCGATGTCTCCGTCTTGTCGTTTTGTTGGAGTTATGTCACCTCTAGGATTTGTCACAACTGTGGGGACGTGTACTCCAGTTACTCCCGCTTTTGCTCAGTCGTCTACAGGTGGCACCCGGGTGCTACTCTAATAGATACTACCCCAATCGGTACATTGGATGTACAGGGATCTCTTGGATATGCCCAGAAGCGTGGACACAGGTGGGAGAGGACCCATCTTAGGCATACCCGAGAGGGATATGCCTATCTTATCAATGATAGGTCAGGAGCCATCATCATGAATGATGAGGGGAGGAGGGTGATGGCTCACATGAGAGAGTTGTGCCAACAAGTTTTTCGGCACAATGTCTTAGATCATTGGAAAAACATACCGGAGGGGAGCAAGGACTACATAGTAGCATCCTTGCATGAGGAGTTTCCGATTCCATCCACAACAGATAGATTTTCTACGAGTTGGATGATGGACTGCATGCGTGCATATATGTCACACATACGATCGGACGGACGCAAGGCACTCAAGAGTGGAGTTGCAAAGCCCGAGTGGCTAGACGCAGACAACTAGCGCCGATTGAGGGAGGAGGCTATAGATTCTCCAGGACGTTGGAGTCAACAGCGTGAGGCGGTGAGGGCACCACTAGAGGCCGGAGTGGTCCATCATCTTGGGAGTGGCAGCCACATGACATATCTGGAGGATTTTGTAAGTTTTTATTTTGTTTTGCTTGCTTATTTTTTTGCAATATCCTTTGTACTGACAATCATGTTTCTAACAGTTAGTATTTTGTTTTCTTTGCAGCACTCCATTATAAATCACAATCTGACCAGCCTTGAGACTCGATATGCAGAGAGGCATGGTCTCACTGCATTGATCGACTGATTGTATAGACGTGGCAGCCGTGTAAGTCACTCATCTTTCTTGTCCATTGTTACCATGTTTAATTAGAATGCATTATTGTATGGTGGACTGATGTGTTGTTGTTTCTTTTTTTGCAGAGTCCATTCGATGCTCCTTTGCGGTGGGACAAGATTTCAGATGGCGAGGATATGTAGCTCACCCTTGGATCCCTGGAGCTCACACACCCTTCTTTTTTTATCGCCTGATTTGTGTAGACATTTTCTATGTAGTAGTGATATCTTGTCATGATTATACCAGTCGCTTTCATTATGCGATCATGTATTTATTTAATGTATCAATGTTATGATTTCAGTACACTTTGTTTTTGTTTACATGAGCATTGTACACAGTGCAGAAACTATTTTGTATGGCCCAAATAAAGCACACAATGCTATATGTGCTGCCCTGCCACAATTTTTTTTTTCCTTGTTACCATCACTATTAGCGTCACAAATTTACCTGCACACGTTGTTATTTGCATCGTTATTAGCATCACAGAGCATCCTTATCAGCGTCCCTATTTGTATCGGTATCACCGATACCGACTATTCTATGGCATCGCCAATAATGACACTTTTTGCGATGACGGGGGCAAATTTTGTTATTTATATTATCGTCACTTTTAACGTTGGTATTAGTTTTTTGTAACTAATTTTTGCTACCTTCTCTCTCTCTCTCTCTCTCTCTCTCTCTCTCTCTCTCTCTTAGATCCTCTCTTGTCTTATGCTTCCATAAATGTTATTGTGGATATATTATAGATATCAATGTCCCTATGGACCAAAAGACTTGAGGGATAAGCCTTTGGAACTAAGACTAGTAAACAAAATGCATGTTGTCTCAGGAAAAAGATCATGTGGATGTCTATGCCACTTTCTTGTGCCATAATTGTATGTATGGCCATGGGTTGCTTGTATCAATCATGTGTAATACCAACACAAAAAGAATACTAGAGATATTTTCCATGGTGCAAATTAGCTTTGCACCGCGACTATCATATAAAATAAAGGATTGAATTTGTGAAATGTTAAGGGCTTCACTCCCTAGCAACAAGTGCTCATGAAACACATTCAAGTAATTCAAGAAAGTAATATTGTAGGCATGTTCCAAGATATAAGAGACACCTTGTTGACTCTTTGTGACATACTAAATGTTGCATAGAAACTAGAAGAGTTATCTCTAACGACTGCTTTAGATGATGGCAAAAGCATCCATAATTGGGCTTTAGCCAATCCTAGTAGTACATTCTTCTATTAACCTTATGGTGATGGAGACAACCCTTTGATATTGGGCATCCAAATGACATGGCAACTCCAAATGCTTGGTAAGTATGAACATAATAGCTTAATAGCAATGGATTCAACCTTTGGTACTAATAAATATAAGGTACTATTTTTCTTATTCTTTGTTGGCTTCAAATTTGTAATTATGTTATCCATATGTGTTTTGATTTGGATGCTTCTCTATGCAATCCCACTTGTATACAATTCTTGTGTTTGATCACTTTCATAATGGAGTGCTTGTGACATGAACCATTACATTCTCTTCTTGTACCACAATACTTACATCACGGCTAGCTGCATTCAGAAATTGTACCTTTTACTACAACAAGTCATGGGAACCAAATGCATTTATGGTGGATGATGCTCAAGCAAAAATCAATGCCATTTAGTATGGTTTTCTGAACATATATTTTTTGTCTTTTATTACCATCTTCTATTTCCTGAGTGGCCATAAAATAGTTTATTTGTTTATATTTTCAAGGAGCATTTTGGTGTTCCTACATGTCTATGTATATGGCATGTAATAAGGTGTTGGCTAGAAAACCTTGTGCACAAGGTCAATGATTTTCAAGTTTGTGCTGATATGTTTAGAGCACTTGGCAACATTATGAACATGAAATGTATGCTTAATTCACATGAGAATGCCAAGATAGATGAGGCTCACAACCTCTCTTGGAGTTTTATGAGAAATACAAAGAGCAACCATCCTTCATCAAGTGCTTCAAGGATGCATGGTCCTCTTGTATAGGTAACCCTATGTATGGTATTATGCTTATAGTATTGCAATTTTATCAAACTAATAAATTTATATATAATAGTACAATTGCATTGTACATTTCACAATTTCACTTTCAAAACATAGGGATGTGGATACATGCTACAAGAATGCTTCCTCATGCAAACCAAGACACAAATGGTAGCATTGAGTCTTACCACTAGGTTTTGAAGAGTCACTTTCTTAGTGAGTGACACAATATACACGGTTGAAACATCGATTGGTGAATTGAGAAGTTGGACTTCTTGTGTCATGCATTCTATTAGTATCAAGATATGTTAAAAGATGTTAGTTTCAAGAAGAACTTTAAAATTCTTAAGGTTGTAGAAAACTCCATTCAAAGAGAAAAGGGAATACTTTATTCTCATGTGAAGTTTGTTCCCGATGATAAGACTTAGGCTTAAGTACAAAGTTGCACAAGATATGGCCATTGGTACCATGCTCAAAATGTTGATTGTAGTTGGGCATGTTGTACTTGTGATTGGTCATCACAGACAAGGAATATATGTAAACATCAAACCAAGGTTCTTATGCTACATGGAATAGGAATGGAGCCCATTGTAGAAAAGTTCATGGAGCTATATAATGCACAATTTTTGTTGGAATATCATAGTTGCAGCATGGAAAGATGTGCACAAGAGGGAGAACCAAAGCTCACAAAGTACAAGAAAAAGATATTGCTTATTCAGTTTCTCATGAAAGTATAATTGGTACACCCTCTCTCATCTGTTGAGTGACCCTTGGCCATGTTTATATAGCCTTATTGGTGCTAGGGTTAGGGTTTCCCCTATCCTCTAGTCCATTCATACCTCAGCTTCCCTCATGCACCCTTGCTTATGCACAGTTCCCATTTATACTTCTAACACCACCCCCTCAATGCCAAGGTGGCATTGGATTACATACCATGTTAGATGTTCCCTCCCTCAATCACCTAATGGGATGCCTTTATAAAGTAGGCTACAAGGATATTTATGGAAAGATAACATCAAGGATACTAGAAAAGGTGGTCATCAATATTTGGAGCTTTAGAGACAAAGTAAACTTTCAAATATTTAACCGGTTTTGTGAAATTAGGGCACTTGCTTGCCTAACTTACTTACATTTATTGCATTCATTTTGTTGGGAAATTTCTTCCAATTGTTGACTATGTGGCCCTTTTTGTTATAGAAGGAACACTTAGGTAAAGTGTTATGCACAAGGAGTTGGTTACAAGAGGCTGAGGTAGATGCTTCTCTAGAACCTTTGGTTCTTTTATCCTCATCTAGAAAAGATTGAATGACACTTTTAAGCATAGGATTTGGTACATTTGTTAGAGTAGTTACGAGAGTTGGGAAGAATTTCATTATAGCTTTTAAAAATATTGCAATGGCATCTTGTTTAACAACTGGAGCTTGAACTAAAGCTAGTTGGGCCATTAGCCCCTTCATGTGGGAAATGAACTTTTCCAAGACCTCTCCTTGCTTGTATTCCAAGTTGAAGAATTATCTTTTAAGGAAGATTTTGGATTTCTTCCCTCTTACACCATACAATTTCTTAAGCTTATCCCACTTCTCCTTTGCAATTGAAGTTGATCAATGTGGTGGATAAAGGATTCATGCAGATGCAACATAATTATAGCTTGGGCTCTTTCATAATCTTCTATATCTCTATGATTGGATAGGTCAATGACCTTGGTCCCTTTGATGAATGGCCAATAACCCCTCTCCGTCATTTTATATTTCACCAATACTTATTGTGGGAGCTTCTCACTCGACGGCCAATACCCATGGACCACTTATTACTTCAAGTGTTTCAAGCCAAGTGCAATGGTTGCCTCTCACATAGCCATACACGCTCTCACACCTAGGAGTGTAGTGAGATTACCTCCATACTCAATCGATTTGCCTCCTCCCTCAAGTACTCTGGTAGCTCCATGATCCAAGGTGCAAGCTCAAGTAAGCTTGATCCTCAAGCTCCAAGCTCCATGTTTCATTATTGCGCAACGCTGGACAAGAGAAGAGAAGAGAAGAGAAGAAGAAGAAGAAGAAGAGAGGAGAAGATGAAGAGCTTCTCCACCACATTCCCTCACCCTCACACACTCACTCTCACTCCCTTACACTCCCTATCTCAAGCACAAGCTCAAGCAAGTGAGAATAAGAAGAAGAAGAGAAGAAGAGAGCTAGTTTTGGCTACACACAAGAATAAGCTTCTTCATTCACTTTTTGCCTTTTATACAAAAACCTAATCCCCTTTAGGCACCCATCCCTTTTTTATATGCCCGTCCATTTTAACCTAGGTCCTCCTTTCATATTCCCTTCCTACTTACATTGTGCCTTCAGCCATGCCCGTGTACATTTACAAATTGCACAAGAGGGAGCCTAGCACTTTTTATAAGGATTTAGAGTGCACTTTTAAATTTAAAATGTGCCTTTCCTCTTTTGCGCTTGCCCTGAACTTTTAAGATTGTCCTTGCGCTTTTGGCATTTTGTTCTTCTATTTCTTCAGTCGCGGGCTACCTTTTTTTGCTTTCTTCTGCGTCTTTTTAATTTTCTTTTTTCTTTCTTTACATTAGTGTTAACATTACCCTCTATTTTCCTTGGAGGTGGATCGAGTTCTTCTTATGAAGATTTTGAGAGTGATATTTTTCCTCTCCCCTTGGCTAAACAATTTTGAGCCTTACTACTCACTGACTATCCTCTTGCTCAAGGCTTCTTGCTATTGAGATGGTTGGTCATGCTAGGGTGGATGAGTGATGCTTCTCTCAAATTGATGACGACTCTAGGGTCTCCTTTGCTACTTCTCTTTCTACCTTCCCCAAATTTTCCTAAAGGATGGTAGTTAACACTCCTCCAAAGCCTACATTCGAAGCCTTGGAGGTAGGTTGTTTCCTCTCAAACTTCATTGTGGTAGCCAAAGACTCCCCTTCTACCATCCTTTGTGCCATGGCTAGTACCTTTGTCGATGCATGTATTATCTTCTCTCTATGTAGGCGTTCCAATTTACCTCATCCAAGGCATTGTCTACAAGATTCTCCAAAAATAGTACACCTATTTTGTTCATGAGAGTATTATATCTTTGGGGTTGAGAAAAGTGTGTGGACTACTTTAGCCTACAAGAAAATGGTGGGTTTTGGAATATAAGCTAGGTTGATTCCATCATTAGTATAAACCTTCTTTTTTCCCATCTCGAGTATCCTATACACATCCCTTTTTGGTCTCTTTTTTTACTTCTCTACTAATCCTAGTGCCTTCTCCACAATTTTTGGATTAAGGGCAACTTCCACCTTTCTACAGGTTTCGCCTTACCTAATGGTCACAATCCTAATGTTCCTTCTTATGTTGAAAGTTCTTAGGAATTACATGCATCTTCCATGGTTGATTTTTTGGCCAACCTTCTCCATGTATCTGTGGAGATTGCACTGGTCGACTATTTGTCTCACCGTGCCTTCTTTGTTCAACAGCTCTCTCAAATTGCTAACAATGGGGTACTTTAATTGGTTGTAGACTTGCGTTTTAGTAGCCAATTAGTACTTGTGCTCTTCCTCCGAGAACGGAAGTTGGCCTACAATTTCAAGTTCATGTTATGGCACAATAGCTTACAACTAGCTCATTTGAGAGTACCTTTTGCGAAAAAGAAAAAAGTTTAAGAATGAACATTATGGAATGGTGTGCTGTTCCACCAAAGAATGGAAGCTTTTTATACTTCAAGCAATCCACACATTCCAAGCATGAATTCCATAAAATATTTTATTCAAGTTTCCTTTATTCATCTTGTTTTTCTTTTAAACCTTTTTTTCTTGTGAAATTTAGTTTGAATTTTTCCACCCTACCCTCCCCCCTAGGATTGATGAAAATCCTTCTTCTAGGATTGGAGGATGAAGGGTTGAATTTTTCCACCCTACCCCTCCCCCCTAGGATTGATGAAAATCCTTCTTCTAGGATTGGAGGATGAAGGGTTGATGTGAAGCACTTGCTTATGGTGCTTTATTTCTTCATGAGCCAAGCATAGAACTATGGATTATACTCTAAATGGACATGATTGTCCATGTTTTGAGGCCTAATGCCTATTTGTGTAATGTAGGTTAGAACATTGGTTAAGAAGTCTCTAGAGTTCATCCTGGTGGCAACATGTAGTTCTTTCTCAGTCAGGAGTCGATCCAAATAGGGATGGTCCATGACGTGTTCCTCTAAAGGTCATTTGCAAATGATGGCCAAGACTCTAAATGAGGTAGGAGCCACATAGGTAGGGTCATAATCAGTGGTTTTGATTGTGCATCTTTGCTCGACATTGGTCATAATTTGGTAGCTCTCTTCTTCCCATTGGAGATGTAAAGCATATAATTTTCACATAAAGGAAGAGTTAGAGTTGGCTAGCTTTGTCAGCTCTTCTAGCTCCGGGCTTGTTGCAAGATTTTCATCCTCCTATTTGATGTGATCGACCATTTTTTGCGAGTTTTCTCTCAATAAATCTCATTGGCAATCAATTCATTGGCTACCTTAGGAATCTTGACAAACACAAACTCATATTCCTCCCAAGTGCATGGCAAGGAGCATGTAACTTCCATCACTAATGTCTCTTGAGGAGGTCTAAGTCCCAACTGTTCATAGCTCTTCCTAGCAAGGTGAATGTGGCATCCAATTTTTTGATGCAGGTGATGAGGTTGTCCCCTGTGTTCATAGGAGGGTCTAAGGCCTGCGATCAAAGGTTGGGTTTTGGCTAGATTGGATAACTTACGAATTGATGCTTGCACCGTGAATTAGTCAATAAGGTGTTTACTCGATGTTTAATTGCCACTTGTGTGATGGGTTGGTCTTGGGCCTCAGACGATCAACTAATTTCCGTTTGTGGAGCCATTAGGACACTAGGAGTGTCAGGTTGAGTTGGTTTAGGGGTAGCTAGTTGTGCTTCTGGTTAATAGACTCATTGAGATTCTATGGGTTTGGTGCTTTTTGGGTCAATTGATTTCTCATTCCTCACTGTCTTAGTGTTTTGTTGAGATGGATTGGAGTGGTTGGACGTGTTGCTTGTAGTCTTGGGAAACCAAATCCAGTTGTTACCTTCGTAGTAGCCTTGAGCGTGCAATGGGTCTTTGGGCACTCATTGTAGCTTGACCGTTTGTCTACTTCGGGGTGCTAGCTTTGCCTCTTAGGCCTAGGGTGTGATGTTCTATGGTTATGAGCTCATGTAGTTTAGCTTCTAGGTGACTATGGTTGGCATTTGGGCACCCATTTGAGCTATCGCTCAATGGTCTTGGATGTGGCTCCTTTAGGTTGTCGGCAGTTTGTCTTGGCAAGGTGGGACAAGTTACAACCCCCCTCCTTAGACCTCGCACTTGGTTCCTCTACCAATGGCATTGTAGGTTGCAATGGAGCCACGCTAAAAGCCAACACTATTTGAACATTGCCAATGTCGAGGTGAATGCACTATGAGTCATAGTTGATGTTGCAGTGTGCTTGTTTCTTGAATACAAGTCCTAGCAATGATTCCTTACCAGCAGCTTTGGTGTTAGGCATCATGTAGAAGATCATAGGAAGGCTTTTAGTCTCGATAGAGGCTGCTATTTTATACTTTCCCAATAGTGAGTAGAACTGCCCTCCAAATGGGTTGAGTTTAGCATTAGTAGGTTGCAATTGGGGCTAACCAATGAGGGTCCAATGATCGTATGTAAGGATATTAAAGTCAACTCCCTTGTCAATAAGTGTATGATATTTTGAATTTTATTTTTTATCTTCTCAATTTCCCATAATTAGGATTTGAGAGTTTAGACCATTAGAAAGAGGGAGTCTTGAATAAAACAATCCATATTTCATAACCCGACACCTTCCTCCATGATCGATAAAATCTACAAACATCTTTCACGTAAATTTCCATACGCATGGTGGTCATGACTCATAAGTCAAAAATTGACTAAGTACATTTAAAACTTGGGGAACTAAGGGAGAAAGAAAGAAAGAAAAAATTTTAAGCTTTTTTTTAAAAAGCTTATGAGGAAGGAGAAGTCAACGAACTGGCCGCCCCCTGTTTTTGTGAGAAAAAAAATGGCACAGCTCTCTCTCTCTCTCTTCCCAAATCGGGTGAAGATGAAAGTAAGAAAATAAGCCTGAATTCTCCTCCTCAATCTCAGCAAAAGACTCCAACAATCTCCCCCTTTTCTCAGTTTGATAACAGGTGTAAATTGGAGCAAGATCGTCTGAGAGCCAAAGGCAAATTAGTCATGGTATCTCTAGCAGCCTCTCTCTGGACCTCAAAGATTAAATTGCCAGCATCATCAAATTGCATCTTGAAAGATTCCAAATTGTTAGATTTCCAAGATGCCCTCCACAAAGAACTCTTCTTCTTGGCCACAACCCATAAACCCCCTCTTCTTCAATTTAACTATATACATAGGGCATGAGGAGCCGTTGGAAGGGCAGCCTAAACTAAGAGAATAGACTCTTCTCAAACCAAGAGAGAAAGAGTAAGAGGAGCGTGAGGAAGGAAATTCTTGTCATGAAGATAAGGAGGATACTCCACTGGCTCTTGGAATCAAATCCCATCTCTTCTACCTTGACTTCCTTGTAGAATCGAGACTCATCTCGATTTTCTCTCAATTTCTAGTAATTTCCATTCCCCCCATCAATCCAATTGTGAGAATCCCAATATATATTTCTAAAATCTCCCCTAAATCTCGTAATTAAAGACCATGGCCTCAAAGAAGAAATTTATGAAGGTCACTGAGGTGAGAGCTGCCAAAAACATTGCGGGTGAGATCATGGCCACAAACGGAATGGCAAGTACTGTGATTACAAATGAAGCTATGAATACCATCAACGAAGCACTCGTCATAAATCCCTAGGTACCATATTTTATTATTAATTTAAATATTAAAGGTAGAAAATAAATCATCATCCTATGGGTTGGTAACGAAAAGCCACATTCATAGAATAGGACTTATTTTATCTCTTGCATAAAATAAAAAGAAAGTAAACCCAGTGAAATTTGTAACCACAAATTCCAATGGATAATTTGAGGTTGTACGAGATGTACCATGAATAAGTACAATGAAGATACTGCACTTCCTAAAAGAGTTAAAATTTTGATTTGTATTGAACTAACGGAACCTCTGATTGATAAACACGAACACTAATTCTTTTTATTTAAAAAAAGTATTGAGGTGAAATTATTAAAAGAATACTTTTTGTAATAAAACTAACCAATATTTTTTTTTGAATTATCATTAGACAAGGACCCATGGAACTCCATTGAAAAAAGAAAAGACCATCATGGGAGTTGTTCTCAAAAATAGAATTCTTATTTAGATTTAACCCGGACTAAATCCCAAGGGGAGGGTAATCCAAGAAGATTATTGGAAGATACTACCACTTATGCTAAGTTTTGCCTTGATATTATTATTTTAGGAAAATTAGGTTTGTATTGGAAATAAATTTTTTAAAAGTTTATGTATAATGCATTTGAAGTAAGATGTTTGTGATTGTAAGTTAGGTACTAATCTTCCTTAAAATCATCATGCTAAAAGGTGGATAATCATGTACAGATCGCCAACCGAGGTAGTATTTCGATGAGCACAAGAATGCCCACTTACGCAGTGTTCTCGAATGGCACTAGACCTCCCCAAGGCCAGCATGGATAAAACCTACTCTAAGGGGTTTTTTGTTTTCGTGTTAGTGAGTATAGATCAATCCTGGTGTGAAAGGTCTTATTGTAGGGAACTTTAATTGGCAAGAGGAGGTGAGGATACTAGGGGGCTTTGGTCACAAACTTCTTAGACTCTTATAAACTGGCAATTACCCTTCGAATCTAGATAGTATTTTGGAAGTTCCAATACTAGTCTAGGAACTAAAATTGGTGAGAATAATGCCTTCGAGTTTATCTCACATCTAGCCAGGAAAGAAAAAATTGTAAAAATATATTTTTCTTAAAGGAACTATTGAGAAAAAATTGATTTACACTATTTTTGTGTCGTGAAATAAAGGTGTGTAACAAATTTGTACTAGGAGATAGTCAAAGAAGTTGTTCTTATATGTTGAATCTAAAGTGGTAGGTAATTATATAATTGAGAAAATAATCTATCGAGGGAAGCAGGAGGACAGATCTAGACCTACGGTTGGGTGGACTCGGTAAGCTAAGAGCTTTTCTCAAAGGGAAAATTTTGCATTCATAAATAGGTAAGCATATGACCACTAGATATCAAGAAACCCCACTTGCATCATTTTAGCCCGAGGAGATCACTCATAAATATATGTATGTATCACATGGGTTCAACATAAGGGAATTTAAAAATATTATTTTTAAACACATTTTTTACATATAGAAGGGTCCCATATAAAGGGGTTATTTACAGATTGAATAGAAAAGGGTTATGTTTTACTAAGGGAAAATTCACAGATAAGCATATTTATAAATTGGCCTTGAACGCACGTGATATAGAGGGTATACATATAGTGAATTCCTTGGGCATTTTAGGGGGACTAAAATGGGATTTTGCCCATGGGCAAAAGGGTCGAGGTACCACATTTCCCTTCATCTCCCATTCTCTTTGAACCAAGTGCAATGTAAGTCTACTTCAATTCGAGTAATTCTATAAGAAGTGGAAACTTGAATTGCTGACACTAACTAATTGTTAGTAGTTGTTTTGACCCATAATAAGAACCATCTCCTCGTGGGGACGTCTGAAACTTCCACTAGAGGGTAGACTTGAGCGAGCCTAGATAACAAACTCCAAGGTATTTCATGGAATCTTGGATGGCAATTTCTAGGATATCTCTTGATGAGCTACTAAGAATGTGCTGATGAGCAAGCGACTCACGTGGGCACGTTACAATTGGTATCAGAGCCTACGTTGATATAGGATACGATGTAAGTATATAAAACTAAAAATAAGTAAATAAATAAATTCTAACTCCAACATAAGATATCTCTTTCTTAAGTTGTGAATTCTTCTCTTATTAATATATGCCCTTGATTTCTAGCAGAGGGACAAACCTTGGGAACGATTCTTGATTTTCCAAGTTATGTTTATGTCAGCAATGCACTCCTCTAGTTTCAGTTGGAAAAACCAAATGACGCGAATATTAGATCAGATATACAATCATTCGCCTTAGTATTACGAAAGATGATGGATGTTAAGTGGAGTGTATTATTACATTGATGCAAACCATCTTTCTTACCTCCAGAACAATTTAAAGAGGCTAAGATGGATGGAAAACTTTAAGGTTGCTAAGATTTATATCTTCTATGAGGCCAAAGTAAACTCTAACATGTTCACTAGACAATGAAAAGTCAAATTAAATCAGTACATCTATGATGAGGAGGTTACAAAGGTTATACCAGGTGACTGAAGAATGATTGTAGGACGCTCCAGTTGCTGCAACTACAAGAAAGATGGATTACATGATCTTCCCCTAAAATATAGATTTTTGGATATCCATTCCCAGAATCCTAATTACTATGTAATGGATGTATCGTAATGCATGCCTAGGTCGTAGTAGGGAATCCTCTTCCAAGAATAATATAAGCCTCTGAGCTACTCAAATAATGTATTCCCTTCCTATTGGTGTAAATAATTATTTTTTTCCACCCATTATAATCAAAACTAGTTGTCTCCTTGGTAATCGAGAATAATGGAAAGATATTATTCATTTGATGAAATTTTTAAACCCTGCTAGAAATAGAGTTAACTAATAGATGTGACAAAGTCATAATAAATTCCCTACAGCTCAAGCCATGTATATATTTGCCATGCATTCAAATAGCGAAATAATTTTATAACTATCTTATAATAATTATACGATTCCTATTTATCCTATCCAGAATGTCAATGTAGGATGGATTGATACGTTGAAGCTAACCACCCTGACTATACCAAAGATCAACCTTAGGTGAATCCAATGGATGGAGAACTTAAAGGCTCGTTGAACTATCCCTCCTCGATAACCCTAGACAGGATGCCATTCTTCATATTAATGACCAACTAGATCACCAAAAGCATCGCGTAAGCAGAAAACCAACTAATTTTGTCTTGATCGATGGAATTTCTATTATTTAGCAAGCTCTTCATTTAGAGCTTTTTAGGTGCTTCTTGAAACTTTTTGGTCATCACTTGGATTGCTTTGGTTATTTTATGGAGCTTTTTATTTGATTATGTTATCGCTTTGAGTTTAATTATTTTGTAATTGCAAACTCTTGAATGCTCTGATTTCCAAAAAAAAAGAGGTATGCAACTACTTCTAAAGCATGAAAATTTAGCATAATTTTATAAGTTTATGAAGTAATCCCAATTTAAGTGAGATCCAAAATCCATAGAGCCATACATCATTCCTAAGCATCATCAAGCCCCATGGCATGCACTACGAATACAAAGCATCATATTAAAAATAATGCAACTACAAATCATGTGAAATCATCATTGTCATCACGAGGGTGAACAGATGGCGAACAAATGGTGGTCCGCATACCACATCAACCAAGCATTGGTTGTAGAGGCTAAAATCACCCTCAAGGCACATGCAAAAAGGATGCATCTCTATGCATGCTCTACTAAGGCCGCCACAACCTGAAAAAATATACAGCACATAGTTGAGATCCTTTGTGAATGTAGCAAGGAGCCACCTACAAAAGAAAGCATTTAATAACATCCATAACAAAAGCATGACATATCTCAATGCAAAGTATAAACCAGTCTAAGAGTGTACAATGCACCTATGAAAAGCTAGTGATCTTTTTGCACCCCCTCAAACCTCTACACCATCCATGTAAGTGTGCTCAAATGATGTGCCTTGGAGGTCTATTTTAAAGATGAAGCTACAAGTGGTGGGAAACCTATATGGGCTAGCCCTCTCGCCAACCTCTCTATCATATGAAGGGACACACATCCCTTGATAAAACAAGCCAATAGTAAGGTCCATAACCTAGCAATACACAATCATCTTGTTAGTTACTTAAACTTTTATTTTAAAAAGTTACAAGTTTTCTTCAACACACTTACCTCCTCTCGAGTATCAGGGTGTCTATATCCACCCTCACACATGAGAGTCCATGTGGGATGGAGCTTCAATCCAATGGCACGAGCTCCCTTAAGCACTTTTCCAAACTGTTGTGCAAGTCCCAAATTCACCAAGAATCCCTCATCCACCAAGAATCTATGGGCTAGGTCCATGACACCTTTGACAAATGCATTAGAAAATGTATTCCATTCAAGAATAACTTTCAAATGTAAAGATGTATAAGACCATGCAACACCATATTAGAGAATTTGGGAGTTTCCTAGGTCCCACTTTCAAATAAGGGGTAAAGATTTGGCCATGTGGCTAAATCTTAAACCATGCTTCAAAGTTGGACTTGGACATACAACCTATATAGTAATTAGAGTAGACTCCACTTTCAAGTAAGGAGATAAGATTTGATCATGTGGCTAAATATTAACTACATTGGGAAATTCCAAACTATATGAGAATTTCCAAATTTCCTAATATAGTGTTATGCAATATCACATGTGTTTATAAACTAAACTAATGCAAGCACATATACCTTCTACCTCAAGGCCAACAACAAGCAAAGATGTAGGAAAATCCACAAACAACAACTTAGCAACCTCATATGATGGGGCACCATCACGCTCATAAGAGTTGATGGTATTTCCCTCTATGAAGCACTGAATGCTAAAATTGAAAACATAATAACAAAGATAAGAAACCATTACAATAGATGTGTATATAGCGGATGGTGAAAAATATACCCATCCAATGAAAAATGGTTGATCGATGTCATGTCTACCAATAGAACATCTATGATAGTTTGGTATTGAAATCCTATCATTAAAATAAGTTTACTTACAAATCTTGATGTTGCCTAAATGTTAAGCATAGAATGTAAAGCTAGAAATCTACATACCTGTCTTGCATATAGTGGGATGTCTACAAGACTCTTGTATAGGCTCTAATGACTGAGTCATGAATGACATAGCCTGAGAAGGTGTAGTATGTCGCAAATATCCCTCAAAGTGACCCTTACTTTTTGCCATTCCTTTCCAAATGCTATGCATGTCAAAACCATCTTTTTTACCTAAAGTTGTAAAGAAAAATAGAAATGAAAGAAAATTATTTAGTGTTTAATGTTTAAAATTTATATTATCTTAAAATAAAATAGAAAAAATATACTTTTAACATGACTCCAATAATCCAAGAAATGATACTTGATTCACCTTCTATTTCTTCATCCAATGAAACAACTTTCTCTTTGTGTTTAGACCTTCACTTCAGTGTACCAACCTCATTTGATTCACTTATATTACCTAGGCAATGTAAAGCCAACAAAATAATACTTTAATAAATTGACTCATCAAATGAAAACCCTAAACTCTATCATTCATGCAAATTGGCTTACACTTGCCATGCTCCAATGCATCATCTATCATGGGGATATCCTTTCATTTTCTTATGGACTTTTTCTTCACTATAGTATCAACACTAATGGTACCTAAGTAGTGTGAAGTCAACAAAATACAATATTATATTCATGAAAATCAGAAACAAGGCTACTTGAATCAAACTAAAACTTTGCATTCCATCCAATATACCCTTTGCCATGCTACCACCACAAGTTTCCTTGATCCCCACAGCATGAGGGACCATGTCTTATTGTATTGGACATTTCTAATTTGTAAAAACAACAAAGTTAAGAAAACAAACAAGTCTAAAAAGTTATGATAACTTTCATGTTTAAAAAATACATTTTTAGAAAGTGCAGTTTCCTTCATCCTCTTCTTTTTGTGCATAGAAATTACTCTATTTTATTCCAAGAACCCTCCATTATAAGGCTAGTATTACTAAAACAAATAGCGAAGAGCAAGAGTTACCACAAATTTACTATGTTTGGCTCTCAAAGTACTTACTCTCTCTTAATTCAATCTCTTGACGTGGAATGTCATCCAATGGATAGTCTATCCACCATGGACAAACATGCATTTCTCATTCTGACAAACCCCTCTCAAGTAGTGCTTTTGAGAACATACAATTTTCACATCCCAAGTCCATCCACTCCTTCACTAGAGGAGGTAGGCTTTCTAGCACCCCACTTTCTTGTAGACTACACAACCGTCTTTTCCAAAAACATAAGAACAAAAAACAAAAGCACTCTTAAGTTAGAACACATTTGTACATATGCTATTTAGAAAATATGATTTCTTTATTGTCTGAGCTCTAGAACCTTCTCACAGTCTCTAACATTCTTCATCTCATCAAAAATATTTGCAAATGCATTTAAAATATGTTTGGCCTTTTAAGAAAACATCAAAGCCTTTTGGAATCTTAGTGCCATAAACTTGTAAGCTCTTGATCAATAAGGAGCATTCTCCAATCATATGAAACCAATACACCTCTTGCTTCATGTAGCTGTGAAATCTCCTTACATCTACAAAGTGTAACATAGTGGAGTCCTTTGCCTTTGTGACAATAATGAGAAGTAAAATCTCCATTTTCCTAATATATTGGTTATTGAAAAAAAACTTCAATATTATTGAACCAAATTAAGTTCAATTCCAAAAAATAAGAGAACATTAGTCCATGAGGAAAACATACCTCTCCATAGCAATATTAGCACTACAAATGGCATACAATTTGTCCTTGGTAATAGCCATCATGTTCTTTTCATCCCAATTCAATGCAAACAAAACAAAAAAGAAATCCTCTCCATGCACAGGTTTAGCTATTCCAAGGTACTTGTATTCTTTGTCCCTCAATTTATCTTGCTCTTTGTTTATGCATTGTTTTCTTTTTGCCTCATTATTTGCCTCTAGCAATGCAAGCTCCTTGAGGTGGGCCTCCTCTTTGTGTATGGCAGAGTTATAGTCATCCTAAATAAAAAACCAATTCACTATTCTTAGTTATTGTTAAATTCAAGATACCACAATTTGTTATGCTAAAAACTAAAATACTATACCAAATTTTTTACCTTTCACACCAAAAGCGATATTAGCAAACATGGGTTCTTGAACCATGGATCATTGCCATGGTTACTTTTAACTTCAATTTCATACTCTATTTCAGCCCACCGTCTTTGAGAAGGGCTCATCCTTTCCAAAATGCTTTGTTTATTGGCGATGCCAAACTTTTGGAACATGAAAATTTCATGACCTAGATTGGGTTTGACATGTGATCTTGTTACACTACAACATTGAAAATTGTCTTTAAATTTTAAGATTCACATATAAATAAAACCTATTCACATTCACATAACTAATAAATCAAACCTATTGGCATTCACACGTAAATGAAACCTATTGGTATAAATAAAATCTCTTGAAATTCACACATAAATTATATTTATATTTTAAGATTCACACATAAATAAAAACTATTGGCATTCACACATAATTGATAATCTATTAACCCATTTGAAAAAGTTAATAGTGATAAGTATACTTACGCATTTTATGTATCCAATGCTAACGATAGTTATCCATCTTTCTTCTTCTCCACTTGAATGAATTGACATAGAACTCTAACATGTCGTAAAATATATTCACTATAAACTACATACATCAAATAATAAAATTAATAATTAGTCAAAGAATGAAGTATCATCACAATAAACAAGAGAATGCAAGACAATGCATAGTTACATTCCTTTATCCTCTTCATCCATGTCTTCAACCTATGATTACCGTCCCATGCCAAAAACTTGTGCCCTCTTAAATCATCCCACTCATCAGTCAATTCATCTTCAAACCTTTGGTTAACTTCTCTCCAAAGAGGTTCCCACTCTTCCAAATTTTGGGGAGATACATCCATTAGCTCACCAGTGAGCCTTCTCGCAGAAACCAAAATTTTGCCCATTGTTTCCATATATGAAGCATTATTGAAAGATGAAATCAACCATGTAGCAGAACTAGATGCAAGCCTTATAGCTTCATAAGGCACAAGTCTACAGAAAGGGATAGGAGGAGGAGAAGTAGGCCTCCTTACAAAAAATGAGGTCAAGATATCTTGATATAAGCCCAAACTTGACATTCTCTCGAATGTGTCTATCATGCTCACTCACCTCTTTCTTTTCTTCATTAGCAACATCCTCATTCACCTCTTCATTTTCATCATGTATAGTTTGCAAATCTAAAGACCTCCCCTATGTTGTTTCACCACACTCTGTGGTGGTAGTGTGGGTGCTCATAGGATGAGCATGAATATCATTCCTTGCTTCATCCATGCTATCCTCAAGCACTTCATCATCAATGAAATGAATTTTTTCCTTGGTTTTCCACCCTTGTTATTTGGAGATTCAAAGAATGCATGAGAAGATGCTTTTTGATTGATACTTACTAATGCATTGCATAGAGCGGATCTTAACCTTGTAATTGAAGTATCTACAAAAAGAATTTGAAAATACAATATACCATTTATATGGAACATTAAAATATTTTCTTAACCAAAAGAGTGATTGAATGACTTACCTTGATGGCCCCTTTTGCTTTGACCTCTCCTACCACCACCGCATCGACCTCTATCAATGCTCAAAAGCACTACAATAAACCATAAATCATTTTAAAAATCAAGACAAATTAACTAAATCGCACATTTTATTAATTAATCTCCACCAAAATATGACGTTTTGATGCAAACAAAACAATTTAATATAATTTATTATTTGGTTTTAATAAATGTCATTTTTCTTCCTATTCTGCCCTATTTATAGTAGTAATCTTACTATTTGTTTCTTTGTTTTTTCCTAATTTTTCTTACATAAATGCATCCAAATCATAAGCAACCACTTACACTAATCCCACCTACTTTCAAATGCTTGGTCATGGCCTATGCAAAAGATAGCATGATTATCCAAGCATTTAGTGTGCAATTAGAAAAGGAAATTTGGTGGTGGCTAATAACAATCAAAGTGCCCAAGGAGACCCATAATGTTCTCTCTAGGATCATCCAACATACTCTATATGGATATAATTTCCAAGAAAACAAGTGGCAAGAAGCTCTACGTGGAAGGAGTTGGAGAATTGAACTTACATTGATAATACTAGTGTATATAATGCTAAAACCATCAATAGATTGTTTCACTCAAGTTAAATTTTATATAGTAGTCAATTATTTTACAAAGCTAGTTGTCAATGCATAGGGAGAAACCAACATCACCCACTGTATGATATATCCTCAACTCTACTACTTGCACATTCTTTTATATTTGGATATGTTGATGCTCAAAATCTAATGTCAATGATCCATACCTTTTTAGCACATATTATATATGCATGGATCGTATTTTTTGGAGAAATATGGGCCTTTGAAATTGTGAAGCACCCAAGGTATGGAAAAGTCTCCTTACAGGGCTCGTGGTGGATATTGTAAGAACACTTGTCATGAAGGTGGTCATGTCAAGAAAAGCTACCTTATAAGAATGTTTGAATGGTTTTATAGATGCACCTTTGGTCACTCCATCACATTGGAGAATTCTAAGATTGCCACATTAACTAAATCCTCAGGCAAGTTACTCACCATCATGAATATATGTGTGCATCATGTGGATTCAAAATGAGATATTCTTAGAATAATTTTTTTAATAAATATATTGAACAATGTAATATAAAGGGATATTTATAGATTGAACAAAAAATAGCTATATTTTATTCACAAAAAATTCAGAGATAAGGATATCTATAAATAGGCCTTGAACTCATGTTATGTAGATGGTATACATATAGTAACTTCCTCAAGACTAAATCTTTTAGGTAAAAATCCACATGCATTATAAGAAAAAGTGAAGAAACACATCTACAATTAATACACATGTAGCATGGTGCGTGGTAAGGTGAGGGAAAGGGCCAAATGGGCACTATATAAAACCACATGTGAACCCCCCTTAAACCCTAATACTAGGTTTCATTTAAAGATAGCTCTTTTAGTTCATTTCCTATTTCATACTTCTATTCTCTTCTCTTCTAATCCACCTCATGGCTTGCACCAAGCAAATTGTGCAGTGACATCCACTACCAAGCCAAGGCCAAGGACAAGTTTTCACTTCTCCACCATGGCAAGGCAAAGAGATCCCCAATTTCAGCCCCAGTGGGATGACTCTAATAGTAGCACAACCTCCTTATATCCATATCCTTCCCTCTCCCCCACCCCCCCATACATCCAAAGGCTCGAAGATCCTTCCTGGATTGAGCTAGGAGACTTTGGAAAGAGCTTGTGAGCAAGAAGACTCTTTCAAAGTGGAAGAAGCAAACAAGGATGTGGAAGTTGACAACAACAAGCCAAAGGACAATGAGAGTGACACCTTTACATATGAGAAAGGTGAAAACAATGATGATGAGAGAAACATTGATGGGTGACAAACCCATCAACAGGCCCCAGAACAAGGTAGAATGGTCCGAGGCTAGTAGAGATGCAACCAAGGGGCACTCAATAGGTGGTAAGGGCCCCATGAGATGCCCCAAGCTAAAAACAAAGTGAGCTAGACAAATTTCTCCTCCTCCTCCAATATCCCTCCTTGCTTTAGAACCCTTGCTGAGCAACCTACACCCAAGCCCCAACCCCAACTCAAACAAGCACAAGAATAGCAACCATGGTGAGGTCTAGCTAGACGAGTGTGAGGGCAATGGCTAAAGTGGAGGAAGAACTATCACCTAGTGGCTCTTAGGGAGATCTGCAAGTACTAGAAGAGCACAGACCTGTTGATCAAGAAAGTGCTTTTTGCATGCTTATTGAAGGAAATCCTTCACTTTTACGAATATCTATTCTATATGTAAGGAATTGTAGTGGAAGCTATCCATGATGTTGTGACCCTTTTTGAGGATGCGTATCCATACACAATTCATGCCAAGTAGGTGACCATCATGCAGAAAGACATGTAGTTAGCTAGATGGATAAGATGGGGGAGAGATTGCTGCTAAGGGCCTATAATTTTTGTAACACACTGTAATGCAATGTACTTTCTAGACCTTGACATATAACAAAAAACATTTTCTTTTTATTGTGCCTCTAATGTCTGAGATTGTATTTGTGTATGATAATGTAATAATTAAATTTGCAAGGTCAATTGAAAACTTGATGATTAAGTATAATGAAAATTTGATTATCAAGCCAACGGTCTAGTTGACCTTTCTACTTTACTGAATAACAAGTTAGCATGTGCCATGCAAGAGGAACAAAGTACATGTAAATTTTTAAAAAGTTATCGGACAAACATTTGTGGTTTGACAAATTATACTGCTTAGTTTCGGCTCAAAAAGCCCAAATTACCATCAGAAAGGTTATTTGGGCAATGTAGGAAGCCCTAAACAATACAATGCATAAATGGACAGGATGACAATGTACCATCCAAGGTTTTCTGCACTACATTTTTGGCATTTTTGGCCTTTATGAGCCAAAATTAAGCACTCTATCTTGTCAAACCATATATTTTTTACCAAAAAATAA
This sequence comes from Lygodium microphyllum, assembly GCF_053477565.2. NCBI lineage: Eukaryota > Viridiplantae > Streptophyta > Polypodiopsida > Schizaeales > Lygodiaceae > Lygodium > Lygodium microphyllum. Next base: position 48,531,928 of record NC_141151.1, on the reverse strand, counting down.
TTATATTTTTTACACTTTTCGTACTCTAAAAATATTCACACTAGTATTATCTAACATCAGTTCATAAAGTCCTTCAATCTTATCATAGTTGAATGCTAAAGAATAGATAATATGATTGAGAGATAGATTGCAAGAAAAATATATTTGTATTATAGTGCAAAGTACAAAGGGCTTTTTCTTAACTAGACTATGCTTAGAATCTTAAAGCTAATTACAAGTTTTAGGTCATCTTTGAGTGCTTGATTATCTCATGGACATACTTTCCTCTCTTCTTGGCCTCTAGAAGAAACCCTACCTTAATGCTCTCCTGCATTATGGCAGCCTGTGGTTGGCTCCTATGGCTTTTCCAACCCCCATGGCCTATAGTATCCTTCCATGTAGGCATGTACCAAAAATGTGATTTATTGACTCCTTTTTAACAAGCACGATATTGTGCGCATTTGAGGTGATGGTGGATGCACATAGCACTTTTGATAGGGCCTTCAGGACAGAGAGCTAAGCTTGTCCATTTGGGGTGAAGGTGGCATGGACAATGGCTATATGAGCAATGGGGATTAGACCAATGTAGTATCCTATGGACACATCCTTCCTGTATACTCCCCAACCCTTCACGCAACTTGCAAAATCATTGATGTCGAGCACATCCTACATTGATATGAAGTTAGCTCAAAAAAATATACATAGTAAAAGAATGTATCTAGATGGACTATTGATACACTTACTTCCTACTCGGCATCGGTGGCAATCTCCAAAGGTTTACACTTGACTAGGACTCACAATTAGAGGGGCTTGCTACTCTTCCAAGAGCCCCTATCATGCTATCAAGCTAGCCTACGCTACCTCAAACTCTTGGGTACCAACCATAGCATTCTCCACCAAGTCAATGGCATTGCCATCTATGTCTTCTAGCTTTGGATTGTTATAGTCCATAGACAAATGATCAAAGACAAGGGAAGGTCATTGGCGATTGCCAACATCAACAACACCTCATTCTCCCTCACTTCAAAAAATTTATCCACATCATGGAGAAACACAAATTCTTTGTTGTCAATGAAGACTTTGCTTATGCTATCTATGCAACAATCTGCATCAATGATAGAGGGTGCAACCTCCTACTCAATTGAGCCACCTCCTAAGGTGCTATCCATAGCAAATATAGCCCTATCAATTCTAAGGTCTAGAGCTTTTACCTCTCTCCTATAGCCTTTTCTTCCTCCATGCCATTGATATACTTTAGGAGATTGCATGGCATCCATTCCTCATCAAAATCCTCAAACCTGATGATATATTCTCGTAAGTATATATTTATGAATTTGATAGGGTATTATAGGCTTGGACCATACTAAGATTATGTGCCATAGTACTTGATATCAGGGCAAAAGGTCTTGTAAATATCCGATCTCTCAGTGGATGCCTTGAAGGAATCGCATGAAGCTATTACACTACAAGATATAGGCCTTATACCGATGTTCAAAGCAACAAAAATGTTCATAAAGAAAATTGCCCCCGTCGTCGCAAAAAACATCAGTATTAGCGACGCCATAGAATAGTTGCTATCAGCATCACTATTTGCATTGCTATTAGCGTTGCATTTGGGACGCTGATAGCAACAATGATATCAATACTTTGCGATGACTATTGCGACGCTAATAGCGATGCATGTAGTAAATTTGAGACGCTAATAGTGACAGTAATAGGGGAAAATTTTTGTGGCAGGGCAGCAAGCTGCCATGCCACAAATAACACTATGTGCTTTATTTGGGCCATACAAAAGAGTTTCAGTAATGTGTACAATGCTCATCTAAATGAAGGCAAAGTGTACTTGAATCATAAGACTGATACATAAAATAAATACAAGATCACGTAATGAAAGCGACAATATAATCATGGCAAGATACATAGTGCATAGAATATGCCTACACAAATCACATGACCAAAATGGAAGAGCATGTGCTCCACGGATCCAAGGGCGAGCTATAGATCCTTGCCATCCAAAAGCTCGTCCTACTGCAAAAGGAGCATCAAACGGACTCTGCAAAAAAAGAAACAACTACATATCAATCCACCATGCAATAATGCATTTCAATTAAAATTAATAACTACGGACAAGAAAGATGAGTGACTTATAGGGCCGCTGCATCCATACAATCGGTCAATCAATGCAATGAGACCGTGTCTCTCTGCATATCGAGTCTCTAGGCCGGTGGGATCACGGTTTGTAATGGAGTGCTGCAAAGAAAACAAAATACAATTGTTAGAATCACGATTGTCAGTACAAGGGATATTGCAAAAAAATAAGCTTGCAAAACAAAAGAAAAACTTACAAACTCCTCTAGATGTGGCTGCCACTCCTAAGATAATGGACCACTCCTACCTCCAGCCATGCCCTCGAGGCCTCGTGCTGCTATCTCCAACGTCTTGGAGAATCTGTAGCCTCCTCCCTGAGTCGGTGCTAGTCATTCGCGTCTAGCCACTTGGGCTTTGAGGCCCCACTCTTAAGTGCCTTGCATGCATCCGATTGTCTATGTGACATGTACACACGCATGCACTCCATCATCCAGCCTATGGAAAACCTATCTGCTACAGTGGGTACCGGAAACTCCTCATGCAAGGATGCTACTATGTAGTCCTTGCTCCCCTCCGGTATGTTCTTCCAATGATCCAAGACATTGTGCCGAAAAACTTGTTGGCACAACTCTCTCATACGAGCATTACCCTCATCATTCATGATGATGGCTCCTATCCTATGATCTACAAGGCATCCATACCCCCTCTCGGGTATGCCTAAGATGTGTCCTCCCCCACCTACAACCATGCTCTTGGACATATCCAAGAGACCCTTATACATTTAGTGTACCTACGGGGGTAGTATCTCTTAGAGTAGCACCCATAGGGGTGCCACCTGCAAACGACTGAGCAAAAGCTCGAGTGACTAGAGTAGACATCCCCATAAGTGTGACAACTCCCATAGGTGACACAACTCTAGTAGAACAACGAGACGAAGACACTGCATCGGTACCTCCACAACAAACACCTGAGCCACTCTCTCTCAAGCTGCCATGAGAGCAAGGATTAGCACTTGTATCCCGAGCTGACCGTGGGCTCACTGCATCCATGTCTCCATAGCATCCCCCAGAACCACTTCCTTTGTCGGGTCCAAGTGTGGAACATTGACCTTGTCTATTGGAAACTGAAGCATCAGAGCACACCAAAGTAGATCTAATAGAATGGCCTGATGGTGTTTGAGACAACTTCTAGTCCGCCATATCTCTAAATTGAGCCATCTAATTTGGAGACATACACGTGAAAATCTCTTGTAGCTCCTTGTCGCTCATCCCTCGACTCATTGTGCTAATCAAAATATCCACAAAGGTCACTTGCACAGATAAAATTTGATGTTAGCATAATCAATATAAATCAAGCAAAGCACAGTAATATAAATCTTAAAAACTGATCTTACTTAAAATGCATATCTTATGTACCCTCATAAGCGATTCGTCAATGAATTGAGTAGGTGGATGCTCCAAGTATGAAGTACCCTATGGTCCCATGTCAATCTCCTGACACAACTCCGATTACATTAGAAGGTTGATAGACATGTCACCACAAAAGGATGAGTCCACCTCGTTCTCAATCAATTCTTAGATTCTTGTATTTCCATCATTGTTACCAAATTCTCGCTCCTATAAATGCTCCAAGCTTTTGATGGTCTCCACCCCTTGCAATATTGACCCCTCTATTTGCATACTGTCCTTATCTACACTGGGAGCATCGCTTTGATCATATACTCTCGCACTTCGGGGAGCTAAAGGTATAACATACCACCATCGAGGTTGTTGGGGATTTGGATAGAAAATTACATGTTCATAATCACATACAAGAGAGATTTAACTTTTGTGACATGTACCATGTCGTAATAAAATTTAAAAAAAGAATGAGTTCATGCACCTGTTCACAATGGGCCATCAACAGAAACGTGTCGCACAAATCTATCCATCTTTTTTCAAAGTCTATTTTAAGAAATCCAGATGGACCTCCTTGAACTGTTGCTCCTGCTCCTTCAAGTACCACTTTGAACCACTACACATCAAATAGGATCATGGAGAAGCAACAGTAATCCACCATGATAATACTTTGCAAGTTTCCAAAATACTCCATCTCATCTATAAGCATGTTTGAATCTGTTGCTCCTCGTCGGCTCTCTTGCTCAAACTTTGCCATGATACCACAATCTGTTGTGGAGCGCATTTTGTCGATAAGCTCTATGTAGAAATGTCGTCTATGCAACCACGCCGCACTATATATTTTAAACTGTACATTGAAACACTCAATTAGTTGTCACATATAAAATATAGATATGAAAAACCCTAAATACGTCGTCACCTTTGGACTACATCCCCTCAAGAATTCCCACTCCTCCGTTGAGATCTCTGCCTCTTTGTGAGACGATGCAGTCAACAAAGCTCCATGCAACCATCTCATTGACATAAACCGTGGCATCTCCTCCATGCCCTTGGGATATCAAATCAATCGATGGCATGTACTAAGTTGAAATTTAGATCACACTTCTTCCCGATCTTTCCTAGCTTGCTCATACCTAGCGAGCCACGTCTCCATGGAGGCATGGTGCAATATACAAAAGCGATTCACTTTCTCCTCCATTGTAGCATCCATTCTTTTTTCTACCCCATTTTCAACCACCACATCTTCAATTAGTCTATCATCGTCCTTTAGCGACCATAGCATACTGTTGTCTGAATCCATCATTGGTAGCCACCACTGTGAAATATATACTAACACCTCAGACACCAACCAACCTTCAGCCATGCTACCTTCTGGCCAAGCTCATTGTCACACAAAGCCTTTTAGGGTTTTCATGAAATGCTCCAAGAAGAACATCCATCACGTATGGACAGGTCCAGCAATCTCCACTTCATCTACAAGATGCACAAGAAGGTGGATTTGTATCATAAGCATGCTGATGGGCAGGTATTTCTCAAAGAGACAGACCGTGTCCACTACTCCCCGCCTTGCGAATTCAATAGAGGACGCCTTAATCTCCTTCTGTGAGATTCATTGCCCTAAAGTTGACAACTTGTAAAATCGCCCCGCGTATTTTTAGAGTAAGGCATCCTGCGATCGCGATCGGTAGTACAAACTGCCACAAATGAGAAAGCATTATGAACAACGATTACACTCCAAATAGCAAAATGCGCAGGCAACTTACAATCCATTCATAGTACAAACCTGACATATCTTATGCCAATCATGGGATTTTAGCCCTGATAATTGGTCGTCTTTAGAAAACACAGACCTGAGAGAACACATCATACCTGTCGGAGTGTGGATAGACTTGATCATTTGCTTCACAATGCCACTCTTCTTTAGTGGACAAAATCTAAGGAGCACAAGGTAGCTACAAGTGACCATCAATACTTGATTGCGGCCAAAGAGCCTCCATCTTGACTACCTCCTTCAAATCCATTCGCCCCTACAGTGTCTCTCTTTCCTGTGATGTGGTCCCATAGTAAGCTCCCCACGTTCTTGAAAATATGCATGGGATTCAACAACTGGTGAATCTGTAAGTGGATCTAAATATACAGAAACTTGTAGAAAATTGAGAATCGTTGCATTTCGTTTGGATGTGACTTCGTGTGGACCATTTTTAGCTTGTACCAGCTTTGGGCGTTCATACATGCTAGAGGGCCTCTAAGAAAACCTTCCCTAAGTTCATGACCCTCTGGCAAGAAAGTGGTGTGTCCTTGATATACCATCTTCTTCATGGTTCGTGACCTTCGGGAGTCTAACTATGGCCCACACAATGGACATGCATGATAACTTGAGGTAACCAGACTTGTCCCAACACCTCTATCTAGTGAATACAAACTTGAACGAGCTATGATAGATATTACCAACGAGAATGAAAGCCTACTTACTTGAGCACTCCCTGAATCCCGAAAAGTCATGCATGGTCCATATGAGAATGGCTCAAATTTTGGCAGGACCGTTGACCATCACGCTTGCTCATATCTTCTACGATGACCCCCTCCTCTCCCAAAATCTTAAGCTCATCGACTAATGGACGAAGATACACATCCATATTTTTGACTTTGTAGCAGCCGAGAATGAGTAAGATAAGGATGAGATGTCATTTCTTCATAGAAAGCTATGGAGGGATGTTGTAGTTGACAAGGACTATAGGCCACACACTATAAGAAGTTGAGCATAGACCAAATGGATTCAGGCCATCCATAGCAAGACCGAGCCAAAGATTCCTTGGCTCTTGAGCAAAGCTGGGAAAGGTAGAGTCAATGTGGCTCCATGCGCATGAATCCGCTGATATTCGTTGTACTCCATCTATGGATCTATTCTGTGCATGCCATGTTGTCAAGCTCGCCATGCCGGACGTACGAAACATGTGGTTTATGCAGGGAATAGGTGAAACGTGTCAAAGAACTTTTTGAGGGATGGTTTTCCCTTGCAAGTCATGTCGATACCTATGAGCACCACACTTTGGACATGTCTCCATAGTCTCATATTCTCCTCGAAGCAGTATGCAATCATTGATGCTTAAATGGATGCTGTTGTAGTTCATGCCAAGCTTTAATAAAACATGTCACGTATTATCACGAGACTCAGGCATGGTATTTGTAAGTGGTAATATATGATACTTCAGTAACCTTTTAAAAAATCATAAAAAACCTTGAAAAAGCACAAATTTTTTTTATGATAGTGCCGAAAAGAAATCAACGAAGTGTATGTACAAGGTACCTAAACAACTTAGTCACACTCACATTGCTTCATCTATATTTTGCTTGCATACTTAGGAGTGCAAGCAGTGTTTTTAGGTGAGATACTCGGCACCCGTCATATAATGATATGGATGCTTCCTCTCTAAGTGGATCAGATGTCTCGACATCCATAGGCATCAATGCATCGATCATTGCCTCCATCTCAGACTCAAGATTGTAGGAAAGTCTGGAAGGCTGCAAGTCTCCTCTAGTATTGATGGTATAGATTGGGTAATACCTTGCAAGAGCTTAATTGGCTTAGATACTCCATCCATCGCACGCCCACGAACTCTTCTAACTGGCCACAAAGAGTGCACTCCTCCTTGGGACGAGATGTCACCTCCCTAGATAGAAGTTTGCGAATATAATGTATGATTTACATACACTTTTCTTACCATTTTCTCAAAATCTGAGATCGCCTGATCAATGATCTCTGATTGAAACTTGCAAAAGCGTCGTATGTGTTCGATAAACAATCGACGTTTTCGTCTAATTGCCAACTTAGATTGAGAGCAAGGATATGGGACACACTGATTAAGATACGCCTCATGATCTTGAACATCACGACCTTCATCATTTTCCATTTGGTCTACGTTACGACAAACAATTTGTTTTTGTTATCGTTCTTTTTTTCTTTCTTAAATTGTTTGAGAAGGGATTTCTTCTCTTGTAAATCAACAAAATTAACGTATATAAAGTCTCCATCCACCCACCAATCAACGTATATCGAAGTGTTTCCCGTCTCGTGGTATTGCGCCGGACCTTGCCACCACCACCACCACCACTACTACTACTACTACTATCACTATTACTATTACTACTACTACAAACAAGAAAAGAAGAAGTTAAAGAACGAGAGCTTACCCTCTCTTTGTTTTTTATCCATTCATTCTCTTCTCTTCCTCCCTCTCTCCCTCTCTCTCTCTTTCTTTATTATGTTGAATGTTTATTCCCTCTCTCTCTCGTTCATTCTTTATTTTTCTCTCTTCCTCTCCCTCTCTCATTTCCTTTAACAAAACATCTCTCTCTCTCTCTCTCTCTCTCTCCCTCCTACTACTACTACTACTACTACTACTACTATTACTACTACTACCACCACCATAAACAAAAAAAACTACTACTACTACAACAAAGAAAAAAAATAAAAGAATAAATTAACCCAATATTAGTGAGTTTGGGAATCTCCCAATTCTCATTTTTTGAATACTAAAAAGATGGCACCCAAATAACATGCACATAAGTTTCTTAAAACCATATGATGTGACCTATCATTTGAAAGCGCTTGAAAAATAGAATCTATTGAGCTATAGAGTGCTCCATTTAGAGTTATAGTGTTCAAGTTATGACCAATCCAAAGATTTGACATGTGTCCCAAACTTATGGAAAATTCCCATATTTTCTAATATGGTGTTAATTAAAGAACTACTAATATAGAAAATTTCCATATTCCCTAATATGGTGTTAATTAAAGATTTGACATGTGTCCCAAACTTATGGAAAATTCCCATATTCCCTAATATGGTGTTAATTAAAGAACTACTACTACAAAAAGAAAAACAAGAAAAGAATAAATTAAAGAACTACTACTACTGCCACTACTACTACTACAAATAAGAAAATAAGAAATTAAAGAGCTACTACTACTATTACCACCACTACTACTACTACTACTATAAACAAGAAAAGAACAAATTAAAGAACTACTACTACTACTATTACTACTACTACAAACAAGAAAATAAAAAATTAAAGAACATGATCTTACCCTCTCTTTGTTTTTTATCCATTCATTCTCCTCCCTCCCTCTCTCTTTCTCTCTTTCTCTATGAAAAAACTACTACTACTACTACAACAACAACAAACAAGAAAACTAAACAACAACAAATGAGAAAAGAAAATAAAAAACTACTACTACTACTACTACTACTACTACAAACAAGAAAACTACTATAAAAAGAACATTAAAATATTAACAAATAATAAATTAAATAATTACCACTACAAAAAAAATAAGAAAAGAATAAATTAATGAACTACTACTACCACCACTACTATACTGCAAACAAGAAAATAAGAAATTAAAGAGCTACTACTACTACTACCACTACAAACAAGAAAAGAACAAATTAAAGAACTACTACTACTACTATTATTACTACTACTACAAACAAGAAAATAAGAAATTAAAGAACATGATCTTACCCTCTCTTTGTTTTTTATCCATTCATTCTCCTCTCTCCCTCCCTCTCTCTCTCTTTCTTTCTTTCTCTATTATGTTTAATGTTTTTGCCCTCTCTCTCTTGTTCCTTCTTTCTTTTTCTCTCTTCCTCTCCCTCTCTCATTTCCTCTCTTTCTCTCTCAGTACACATCATTTTTAACAAAAACAAGCAAAAGAAAAGGAGAAAAAAAAAAACAAAGCAAGAGGGAACACTTCATTTCCTCCTTGTGACGGCGACTCATCTTCGTCCTCCATACACTTCCTCCTCTTCTTCGCAAAAACGACGGCGGAAATGGTGAGAAGCTCTCCTTCTCCCTCTTTCTCTCTTTCTCTCCCTCTTCCTCTCAAACACAAGATGCAGTTTGCTCTCCCTTTTGCTCCCTCTTTCATCCATTCGCGCAAAATGCTGCACTCGAGATTTGGCACGTTTTTTTTTTTCTTGAGTAAACATCGTCACTAAATTGCATCGGAAAGGGCCGTCGCTATACTCCTGTATCCTTGTAGTGTTAAGAGTATGATCCATCTTAGAAGAAGGGATGAAGGAGGCAGGTGCAAAGATGTTTGGGAGAAGAGAAGTGGTTGGAGAAATAGAAAATGAAAATGAGACTAAGTGAATTTCTTTTATAGGCCATAGACTTAAAGCTTTAGTTTTTAAAAATCCATCAAATTCTTTTATTATAGTTTTAAAAAGTTAAAAAAAATAAAATCACAAAGCAATCCAAAATATAGAATATTAGAAAATCTAAAATATGCATAAATCGATAAAAAATAAAATCCCATGATCTATTCATTGTTAACTTTTGATACATCATAATTTTGTATACAAATTTTGACTTGTGGCAAAGAACTTGATAACATATAATTCTTCTCCATTCTCTTGTCTATCTGAAAGAAGAAAAACCCAAATAAGATTTTGAAATACTATGTCTCAACCAAAATAAAAAAATTTCAATATTAAACAAGCTTACCTTTCTACCACCAATATAGAAGTTTAAGCTCTCTGTACTAATGCTTCTCATCAAGACAAGATGCAATTCACTGTAATTAACTCGATCATTCTACATGGCATATGAATTTGAACATCAAATGCTTGTCCCATGTCTTTAGTGGACTCCAAGGGAATCCATCAACATGCTTTATTCATCCAACGTCGGTAATAGAAGCACATGTACAATGATAGATATGCAATCAAGTGATGAAAGGTAATACTAGAAACCACCACTCTCTGTATGAAAAGATGTCACCTTTGTGCACCCCATCCACCTCATTCCATTCTTCTTCAAATTTGGAATTAAGAAAGTCCTCTATTATGTCCTTACAAAGGAACAACTAATCTTGAAGCTCTCTTGAATCTCAATGATGTAAGAAGCTGGGAATACTTAGAATGTTAATAATATGCCATGTCACACTGACACTGGTATATAAGGAGAGAAGTTGTAATTTTTCACATCTTTTTGACATATCAATACAATTACAATCTTTCTCTCCCTTCTTGCTCCAAGCTTCCATGGCTTCTTCATCTTTCCTGTCTTTCTCTCTCCAATTCTAGTCTTTCTCTCTCCTCGTCACTCTATTTCTCTCTCTTCCTGCAGTCTTTCTCTCTCCTCTGCAGTCTTTCTCTCTCCTCTTTCTCTCTCCCTAGTTCTCTCTCTGACAAGTGGTATCAGAGCTTCAGTCTTTGATCCATTATTTTCTTCCATTTTCACTCTCATTTTCCTATTTCAAAACCAATTTCAGACAAAAATGGTACAAGACAGTGACTAGTGGAGTGCTGCAGGACAACTACAGTTAGCAATGACTACATCTGGAGTTATCCAAGGTCAGATATGGCGGGTAAAGGCTTAAATGGCTGGACGTCATCAAATTTTATGCAAAAATGGAGGTAACTAGGGTAAAGAATGGTTAACCGGGCTTAGTTTGAGAACAAACTGTGGTTACTTTGAAAAGAGGGGTTTCTCTTTCCCCTTTCCTGGAAATTCCTGCAGGTTCCATGGAGGTTCAGCCCCAAGATCTACTCATATCTCTCCTCTTTCTCTCTCCCTAGTTCTCTCTCTGACAAATGAGCTATGAATGTCATGTACAATCTTCATTTTTAATGTCTAAAGTGTCCACTCATCAAGTGGAGACTTATACTTAAAAAACCACCACTATGATCTTCTCATTAACTAAAAAGATATCTATAACACCACTCTACCCCTTCTACAAGAGAGCATAATAAATAAAAAATCACGTCTTTTGGGATTGCATTCACATTGCTTGATTTGGAGAAAATTTAAGTAATGGCTCAAGGATGCCAATTTGAGAGAGGATTTTGTCATGATAGTAGCTATTTTTGTTGATTAAGATGCTTTATGAGCCTAGCTAGAAGCGAGTAAGTCTTCTTAATGCCATCAATCTTAGGTTTGTATGGGTTGAGAGGAAGGAAGTTGCCTTTGAAAGAAGAGCTGGGAATACCATTGCTAAATGTACTAACTTAGTGATTGCCAACTTCGTAGTTGGACTTATGTTTGTTAAGTCTAAACATTAGGTTTAAAAGTTACCCTCCAAAAAGCTAATTTCTATACCATACTGCATCATGTGATGTGAGAAAACAAAGGAAAATATTTGGACAAAAAGAGAGGAAATATTTGAGAGAGGAAAAAATGTGGGAAGAGAGAGAATAAAGCGAAACAATTAGAAGGGAAAGACGAAAGAGTAAAGATAGAGAGAGAAAGGTGAGAAGAGAGAGAAAACAAAGGAAAATATTTGGACAAAAAGAGAGAAAATATTTGAGGGTGAGAGAGAGTGTGTGTGTGGGTGCGTGTGTGTGTGTGAGTGGTGGGGAGTGTATCTGTGGCAGTGAAACGGTGGGCAATAGCATCTACTGTAGGGGGACAATGTGATGATGGTGTCTAAGGTAGTAAGACAACATGTTAGCAGGTGGCCATGGTGTGTAAGCAGGTGGTGAGAAAAGCACAAGTAAGTGGGTAGCCAGTGGGGCAGCGGTGGCAAGCAGCCAAGCAATGCTTTATGTCACTCTCACAGTCAGCAGAGCCAGTGGAGAGAGAGAGAGAGAGAGAGAGAGAGAGAATTATTTTTATAAAAAATTAGAGGTTCTATCACTATCTATCAATCAATAATCAGGGAGAGAGAGAGAGGAATCAATTCATAGGCAAGGAGAGAGAGAGAGAGAGAGAAAGAGAAAATTATTTTATTAAAATTTTTACTAAGCCCTTCTCTCTCTATGTGTTAACAAGAGAGAGAGAGAGAGCAAATTGTTTTTACAAAAAAATTATAGAGGTTCTATATCTCTCTCTTAGTCACAAGCAAAGAGAGAGAGAGAGAGAGAGAGTGAGGACTTTTATTTTAAGGAAAATATAGAGGTTCTCTCTCTCTCTTAGTCATAGTGAAGAGAGAGAGAGAGAGATAGGAAATCTTTTATTAAAATATATATATGGAGAGAAGCAAAATTTGAAGGCAATACGAGAGAGAGAGAGAGAGAGAGGAAAAAATAGAGTGAAAGAAATATAAAATTTTTAGAGAGAAAAAAAATTATATAGGCAAGGGGGAGAGAGAGAAATATCTTTTTTAAAAAAAATTACCTAGAGAAAGAAGGAAGAAGAAAAAAATTGAGAGAGATTGAGGAGAAAAAGAAAGGGGAAGAGAGAGAGAAAGAGACAAAAAAGTTTAGGGCAATAAGAGAGAGAAAGAGAGAGACAGAGACAGAGAGACAGAGAGAGAAAAACAATTCCGTGAGGTTTTACGATGGATTCCGTAAAACTATATTTATTTGTCGAGGCTTGTACACAAGGTGGATTCCTTGTGCGAGAAGTTGACGGGGACGCCTATCCTTTTCGAGTGTCATGTTAATTTAATGAGCATGTGGGCGACTCCACAATAGGTGATTCTGCAAAATGCATATTTAAATTAATGGACATTTATGATTTTAGAGTGCACTCGTATTAAATTAATGTTAGGACAAAGTTCCAACCTATTTATTTATTTTGTAGCTGAAGACTGCTAGGTATTCATAGTTGTTTATTTATTTTATTTATAAACAATTGCAAATGCTTCAGTTGATGTGTAGAGCAGGCAGTGGTGGCTTTGGGTAGCGCTAGGCGTTAGCGTAAGTCCAAGCGTAAATTTCATCATTAAAATTATTACTCTATTTGTAAGTTATAAGTTTAAACTTCTTTAGTAATAATAAGATCATTGTCCTTAGTACTATTAATTTGTTTGTTTTTTAATATAGATTATTTTAGAATATGAGATTTAAGATATGATTTTATTGAAATAAGCTTTCTTTATGGAATACTTGTTATTTTCTTAATGCAGTTAAGTTTAGAAGACTTTTCTAGCTTTCTTTATAAAAGCAACAGGATCGTGCACAAAACAAGAGAACAGGGTAAAAACTTAGTAAGAGAGGTGAGAAGAGAGAGAAAAGAAAGAAGAATATTTGGAGAGAGAGGAAATATTTGTGTGAGAGAGAGAATTGGGCGGGAGATATATAGAGAGAAGAATTGGGTACGAGCGAGAGAGAGAGAGAGAGAGAGAGAGAGAGAGAGAGAGAGAGAGAGAGAGAGAGAGAGAGAGAGAGAGAGAGAGAGAGAGAGAGAGAGAGAGAAGGGTTTGAGCCAGAGACATTGAGAGAGAGAGAGAGAAGAAGAAATAAAAACAATTTGAAGGGAGAGAGAAAAGAGAAAAAGTAGAGAGAAAGAGAGAGGTGAGAAGAGAGAGAAAAGAAGGAAAAATATTTGGACATAGAAGGAAAGTATTTAGGAGAGAGAGAAAGAGAAAGAGGGAGAGAGAAAGGAAGAAAGAAAGCAATATTAACATATACAAAAGGCCAATGTGGCCTATGAGACAAAACCAAAGTACATCTCTATCTTATGACATCTCATTACAAAAGTGAAAGAAAAATGCATCCTACTATAAGGCTAATGGCTAAAGAGTTCTATCTCTAAAAAAACTAAATGTATAAAGAAAAATGTATAAGGCTCCTCTCTAAATGTCAAGATCAACACATGATCCCAACCATGATGTGATCCAAGGTTGTCTTGCTAATGTATTGAGGGGTGAATCTCCTATGTCTCATAATGATGGCTCTGATCAAACTATAGTATGGGCCCCTGAGTCATTGACCGCATGCTCAAGGTTGCTGTGCTCGACAAAGTGCAATGGCCATGTCTAGTGTGACTCTACGTTGTGGAGTAGGGGTAGTTTGGCAAGCTGGATCTGTGTTTGTTGAGCTAGTAGTGCTTGTGGGCTTTGATCTATGAAAGGAATCTATCATAGCTTTGTACATGGGTCTCTTTGGGCGAGTTGGTCTCTTGTCTCATAGAAGGGATGTGCGGTGTCTTTGGAGCTCCAAGAGGAAAAGACCTAGATATCTCAGGACACCATGAAGAGATCCAAAGCCCTCGCAAAAAAGAAAATGATACCTTCCTCGTATGTCATAGTACGCTATACATCAACATATGTAGTGCTCCTCCATCTCAAGCTCTTTGTCACAGAGTTGGCATATCCTATCCTCCACTAGAAATGGTTTTTCCAAGATCTACTGTGAGATATCTCTCTACTAAAGGTATAGAGTGCATCCAAGTGATGTTGTAACCCCTCTGGTAAGTTTGAAATCGGTACAATATCATTGCCATATAATAGTATTGGTATTAATACCCCAACTAGGCTAGCTCTAGCTCCATAAACATGATGAAATGTGAGAAGAGAGAGAAGAAAGAAAAACATTTTAAAGGGAGAGGGGGGAGAGAGAGAGATAAGAAGAGAGAGAGAAAAAAGAAAAATATTTGGAGAGAGAGGGAAAAGAAAGGACACACACACACAGACACGCACAGAGGAAGAAATGTGATAAGAGAGAGAGTAAAAAATAATTTGATGGAGAGAGAAAATATAGAGAGTGAGAGCAAGAGGGGTGAAGAGTGAAAATAAAGAAAGAAATTTGGAGATATATATATATATATATATATATATATATATATGAGAGAGAGAGGGAAAAGAAAGCAAATAGGGACAGAGAGAAGAAAATATATATAGAGAGAGAGAGATCTAGGAGAGAGAGAGAGAGAGAGAGAGAGAGAGAAGTAAGAAACATAGAGAGATGAGAAAAATAATGATAGAGGGAAAGAGATACATAATAATTTAGGGAGAGGGAGAGAAAAAACTTTAGTGGGGGAGAGATAAAGAGAATGAAAAAAATAGAGAGAATGCAATTTGGAGAGAGAGAGAGAGAGAGGATGAGAAATAATAAAGTTGAGAGAAGTAGAGAGAAAGATGACAAAATGAAAGACAATGCGTGGGGAAAAGTTAAGGAAAGCTACCACATTGCAACTTTGGTTTCTTTAGGGGGCTACTTCTAGGTAGCACGAAGTGACCTAGCATTCCCTACACGTGAATGGTAAGTTTATTTCTTTCATAATGTTTTTCACAATAGCTTTACGTATAGCTTTATGTAGTAAGATGCCATAAAGCAATCTAGTGTCTTTTTTCCAAAAAAGTTGTAAGAAGCTGAGAATAAGGAATTAGTGTAAATAATATTGATATTTTGCCATGTCACACTGACATTGGTATAAAAGGAGAGGATATGTAATTTTACACATCTTTTTGACACATTAATACAATTACAATCTTTCTCTCCCTTCTTGCTCACAGCTTCTATGGCTTCCCCTTCTTTCCTGTCTTTCTCTCTCTAAATCTAGTCTTTCTCTCTCCTCGTCACTCGTCTTCTCTCTCTTCTTGCAGTCTTTCTCTCTCTTCTGCAATCTTCTCTCTCCTCTTTATCTCTCCCTAGTTCTCTCTCTGACAAGTGGTATTAGAGCCTAGTTTTTAGTTCCTTCATTTCTCTCTCCTTTCCCTCAAATCTAGTCTCATTTTCCAACAATAAACCCTACTTTTCTGGTACACAGGCAGGAGCATTAATGACAGCTTTCATGAAGACTACACAGACCATGGCAGCCTTTCTTGGAGTCTTAAATGGAGCTTGGACCAAAAATGGAGGCAGACATACAAAGATGGCAGCTCGTTTTGCAAGCTCATGCCAATTTTGAAGGTATTCTCTTAAGAGACAGTGGTAAATGGAGTAGAAGGGGGGAAGTTCTGGTTACTTTTTAGAAGCAGTCTTTCTCTCTCTTTCTTTTAGTATTTCTCTCAAGATTTCGTGGAGGAGATCAGTCCATTCTCTCCATTTGCCACCATCTGCAACAACAGATAGAAGAAGGATCATCCTTCATCTTTGTCATCATCAACAGAAGAAGAGGAAGGAGAACACAAGGAGCTACTGCCAGAAAGGTCTCTCTCCCTCTTTGTGCTTCTTTAGGACTCAATAGCCTCCTGCAACAGCTACATGCAAAAAGGAAGCTCTCTTTTAAAGGCTTCTATCTTCTTGCGCTCCTCTTCCAAGGCCCTAAGGTAAACCTCAAGCCAGCGTACCCATTCCAGGTGATCCTCACTGAAGCAGGCATTCCGAAGGCCATTGAACACTACGGCAGGCTGAGGCCTACATTCAAGCATGAGCTCTGTGGGGGATCCCATAATGCCTTATCCACCTCGAATGATTTCAACAAGGAACCTCAGCGGGGGTTCAAATGTCTTCTGGGACTGCGAGTCTGTCCGACAATGCCTTTAGATCCAAGGAAGATTGCTGCCTTGAAAGCAAAGGAAAACGACCTTTCTTTGCAGCGCAATGCAAAAAAAAAAAGGCTGACACAGGCACAATCATAGGAAAAAGCTCTTCTTCCACCCTGCTGTCTCGGGTGCAAAGGAGTGCAACAAAAGCTATAAACCGGAACAAGGTAGGAACAAAGGGTCAGAAATCACTGCACATAAAGATAGCTAGCAACCAGATACTTTTAAACTGCAAAATCTACTGAAACTACTTGGTGACGTTTTGACAAAAGCATCAGCCCAGAGCCTTTGTTGGTGAGTTCTACCTTCTTTTTCTGAGAGAAGATGGTTGAATCTACTCTATGATTCCAAGGCATGCCAAGAATCACATCCAACCATCAAGGTCTCCGATACAGAAGGTATCTTCGTCACTGTAGCCTTGAATTTGAAACTTGAGCTTGCCAATGTAGGGTATCACAGTCTTCACTGTGTCACCTTCATCAGCATTTAAAGCTTGGCGCGGAGTGTCCATCTCTTCATTCTTTAATCCAAGCTCTTTAGCTAATTGCAAGGAAATGATATTTTCATTCACTCCAAGATCTATCAAGAATAGTGCTTTCTTACCTTGCAACTGTCCCCAAGCTTTTAATAATTTGCGCGTCTCTGGAGTGTGAGTTGTGTTTGCAACTACATCATTGATAGCATTGATTTTCACTGGCGACTTATGCTTGTTGTCAGAAACCTTGCTTTGTCCCTTGTTTGGACATTGCTTCGCTATGTGGCATGTTTGTCCACATTTAAAGCACTTCCCTTCTTTCATGAAGTGTTGCTTTTCTTCTTCGGAAAGTTGCTTTGCTTGTGGGTATAGATTGGAGCGAAATTGAGGAGCATTAGGAGGTGCATAGGGCTTCATCTTCTTTTGATTTGATGGCTGCTTTTGCCGCTATTTTTGTCCTTCATTTGGGGCTGAATACTCCTCATCATCAGCTACTCTCTTCTTATCATTCTTTTGGGATCGTGCCCTGGTCAATGTAGCCATACAGTCTTTGAATGTGTTCTCAATGGTTGCATATATATTACTGGTCTTGGTTTGACGGAAGTCCCATTGCTGGGAAGCTTCATTGGGCTAAAAACTTTCAACCGCATAGTTCGAATTCCAGCTGGATGCTTAACCTGCAGCTTACACTCTCTGGATCTATCAAGCAATAGGATTTCTATGATTGAGGGGTTTAGAGAGTTGACCCATTGCGAGTGCTGAATCTTTCTCACATTCGAATCTCCCAAATAGGACATGGTTTGGCCATTTGTACTTTAATTAAGGAACCCTATCTGGGAGGGAATAAAGTTGCTGAAGTTGAAGGCTTTCATAGGTTGTTAAAGCTGAGTGTTCTTGATCTTAGCTACAACAAAATCGTCACATCCAAGGCTCTTGGGCGGCTTACTGAACAAGCAGTCTTTCAAGGTAGTATTTGTAAGGGAAGTTAGGTATTACAAGCTGCCATGTCACAGCATGTACAGTGGTGCTCTGTTGCCACAATTTGCTGAACAAGCACAATTGAAGAGTTTGCTTCCATTCTTCTGAACACAATAACAAACATTTGAATTAGAGATGCTTTTGTTGTTATCTGATTAACGACAACTTTGTTTGATTAACTCTTTTGAAAAGGGGACTCCACGAGGGGGGGCAGGGGGTATGCCAGATAGCTCAAATTTGCCAAGCAGATTGTTGTCTTTGGTCCTGGCCATCTCACCTTCTCTGTTTCCTTTTGTGCAATCGGGTGCCTCAATGTCTTGATCAGCTGAACTACCTGGTTAGTGTGCCTCACATCACTGGATCTAAATGATACCTCTTTCAGATAGACTGCACCAGGGAATTTTTGTGATGCTAGGTCAGTGGTAGAGTATCCAGCTCCAGGGACATTGAATGATTCAAATGAATGAATGGCTGCCATCTTGCTGGCTGGTAACACTCTTGATAATAGCAATATGGAATGGAACCATAAGATCATACACAGGTAGAAGAATAGATTCATTTTTCAGATCCACCTGTGACAACTTTGCAATTCGCTCAGAAAGCTTCTGTGTATCATAGACAGAATCTGTCTCTACAAGTTCTTTCCTTATTTGTGCAATACGAGCTTGTATTTCATCTTTGGTTGCTGCATCGGCAATGATGGTTGTGGAATTATTGATGATAGTAACCATCTCTCTTCAACTTGACTGCAATGGCAGCTAAGATCAATAGCTCCAGCTCTAATGAACAAGGTTGGCTTCAAACACAAGCTAAAATTGACAAACTTGGAGTTTTAATTGACCAGTGTATTGCTCTTATAAAGGCAGATATGGAAAAAACAGCAAGACCTGAATCAAATGCTTATGCTTATGGCCAACATGTATATGCTGATGAGTATCATTCCATTGAGCCTTGGCAGCAGAATGGCTATTATGGTCAACATGCTTATGCTTATGAGCATCCACCTCTTCAGCAACATAGTTATGATTATACTCATGAAGCTCTCTTGGTTGACTAGCCCAGTTCTTATGGATGTGACAGAAATGGTTATGCTTATCCATACCCTTCTAGCTTTGATCAACAACAAGCAAGTGATTATGACCAACATCATGCCAATACCTATGCTCATGGATTTGCCAATCATCATACTTATGGACAACCTAGGATGCAAGGACATCATCGTAGTCATGTTGGACAGTCTTCATGCAATCTTGGACAGCACGTTTATGGGCAACAATATGACCAAAGTTTTGGTAGTAGGCATCAGCAAATAGATGTATTTGGACAGCAGCATGAACATTTTTGTGACATGTATTCTCATAGAGATTATGGACAGCATGACCAATGCTGTGGGATCAATGATCAAAGGCAGCATGCTTATGTATGTGAGTAGCAAACATTAGTGGAAGCAAATGCAAATGCTCAAACAAACTGTCCCTCTGATGCGCAACAGGGCTGTTATCACCATATGCAAAATGGATAGCATGAGCATTATGGTCATGAGCATGGACAACCATCTGTTGTACATGAACATCATGTCAAAACTATTATAGAGCTGACCAATGGTGATGAGCAAGTGTGTAAATTTCTATCTAAGGCTAAATGCGTTAGACCTTACTAGTGATATGATACAGGAACTGCATGCTGCGGGCTTATGCTATCGATGTGCTAAGACACTATCTTGTAATCACCAAGCCACATGTAGGGCAAAGACTGCCAAAATATTCTTGGTATTTGAATATTATGATGCAAAGGATGGAGAAGATCTTGTTGAAGACCATTTTGGTATGAGTCCACAACAAGAAGCTCAGTTCAAGAAGGCAGATCATGGACAGCATGTGGATTTGGATGATCATCATGCAATGGTGACTTCAGCCTCATATGCTTCAGTTATACAGAGCATGGTGATGCCTGAGAGGCTTATGGAAAAGTTAGCGAATACCATCATGATGATCATGCTTCTAACTGTACTTGACTTTGATCTTATGAAAGTTGATCCAATGCATGGCAACGATACCACTTTCCCTTTTGATCCGGGTGGCTATAGGCTGATTTTGACCCTCTGTATAGATTAGTACTACTATTGAATATTAGGTAATATTTTCTTTTACCACTTGTAATGCTGTACAGAGTAGTACTCTGCAGCCCCTACTTGGCTATACCAATAAGTCCGATATTTGTTTTTGAGGACAAAAACTTCATTTTGAGTGGGAATGGATTGTAAGAAGCTGAGAATAAGGAATTAGTGTAAATAATATTGATATTATGCCATGTCACACTGACATTGATATAAAAGGAGAGTATATGTAATTTTACACATCTTTTTGACACATTAATACAATTACAATCTTTCTCTCCCTTCTTGCTCACAGCTTCTATGGCTTCCCCTTCTTTCATGTCTTTCTCTCTCTAAATCTAATCTTTCTCTCTCCTCATCACTCTTCTTCTCTCTCTTCCTGCAGACTTTCTCTCTCTTCTGCAATCTTCTCTCTCCTCTTTCTCTCTCCCTAGTTCTCTCTCTGACAAAAGTGAAGCTACTATGAAGTGGCATAGCGTTCCTTGCATGAGAAGCATGCAAGAAACACTAATGCTTATTAATGAAAAGCCTTAGTTTTAGGTGGTGAACTTGTTCAGTGAGGAGTTTCTATAATGGAGTAGTTATATAAAGAAAATAATCAAACATATATGGTTTATGCACATCTACAGGCCATTGGCCTCAAAAGTAGCGAAGCTCAGAATCTGATGACGGATCTATGGATTCAAAATGGTGGTTTTAGGGCTGTGTGGCCCACCCAACTAGAATGGTGTCCTCTAATTTGAATCTCCTTACCTCTAGACCAAAACCACTCTTCCCTCAAACACCACTTTTGAGAGTAATTTTTTCCTTCTCTCATGGGATTTCATGAAGGAAGGCTCCTATCAAGATTGTTCACACTCCTTTCACTATGAAGAGAGGCCTTTGGGATCCATGACCCATGGGATAATGCAAAGTTCCACTCCTTACTAGGGTGATTCTTGTGATGGATAATGTTGAACTCTTGTAAGTACATTTGCATAAAGTTGGCTAATAATATGCTTACCAAAAACATAAAACATATTCATTTTTTATCATCTATTTGGCTCGGTTAAATGCAACCCATGGTTACACGTGCACAATGTATACATGTCACTATTATGTGACAAATATACAAATGAAACTTTTAAAAATAAATATTTATTTTTTTTCTTATAATTATAAATAAATAAACTATCATAGCATATCTTGGATTCTAGGTCAAACCTCCTCATAACTTTACCTTTCTTTCTTTCTCACAAACAATCTTCAATACCTATTTCATATATTCAAGCTCTATTAGATGCACCTTGGAATCAAAAGGACCTGTCAATAAAAGTATGCTTTCTAACCATATTTATCAAATCTTTCATGCAACTTTTTCTTGTTGTGGTTCTAGCTTGAAACTCTACTCTCTCTCATAATATCCATGAAGCATTGAACCTATGCAAAAATTCTATAACATCTTAATGCTAATGCATACCCAAACCATTGGTAACAATGCATATTCATGAGTTAGCAATTGAGTGAAGTTTTTGGATAAACCTCTCTTAACATCAAACCAATTGGCTTTCATATCTTATGATAAACCTTTGTATCATATTCTTGTTGAATCCTCCAATAACATATCTATCATTCTGAGTGTGTCAACATATGTATCCCTTCTAGTGCTAAAAGCTATATCCACTTTAGCTTCCCCAAGAACCTATCCATATCTTTCCCTTTTACACCTATAAATGGCTTGTAAGCTAGCATATTCCATGGCTTCAGTCTTTGTTCAAGATGCTTACAAATCCCAATGTCTCCCTTTCAATAGAACCAAGAGATCCGCAACAAGGGCACCACTTCATGGTAGGTGATTCAATAGTCGGTCTCTAATAGCCACACCCCCAATACTACAAGATACGAAATGAGGATCTCTTTGCCTGCAATTTATCCAAGATGGTCCAACAATAGAAATGTCAAGTTCTTTCCTAGATAAGATGCCCTATAATATTTATCCATGTTCTAGTAGTTACTCTTGCTTGTAGTTATACCTAATCACAATGTAAATTTGACCAAAAAGGGCCAAGGTACCATTTGTCTAAAATAGGTGGAATTCTACTCAATGCCTAAGCTCTTTTCAATCTACAAAATGTTAGATCATTGGTCTCACATTAGAGATGCAAACCTTATACAAGTGTTATTATTTAAATCCTTGTATAGCCATACTAAAGCAAAACTTCATATTCTCATTGTCATAAATTTCAAGACAAAGCTAGAAAAATGAGAAGTTATGAGACCAAAACTAACTATCAAGGGTATTATAGACCTCACAAAATGATCATTTCCAAGCTATAAACAAATTGAGAGTTGTAAGCACATTTGCATTATTATTTCCAATAATTTAAGAGTCAAATATCAAATTTGTAAGGCATCAAATAGTAGCATAGGAGGTATTCATACAAATAACACTTGCAAATCTAACATAGTTTTACTCAAGTCTAAAATACAAAAGAGATTTGCAATCCTGATCTAAGTATTCAACATGCCATGGACTCCACAATAGCCCAAGCTTAGAATTACCTTTGAGAGTAAATGAATGTGCTAGGACATTTCAACTATCATTTAAGGTAGTAAAACCCCTACAACTATAGTCATATAACCTACGATGATGTGGTTAAGTGAGTTATCATAGTCAATGATGTGGTGTCTATCCTTTGTGTGATTAAGCTTCACCTTGGGATTCTTTGGAGCTGCCCTTTGCACCTTGGTCAAGGATTTTGTGACATGCTTTTGTCACCCTCAACTCTTCTTTTGGTATTGCTCTTAAGAGGACTCCTTCATTGGCCACTACTTTCAATGTAGTTCCATCAATTCTGAGTATTGAACTTTCATCCCATTAGTATAATTCCTTGATCCTCTTTTGATGCCCAACGTCTCTTCCACTACCTTTGGGTGAACTCAAACCTAGTCACCCACTCGTTGTATTTCTAATTGGTTTTTATGATGTATCCAAACTTATTAGATCTAATTGTTGGGTCATGACTCTCGATCAATCTAGAACCAGCCAAGAAGTGGATGGGAGTGCAAGTAGCTATGATGTAGCCTTTGAGACTACTATTGGCTATGAGATCCTTGGCCATCTAGTATTTTTCAATTAGATTCTCGAGGTTAGTGATAACTCAAAACTTGATGTGGCCTAATCCCCACATGCTTACCTCCAATTTTACCTTGTGTCTTTACTGTGTAGAGAAAGATGGTTTGTCTTCATTTAATGGGTCTTTATTGGACGTGTTGTGTTGTGTTTAAAAGGAATGGCACTTTTATAGATATCATTTGCAAGTAAAAAGGAGTTTAACATGAACTATACTTAATAAAAATTTAAATCATGCAACTTTATATTTCTTACAAAAATTGAAAATTGAATTTGCACAAGTAAAATTTTGAACCTTACCTATAATTTACTTCTATTTTATAATTAATAGCTACTTGGTTGTGGTATTTGAAGATCTTTTGAGGGCTTTGACTTTTAGGTCTAGTTGGAGTTGGTCTCTTGGTCTGGTCTTGGTTACTTTTGGCGATTGCCTTTCTCCCCCTACAAAATAGAATCAAGATTCCCTTATTGGGAGAGGAGGTCATAGTATGTGAGGGGATTTGTTTATTTTAGTAGCTTAATTATAATATACAAAGATAATTGATTGCCTCATTTATGTATAGGATGTGAAGAGTTACAAATCCACTAGCAGTAGAAATCTAGGTTGTACTCAAGTTTTGCCAAGGCATCTAGGGTGTCAGGCCAAATCATTAGCTCACAAAAATAAGACATGATACCATCAAGGAGAAACGTGCTATTGAATTGACTTGCAACTTGGAGCTCTTCTTCAGTGAAAAATGTGTTGATCAATGGATGATGGAGTAAATAGTTGGGTGGGGTTAGCACTCATGCCTTGATGATAGATTGTAGAGAAGTTGTCACAAATATGTGCAGTCATATTTGAGGAGATGGACAATTAAAAGGTGGAGCAAGAGGTGAGAGCACAAGAGGAAGTAAGAAGATACAAGAGTTATAGAGGTTTAAGTAAGAGAGAGCAAGTCAATATGTGGAATGCCTTCCATTATTCTATTATCATAAAAAGAATAAAGAATAGTGGTAGTGATAGGATGCTACTACCTACAGTATATAGGAGCCTCTCTCAAGTGTAGCACTCTAATACCATGTCATGAATTTCATGGTAGTGGGAGTTACTTGAGCTACTACATCGAACATACTTAGTACACACAAGAGAAAGCTCACTCAAGGACACAAGAAGAGGGATGAAGGCCAAAACATTTTTTTGTTGGTTTTTTTTATTTTTTCCTCATGCAATACAATGTACACAAACTATAGATAAGATATAATATAAAATAAAGTGACTTAACAAGTTCAATAGTATAGCACAATTGACTATACTAATCAACTAGCATTATAACTATGCCAGCTACTGTAGGTAGGAGTAGTAAACCAAATATAATAAGTCATCAGTTGGTGGCTATGTGAGGATCACAATGACCCCCTACCATGCTAAGTGTAGACATGTGAACCCATCTATGTAGGTGGTCCATCATCAATGTCTGCACTTGTTGAGCTTGCCATATCAACAATTTGATTAAAATCTCTAGATACCGTTTTTCAAGTTCTAACTACATTTTATTTTTGGAATAAATTTTTTATTACTCTTTTATTTTTATAGGTTCTCTCTAGATTCTAAATTATCTTTTGTTTTATTAATGTTTCCTTTCTTTCCTATAGAAGAGATATAAAGGAAAAACATGGTACAATCATAAAACTCTTAGGTATTTATAAGCATATTAAAGATTCAATATATTTTACAAAAGGAAAGAAAAAAAATATATTGTTGGTTTTTAGTATAATGAGTTCAAGAGTGTATGGGTGGATCTAAAGAGTGTGCAAGTTGCAATGCTACATATTTATACTGTGACTCTAGAGAATATAGGGGGTAGACTCATATTTTTATTGAAACTGGATAAGGCACAAATATTAAAACACCAAAAAATAAAAGTATAAGTATTTCACTCATGAAGAGGGCTCTGCAACATGCAAGGGATTTGTCATCACATAGAAAAATTAAAAGCATTCAATTTGAGAATGCTATATGTTGGATAGGTGCAACTTAGGTGCCTAACAAGAGCCATGAGATATTGAGTCATTTAAAGTAGAATGGCATTTAAACACTGACTTGAAAGACATAAAATGCATGTTTGGGATTTTTGGTGGAGCAACAACACCACATCCATGATTTTATTGTATAGATGGAATGACCTCCTTGGATTGGTGTGACATAAGAAGCATAGGGGTTGCCCCATCAAGGGATGACAAATAGTTGAGCTAGGACTTTGAATAGTGTAGGAAAGCATTTACAAAGTAGTGCTCTCCCCAAGGAGTGCAAGACAGTAATTGGGCGGCTACCCTTCAAATTCCATTAGAAAGAGTGCATATTTGTACATTTTATGCAGAGGCCCATATTCTTGATTATATTCTAAGGTTGCACTTAGATTATGCTTACTCTATCAAGCCTACATCACTTTCAAAGAAATGTGAAGAACTCCTTTCAAGAATGGGCTTTCATGGGGGCCATGTGCAGCTTTAAAAGGATATACAACAACCTAGGAAATCAAGTGATGTCTTAGCCGCTATATCAATGGGAGGTGCAAAGGCTAGAAGATTTCTCTCCAATTTGATAATATCCAAAAAATGCAATATCGGAATGATGGATAGAATTGTTTGAATGTACTACCAATGTGGAGAGGGACCTTTAAGTAGTAAATGATGGTATGAAAATTTGGATAAAGCTTCTTAAGACTTTTGCAACAAACCATCAACAATGAAGCTATTGTTTAGACTATAAGAAGGCTATAAAAAGTTTGGTGGAAGCAATAGTCGAAGCTTGGGAAAAGAAAGACATCACATTTTACTTGGTAAGTATACTACTTAGAAACATTATCTCAACTTCATCTTTTCATGGACACGATATGTTCCTTTTTTGTGTATTACATCTTACTAAAGCATGGAACCTACTTTGTCGATAACTATGGACCATTGTCGATATGGCACATGTAAGCCATGGAGAAGTCTCAATATCAAGCAAGAACATTCTACTTCAAAATTAGAAGACATGGTGGTGTACTAGAAAAAGTAAAATCATTGTGTGAAATGTTCAATACCTTTTTATAGAAAACAGCTTCGATGTGTAAAATCAATCAACACTACACAAGAAAATGAGGACCAGAGAGGTTCGATATGAAACTTAGAAACACGATTCTCATTAGCTCAATGAGAGTTTGTATATAATGTGATTTTCATCACATTTTTGGAGAGAATTCACTATTTATAACATTCTATGTATAAATTTGAGGACATTGTATGCATATTTCTCCTAATTCAATTAAAGAGCCATCTTCTTTTGCTACTTTTGGCTTTCCCATATTCTTTGTCTTTCTTTTTCTAGCAAAAATGCACTACTTTTATTATGTAGGAGGTAAGTTTACCTCGTACACCCTTGATAAGGGGGATTCCTTAAGGGATTGGCAGCCAAGGCAGCACAAGTGCTATAGCATAAGAAGTATCCACTCCTTGAACCTTTTCACCTAGGAGCATAGCCTAAGACCTTATTGTGGCATATTTTTGAATAATTATGTTTTGAAAGTATATGAGAACAACCTAAAGATTTGTAGAAAGTCTTCAGAGTAATCATTGGAATAGATGGCTTGCCACTATAGTTTGAATGGTAGATATTCACAATGTTTGGATCAAGCCTAGGAAAATAATGTGTGAGGGAAAAATCTTGCCCAAACTTGGTCCTTGTGGTATCAAGACAAGCAAAGAAACCATCATCATCATAAATTGACATTTGTGGAAAATATTAGAATATGTTATTTTAATTATTAAATTTTCAAGCTTTTAAAGAAAAAGGAAAGATGAATTTAAAAAAGGCCTTACATGTTGAGGATTTTATTACTCTACAACCCTTTGATATATCCTCAAATTGATAGAACCTTGCTAAGGTTCCTCCACAATGACGTTCTTCTCTACCTCCCTACCCATACACTCACTACCAACTTGCCTTTGAGTCTCTAGAAACTCCTCTTTAATTGGAAGTGTCACTGAGTTCTCAAGAGCCTTATGTAGGCAAAATTTAATAGCATCATTTGTAGTAACAAAATTTGAAGTTTTAGTATCTAAAATATGCAATTCTTCTTTGGAATCATTAATTAGGTCCTATTCGCCTCAAAATCCTTAATTAATCCAATGTAAAAGTCTTATGAATTCTTGAATAGAATTAAGCATCAGTAGCTCCTTCCCAAGTATGGGAATGGAGGGGAGATTTGAAAGAGTGAGGGATATAATGGACATTGTAATGTCTTCTTGGTCCTCTTCCACAAGATTACCAAACTTCAAATTAACTATGTCAAGCTTATTTGATATTTTTTCCCCCTATTCAATAGGCAAAACCTCTTCCATATCCATGTCATGTTCTTTGATGTTTGTAATACTCTTGTAAGACAAAGCGGTCTCCTGAAGCCTTATTAGGTTAATAGACTCTTCTTGTAAAGCTAGGAAGCTCAAGAAATATACTAAAGCCAATTTCTCACAACAAATAAATACTTGAAATATTCAATAAAATTTAGAAACCATGATCAAGATAACTATAGCCAAAGATAATATTAATATGTTGGAAGCATTACATTAAAGGAAAATAGGAGTGTCAGTAAGATATCTATCTCTTGCAATGGTGGGGTTAGACACTCACCTCCAACCTAGGTGGGACATGAACACACCCATGCCATGGTGGAAGAAACCATGAAAGTTCCTTGAATCTTGTAAATGATAAAAAATGATAAAAGCTATTTGCATTTGGCACACTTGCCCCTTTTATAGCAAACCCTAATTTTAAAACGAAGCCTAATTATCTCTACATCAAAAGCCATCCCTCCGTAAATAAGCTTTATCCTCAAAGCTTAAGATTTGGAAGAGCTCAAGAATGAATCTTGTGGAAAATAACTGTCAAGATTGTGGGAGAGAAGGAAGGAGTCTCACTTGTAGCTTTCTCACTTACACAATGGGGGAATACACACAAAGGTGGAGGCTGAAAACAATTTTCCTCTTCTTAGTTGTGTAAGCCAAAAAGAACTCTGGTACATAGAAATAGAAGAACCCTATATATGGGTCTCAAACCAAACTCAACTAACTAGGGTGGCATACTAATTGAGCCATGAACTAGAGTAGATAAGGATAGTTTTCATCTAGCTATTATTCATGGGCGGTGTACCAACCTCATCTGCAGCTAACAAGTCGGTGACATAAATGCACAACGGTCACCCTGGCATATCACGAGTGGAGCTCGATATCTCAACACTCCCCCTCAAGCTCAATCCCAATTCCTATACACCAAGCAGGTCTCTGAACTTACGCAGCTTCTTTGCGCCCAATGCCTTCGTGAATATGTCAGTTACCTGATCCTCTGTGCTGACATAAACTAGATCAATAAGACCTAGTAAAACCCTCTCCCGTACATAGTGATAATGCATCTCAATGTGCTTTGTTCTAGCTTGATAGACTGGGTTATTTTCCAAGTGTATACTACTCATGTTATCACAATAAATGACAACTGGCCCATCTGTAGGTTGATGCATATCATAAAGTAGCTTATGCAACCAAGCTATCTCACATGCAGCCATTGCTACACCCCTGTACTCAGCCTCTGTGCTCGACAAGAAAACTGTAGGTTGTTTCTTGCTACTCCAAGTGACTACAGCACTCCCAAAAGAGAACACATATCCACTGGTAGATCGTCTATCAGAAATACTACCAGCCCAATCAGCATTAGTGTATCCATGCAACTGTATCTGAACCCCAGTCTCATAAAATAGTCCATACTGCAATGTGGACTTCACATACCGGAGTATGCATCTAGCCGCATCCAAATGCGGATTCCTTGGAGCCTGCATAAACTGACTTACCAATCCAACAGCATAGCTCAAATCTGGCCTGGTAATAGTCATATAAATCAAAATTCTTACTATGCTTCTATACATAGTAGGGTCTTTGAGAAGCTCACCTGCATCTGCGCTCAGCTTCACATTCTGCTCCAAAGGAACTGAATTAGGCTTACAGCCTATCATCCCATATTTGGACAGCATGTCCAATCCATACTGCCTCTGCAAGAGCCGTATCCCACTTGGTGATCTAATCACCTCAATGCCCAAGAAATAACGCAGCTCTCCCAAATCCTTCATCTCAAACTTCTGATTCAATAGCATTTTCACATGAAGGATACCTTCATCACTATCACCTGTCATAATCAAATTATCAACATAAATGACAAGTAGCATAATACCTTTCTCTGTTTTTCTCACATAAAGTGAGAAATCTGCCTTGGAAATTTGAAAGCCAATAGTGACAAGATATTGTCCTATCTTGTCAGACCATGCTCTAGGTGCTTGATTCAAGCCAAACAAGGCTTTCTTCAACCTGCAAACAAACTCAGGATGAATAGCATGCACATAACCTGGTGGCTACTCCATATAGACCTCTTCTTGCAAATCACCATGCAAGAAGGAATTCTTTACATCCATCTGATATAAAGACCATCCCTTTGATGTAGCAATAGCAATGACTACTCTTACAGTTGCCATCCTTGCAATCAGATTGAATGTTTCTTCATAATCAATGCCATATGTTTGTGCATACCCCTTGACTACTAATCTTGCCTTGTATCTGTTCACAGAACCATCTGCATTGTGCTTCACCTTATAAACCCACTTACAACCAATTGCATTCTTATCTTTAGGCAAAGGTACCAATTCCCATGTAGCATTTTCTTCCAAGGCATCCATTTCTTCATCCATGGCTTTCTCCCATTTTTCTTTTCCCATGGCTTGCTCAAAAGAAGTGGGTTTTGGTTCCTGTATCACTTTGACCATATAGGCATAGTGAATGGCTGTAAATCCATCATATTTTAGCCTATCCATAGGATACCTAGCTCTGGTAGACCTACGCAAAGTAGGTTCACTCCCAGATGCTCTCAAAACATCCCTAGTCTTCCTTACTCCAGGTGTAACAATAGAAGGAATACCCAACTCATCATCAATGCTCTGTTCTAAGCCACTGGATTCACCATCCACATAAGATTGACCTGCATTCACATCAAACATGGGCTGATCTACCTTCTCTTTTTCTTTTCATGATACTTTCATACCACTATCTGCATTGCTTTGAGGAGATTCTCCTGATCTCAATCTTCCTGTCCATGGCGAAGAATGTGAACCACTGCTAGAGGACGCTCCAGGTCCACTAATATCTTGTGACTGCTGCTGTGAATTCTGTGCAGCATTACCATTTTGTGCATCTACATTATCAATCACATTTACTAGTTTATACCAGCTACTCATCTCATCAAAAACAACATCTCTGCTCACTGTAAACTTACGAGTAGAAGGGTTATAGCATCTATACCCTTTCTGCTCTACAGAGAGTAACCAATAAAGATGCACTTCTCAGCTTTTGGATCCAACTTGGATCTCAACTCATCTGGCACATGAACATAGGCAATGCAACCAAAAATTTTCAAATGAGAAATATATGGTTTCCTACCAGTATACCTCTCCTCTAGAGTCATCCCATGTATTGCTACAGTGGGAGTCTTGTTCATTATGTAGATTGTTGTAGCAGCTGCTTCAGCCCAGTAAAAATCTGGCAAGTCTTTTTCATTGAGCATGGCACGAGATACCTCCCCAATATGCCTGTTTTTCCTTTCTGCAATTCCATTTTGTTGTGGGGTATGACTGCATGAATATTTCTGCTTTATGCCATGCTCCTGCAGGAACCTTGCAAACTCATTTGAGAGGTACTCTCCCCCTCCATCTAACCTTAGGCATTTTATTTGCAGGCCTATTTCTTTTTCAACCATAGCTTTAAGAGTTTTGAAATGCCCAAACACTTCACTTTTCTTTTTCATAAAATACACCCAATTTTTTCTGCTATAGTCATCAATAAAAGTGACAAAATAATGATAGCCTCCAATAGATGCAGCTTTAGTAGTCCACCCATCAGAGTGGATTAATTCCAATGGCTTCTTTCTCTCTTGAACATGTCTAGGAAATTGTTTCCTTGCCTATTTTCCAAATTGACAAGCTTCACATACCTTATGCATTTCTGCAACCTTGAATTTAGGCAATCGTGCAATAATATTTTGGGCTTGCATTGATTTAAGTCGATGTACATTAACATGACCAATGCGTTTATGCCAGATATCAATAACTGCAACTACACCGGTCCCATGTGCAAACATTGCTGCACTCAATTTAGGCATGCCAGCATCCAATGTAAACATTCTGCCCTTCTTATTTCCTTTTGCTATCAAGCGACCTTTATTTTTCATATCCTCAACAAAGCATCCATGAGGATTAAATCTGACTTACAAGCCCTACTCAACCATTTGGCCAACAGAAACCAGGTTCTTGGTGATATTCGGGACCTGAAATATATCCGACAGGTATTTCTTTTTCCCATCCTGCATAGACAAAGGAATTTCTCCAATTTGCACAATAGGATGTGCAATATCATCACCAGTCTCCACAAATCCTTGTTTTTTCATTTTCCTTGCATCCTGCATCCAATTTGCATGACCTATCATGTGGTTTGATGCACTTGAGTCAACATACCACACATCGTTGCTTTCTTCTGCACTTGTCATAAAATTGGTCATGTGATACACCATAAACAAATGCTCATTTCTGTCATCACCCTGTCTACTAGAAGATGCATAATTCCCTTGTTGCAATTTTTCATTCATGATGTCATTCTGCTTTTTATAGCAGTCTTTAGCCATATGACCCATTTTACCACAGTAGTAGCATTCAACATTGTTGTTTGCATTTTGGCCTCTTTGCCATCCACCATGACCTCTTTGGCTCCCCCTGCCTCTAGAGTTACCAAGTCCTCCTCCATAGGACTCGTTTTCTTGAGTTTGCTGCATATTTTGATTTCTACCACGGCCTCCAGATCGGCCTCCTCTACCTCTACCTCTACCTCTTCCAGCATTTGAGTAGAAGACAGCTTCTTTTAAAGTTCCTCCTGAAGAAGATGCACCACCATTTCTCTGCTCCTCAGAAATTAGAAGAGCAATCAACTCCTCAAAATCAGGAAATCTTTCACGCACGGAAATGGATGTTCGGAACTGTGCATAATCTTTTCCTAGACCATTCAAGGTCACAGAAACTAAATCATCATCTTCCACTGGTGACCCAATGGAAGCAAGTGTATTTGCAATCTTCTTCACCTTCATGTGGTAGTCATTGATGCTCATACTTTCTCTTTGCACATTGTGTAACCCTTGCTTGAGCTGCATTTTCCTAGCTTGCGTATTTGTGCTATACATTTTTGACAAAGTATCCCATGCCTCCTTTGGCGTACTTGCATCCTGAATATGCACAATCATAGAGTCTAAAATACTGATAGACAGCTAGTACATAACTTTTTTGGCTCTCTCATGCCATCCTTTAAATGCCTATATTTGCTATTGATTGGGAACATCAGGAAGAACTGGTTGGAACATCCCAATATCCTTTTCCCATAAGGAAATTTGTCATTCTAAACTTCCATGCTTGGAAGTTGTTCTTGTCAAGATTTTCAGTGACAATCTGTGAAAGAGAATCAGACACCATTACAGAACACTGCAAAAAATTTTGTCATTGCAAAAAACACAGCTTCAACAGCCTCACAAGGCAAATCTGCACAACTAACAAAAGTGGTATTTGACCACACAGTCACTTCCTAGTGACGATTTTGCATCAACAGGCAACAAGGATGATTCTGTAACTCCAAATGTCTCTGTGCACAGACATATGATGCAATTTCTACAGTAACTTTTCATCGACCTATAGAACAGTGGTCACACAGCAAAAAACAGGGCCTTTTCCTGAGTGCATGTAGAAAACTTCCGCCTCCAAAACGGGCCCCGAAATGGCCTCGAATCAAAAAAATAGGGTAATCCAGGGCTAAAGCCCTATCCTGCAGCATATATTGCCCTCTTTCAACACCGCAAAAGGCGTCTCAATCTGAGACAATGCACTCTTGCACTTTCCGGCTGTGCTACCTACAGAGACTTGCTCCCAAACTCAAAAAATGAAAGCAACACTGGTCCTCTTACCAGAACACTGTGAAATTAGTTCGCTTTCTTGAGCTTCTTACCATGAACTAGGCTCTAATACCATGTCAAGTTTGTGGGAGAGAAGGAAGGAGTCTCACTTGTAGCTTTCTCACTTACACAATGGGGGAATACACACAAAGGTGGAGGCTGAAAACAGCTTTCTCTTCTTAGTTGTGTAAGCCAAAAAGAACTCTAGTACAGAGAAATAGAAGAACCCTATATATGGGTCTCAAACCAAACTCAACTAACTAAGGTGGCATACTAACTGAGCCACGAACTAGAGTAGATAAGGATAGTTGTCATCTAGCTATTATTCATGGGCAGTGTACCAACCTCATCTGCAGCTAACAAGTCGGTGACATAAATGCACAACGGTCGCCCTGGCATATCATGAGTGGAGCTCCATATCTCAACAATAACTCCATCATGATGAAGTTTATTGTTGAATATGCTTCATGAAGCCATGAAGAATCTAGCTTAAGAAATGGTCTGAATCAAAAGCTTTAAACTGTGAAAAGCTTGCAAGCTATCTTGAATAAGGCTATTGAAGGGAAAATGCCATAACTTGAGATAACCATGTCCAAATTCAACAAATGAGATATCATTAGAAAGTAGACTTCAGATGAAATGTCCATCTATAAAAATAGCCTGTGCTCACCAAGTTAAGGCAAGTTGAGTGGCAATAGAAATTTAATACATCAACCTATCCACTCTCTTGAGATTGAAATAATCTCATTGTTTTGAAGGATTATTGATGCCTTTT
The DNA here is from genome assembly GCF_053477565.2 of Lygodium microphyllum. Taxonomy (NCBI): domain Eukaryota; kingdom Viridiplantae; phylum Streptophyta; class Polypodiopsida; order Schizaeales; family Lygodiaceae; genus Lygodium; species Lygodium microphyllum. The sequence continues at coordinate 48,497,804 of NC_141151.1, read as the reverse complement.
AAAGGATGGTTGAATGCACTTAGGATAAGTATGAAATCATTGTTTAAAGCGTGCCAAAATGGAATGTCACAAAGCCAAATACCCCCCGTCTAGATCAAATGGATAACCATGAAAATATTCATCACATCTAAAGATACCCACTGTGGAGAAATACTTTCCATCATCACTTTATTGCCGCATCAAATGGAAACAAAGAATTAGCCTCATGATCCCCTAGATCAAATAGAAATGTAAAAGCATCATATTTCCCCATAGATGGTTGTGTCTCATCATTAGTTGGAAACAAAGAATTAGATCATGATCCCCTAGATCAAACAGAAATGTAAAAGCATCATATTTCCCCATAAATGGTTGTGTATCATCATTAGTTACCCAAGTTTCAACTTCAATTCTCTCATTATCTACATCACCAAACTCATTATTTGCATAAAAATCTTCCATTTGTCAACATATATCTTCTTGAGTGGTAATTATTTTGGTTGAAAGTACATTCTCTTCACAATACTCATCCATAGCATATGCATCCAAATTAGAATTCCCATGATTAACCAATTGGAATGAAACATCCAAAGAAGTTTGTAACTCTTCTCTAGGTTATTGCATGCCTTGGTGTTGATGCATACCATCTACATGCTCATCATGAGGGTGCACAAAGTCTCCAATACACTCATCTTCAACATAGCCTTTAGTATAATCTTCTTTGGTCATAGATGATTCATGTGGTTCTTCAATTATTTTGTCACCCCCTTGGTTGTCTTCCTCTTCATTGTCCTCTTCCTTAGCTTCTTTCTCTTTCGCATCATCATCATCATCTTCTTCATATGAATGCTCTAAGATGATTAACAAATTAGCATTCCTTTCTTGACATTTATATTTATGATGAGGTGACCACTACTCACTACACTTGCATCATAACCCTTTTGAATGCATGTCCCTCAATGTGTCATTAGATAGGTATCTTCTATAAGTAGGAACTATTTCATATTGCATTTCCACTTGTACCAACCCATAGTTGTGTTGGCTATAATAGCACTCTAAGTCCTTAATTATTGGTTGGTGGCAATCATCATTACAATGGAAATAATCTTCATAACTTTTTTGCCCATAGGAAAATGATTCAAGAGGAAACTTGTGTGTATAAGCATTAGCATGCTACTATCCATATGCATTTGCATATAACTTATATGCATTTGCTTGTTGACCATGTACATTTACATGTTTCCCAAAATCAAATGATGCATGTCTATACCTACTAGCATAATGCTACCCATATACATGACCATGTCCATACCCACTAGCATAATGTTGACCATGTCCATGATCATGATCATATGCATGCTATTGACCAAGTATGCATGATGATTCCCATAAGAGTGCACATGATGATCATGTCCATGCTACTATTCAGTAGAATTTACATCACTATAATGTGCACATTGTTGCTCATACCAATGCACATTGTACCCATGATCATAGTGATGCTATCCATAATTTCCATGCCTTTTAGGAGTAACTTTTGTTGCTCATGGTTGCTCATATCTAGGATCCCAAACCATCTCTCTACATACTTCACTATTGAAATGAGTAAACTAACCTTGCTTGAGCAATGCAAGAATGCCAATGTACAGACAAAAAGACAACTATCCTCCAATTATGTTTGCTTGGTAGAAAATTTAACATTTTTCCCAATAATAAACCATGATCTTTTTGGTGTAGAGTTGCAAAGAACAAGGCCCACACAAAAGCTCTTAGATCTATCCTATAGCTTTAGGCTACCATACTCAATATTTCTTTGTACTCTTCAGTTGTTGCAGGTCTTCATTTATAGTAGTTACATTGCTAACATCAATGTTGTCTTTTATACTCTTTAGTTGTTGCAAGCCTTCCTTTATAGCTTCAAGCTACTATACTCAATGTTTCTTGTACAAAGAATGTACCAGTAGCTATGGTGTTGTGTGAAACTAGGAATAATAATGTGGGAAAATACTAGCTACACTAGCTAATATATAAGGTGTAAGACATTTTTATTTTTCACCATTCAGAATAATATGTAAGTCTCTTCATTTGCATCTTCTCTCTCTTAGCTTCTATGGTCTCCTTCTCTCATGTCCTATCATTCTCTCTCTACTTTTAGTATTTCTCTCTCCTCAACTAGTCTTTCTCTCTCCTTTGCACTCCTCTTCTCTCTCTTTTGTAGTCATCTCTCTCTTCTTTCTCTCTCCTAGCTCACTTCTTTACAAGATAAATCCTGAGAGCAAGGAATATTTGGAATGCATGCAAGCTCTCCTTCAACAATGTGAATTTAAAGAAGACCCAGGATCAAATGAAGCTTTATGGCAATGAGAGAAGGTAGAATCTAGAGTTTCAAGAAGGGGATTTAGCGCTTTTGAAAGTGCCCTAGTCTTGTTATGATACTCTCACAGATGGTTCTAGCACCAAACTAGCCCATAGATTTTATGGTCCTTACAGGATTTTGAAGAGAGTGGGTAACTTGGCATATCGGTTGGCACTTCCCTCATCCACTAGGATTCAAAATGTCTTCCATGTGAGTCACTTAAAGCTTTTCATTGAATCTACTATGGATTATGTTGAGGAGTTTCCACCTATGGATGAGGAGGGCATCATTCAATATGTGCCTCAAGAGGTCATTTGCCAATGGGATAAGAAGCTTAGATCAAGAACAATAAAAGAATATTTGATCAAATGGTGAGGATTGCCTTTGGAACAAGCTTATTGGAGACCAACATCAATTATGGAGGAGTTCCCTTGTCTCAAGGAAGCAATCTTGGTTGAAGACTAGTCATTTATGGCCCTATTCTAATAACTCTTTGTTTTGAACTAGATTTTATTTTATTTTATGGACAACAAAACACACATCGCATATGCTAAAAGCTTTCAAAAATATCTTCATTTTGATGCCTAGCATGCTCTGATTGGAGCTTTCTATCAAAACTTATTTCATATTTACTACATAAGGGTACTAGTAGATATATCATGATATTCCATGTCTCTAGTCTTCGTTTGGCCATAGATTTATGATCAAGTGATGGATTTTCTCATTCTCCCATTGATGTACATTCAATATACTTGATCATAACTCCTTAAATATTTCCATATTCTTGGAATATTCATTGATTCATCCATTGTAATGGCTAAAGGTGGGGATAGAATATAAGAAAATGGGAATAATAATGTGGGAAAGTATTGGGTACACTAGCTAGTGTATATGGTGTAAGAGACTTTATTTTTCACCATTCAAAACAATACAAAAGTCACTTCATCTACGTCTCCTCTCTCTCAGCTTCCATGGCTTCCTTCTCTCACTTCCTGTCTTTCTCTCTCTACTTTTATTATTTCTCTCTCCTTGACTTTTCTTTCCTCCTTTGGACTCCTCTTCTCTCTCTTCTACAATCATCTATATCTTCTTTCTCTCTTTGTGGCTCACTCCTTTACGGGTGTTTTGTTTTCTAGGCTACATAAAGGTCAACTTTTAGAGGTCACTCTAAAATTACGAGGAGGAATGCATATATTTTTTACCAAATCTCATGAGTTGGACCATATTTGAAAGAAAAACATGTTGTTGTTTGATGTTATAGGCTACTGCTCATGTTAATCTTGGCTGCCACCACCGATAACCAAACCAATATTCATTTGTTAGACTTTCAAGTTCAAGGCACAATAGTGGAGCAACTTTCATATCATTGCCACAACTTGTTGCTCATAGAAGGTCTTGAGGAAGTAGATTATAGACTTTGAAAAAATATCTCATAGATAGCCAATCAATGTTCAAGCTGCTACTCTTGCCTAACAAGGTCACTATAAGCTCCTAATTGATTCAAGTCCTCTTGACTACTAGAACTACTTCTTTGACTTAGTATGTTTACTTTCTCAAGGTTACATCATGCATAGTTTCACTTGATCTTTGGGTTTTTTTAAAACCCCTCCATAGTATGATATCCAATAGACTATGCTTCAATGCTAAATATCATATTGAGTAGAATGTATCCAACTTGACTTGAAGAAGCAAATTGTATCTAGATTTACTTGAAGATGCGAATCTTGTTTGACAGCTAGATAACTCTTCCTTAATGACCTCAATATGCCATTCAATCAAAATAGGCATGCCCTATACAACCTGCGTGCTAATAGAGTCACCATCTAGAACCACAAGAATTTTGGTAAACCATTATCCTTAGATCTCTATTTTTTATCAATTGGATCTTCAAGCCACTTTAGACTAAAAGCATTGAGCAGCTTAGACCTTGGCAGTATGGTGCCTTACAAAATTGAGCCACTCATGGAGTTCCTTGCTTTTTTGGTGCTCATATTCAACACATTTCTTAATCAACATTTCTATCTTGCAATCATGGCCTAATTGCTAATAATGCCACCCATCTTTGGCTAATTCTATAGCCTTACATGCTCTGAATCTTCAAAGATGTGTAGTTGCAAATTCTACATCCATAGGCCATTAAACAATCATGATCAATCTTTATGTATTCCTATGGTCCTCTTATTAAAGCATGCAATAACCTTACTTAACATTATCTCAAGGATGGCTTTCCACTTGAAAAGGCTGTGAGAGAGGAGTATATGGTCTATAAAGAACTCAAACTCACTTATGTCAAGACAAGGCTCCCAACAAGACCATTTTCATTTCTCCACTCACTAATCCAATTCCAAGAACTTGCATGTGTATGTACACTTCTCTCCTTACTTTTGGCTTCAACCTAGCTATCTTAGAAGCTATGAAAAGCTTCCAAAACATGCATAATGTGCTAGTATCTAATGGTGTTCTTACCAAGGGGATAGAACTTCCACAACCAACCTTATGGCTTCACATGTACATGAGCAATCAAAATATTCACATCATGTATCATCTCAGAAGGTTTTTCAACTTTGGTGCTCTTTTATTTCTATCTACAACTTGGAAAGCAAAATCAAATCTCTTTTCTCTTTCCATCATAGAAATTATACAAAAGGAAAAGGATATGTGTTTGCTATCATCCATTAGAGTCTAAGAGCATGTTGTAATCTATTTTAGTATCTTATTGATGGTCTCTTCTTTCTCATCAACTGGCTCTGGGAAAGAGGGATTGTGCAATACTATATTGAGCATTACTAAGGCAGTGGAGAAATATGCTATATTTATCTTAATCTTTCAAACATACAATACATTTGAAAGATTTTTGAGTTCATCATTTGTAGCAACAAAGGAAATAGTACATGTGCCCTCAACAGGGCATTTTGCATTATTTGCAACCATCATAGTAATGGATTCTTGTAGAGGCTTCATGGAACCATATAGACCTTTCTTATCGGTCATGTGACGAGAGGCACCACTATTCAGTACCCATGAGTCAGTGATAGATATTTCTTGCATCAAAGAGCACACTTTTGTCAACAGTCGCCATATGAATAACTCCAACTTTGCTTTAGCTGTATTGGTCATCTTCTTCTCTTTAGTCTTCATGGTGCCATTCTTTTCATCTGCCTTCTTGACATGACAATCTATAATTCCATGTCCTTTCTTCTTACAGTAGAAGCCTCTCCTTGAAAATTTTTGTTTCCACTCTTCTTCTTTTTTTCACTATTAGTAGAGGAACCACCTTTGCCTTTCACATTGGCAGAGAATGTAGCATCTCCACTATTGATGCCTTATCAAGCTTTAAGACGCAACTCCTTCTCCATTAGTAGTGCACAAAATTCCTCAAACATCAAAGCTTAGGGTCTCACTTAAGTGTTTAGGGTGGTTACCAATCCATCAATGTGACCTATCCCCCTGCCCACTTGTAAGACACGTCTTAGCAGCCCATTGGGAAGAGAGTCTAGAAAGCGCTGCCCGGCACTCCCAAGGAATGTCAAGGGGTTTGCGATCTAGGTCTTCCCGAGTCTGCCATGAAGCGGAAGAATTGCAACCGTTCCCACTTAGGACCCCCACTTAGGACCGACCTGAATCAGGGTTTTCCTAATGGTCAAATTCCCAGGAGGTAGCTAGAGTTGAGCCCCAGACACTACTTTGTGCAGAAACATCAGGGTCGAAGCGGATCTCTACTACACTTGGTTCAAGGAGAATGGGAAATGAGAGGGATACAAAGCTTGACCTCTCTGCGCATAAGGCATAGTCCCATTCCCTTCCCCTAAGACAACATAAATCGCGACTCTAACCCTATAGATTCTAGGTTATTGTTATCTTGCTATCAAATCCTTTTGAGAAAAGTTCCTATCCAACTGGGACTACCCTTCCATAGGACGGACCCAGAGTCATGTCCACCGCACTTTCCTTGGGTTGCTTTAGTTATCTAATTACCTACCACATTTAGTTTGACAAGCAAAAACAACTTCCTTAATTGACCAAATTAATCACTAGTTCCTTCATGTAACTTAAGCACTAACATAGGAAAACAATGTCAAGCAAGTTCCTTTTTCAACATTTGATCTTTATTTATCAGTCTTTGGAATACATCAAATAACCTACCCGAAGGCTATTCCAGCAATCCTCAGGGATCGCTATTCCAAGTTCCGCCCGTTGACTAGTATGCGGGCCTCGAGATCCCATCTCGAGTCACGTCGGCCTCTTATGCAGGATCCAGAGGCAAGGGATTTACGGCCAGAGCCTCCCTTGGCACCCAGGAGTCCTCCTACTCCAAGTAGCACCCACGGAGAGAACTTTCGCGAGTTCAGTCCACTTACCCGATGCGGCTATAACAACACCCTTGGATAGGGTCAGGTAGACAGTCAGAGGTAACTGGTATTGCCTCTCCCTCCAGGCTTTCAACCTGAAGCGTTAGTTATTTATCCTGAATTAGTTCCTTGAGCAAAGAAGTACAAACAATACACCCAAGTGTACAATCACGAGCATTCCAGTGGTCATTTGTACGGTCAACTGCTAAGGTGTGATTCCTTCTCCCCGAATGCTTTCAGCATTCAATCCTTGATCAATTGCAACTTGGCAATATCCCAAGGGTTTCGTAAGCTGAGTTGCTTGTTTACCCTCTTTCCTTGGGTTAGGGTTTATACCCTATTGACCCAAATTGTCAATACCTTAGGTTTCCTTATATTAAGGTCAATAAATCCTAGGCAACCTCATCGCCCTAACTTGCTTGGTAAACTACTTTCTTGGCAAATTCGTAACTCCCCTAGCTTGGCAGATAAGTCCAAGGAAGAGTGATGTAGCAGGATGACTACTCATCCTCTAGGAAATTAGACTGGTACTTAGAACTCGCCAAACTTGGTCTAAGGAGTGGCAATACTATTTTGTGATTTAGACACAAGACCATATGACGTTGCAGCTTGTTGCATGAGATAGGTGTGAGCACCTAACTTGTGGGATTATTTTCTCATCACACGGTATTCCTTGGTCAAGAATACCTTTGATCAAGATATAGGGTTTGGGAGTCCTATTGACCCAATCCAAAACCTTGACCCTACTAGGCTAATAAATGTTTTTGCCCTAAGATCCCTAAATTCCTTGCAGAGGTCTAGTATTTGGTCAAATGATCCTAAGGGTGGGTACCCTAGATCATTCTTGCATGGTGATTAAATAGTCCTAACATTTTGTGGATGTGGGTAGGACCTTTAAGATTGGAAGTATTAAGTCGGCATCCCAAGTGCAATACTAGGCAGAATTTTATCGTAGCTTAACCCTACCTAGCACATTGAGGTGATCGTCATGTGCTAACTAATCATACCTTTATGATTCTCATGTAAGCTACTCAATTATACGCGAATTACTTAGTTGATCTAACCAACCCACGATTTAAGATGATCTTTCCTTTTAAAGATGCAAATACTTTCTTCTAAATTTGCAAGTACTTTCCCCTAAGAGATGTAAGTAACTGCAAGATGGGTGAGATGAATCATTCCATGCAATTTCATGACCATAGACCTTTTTGCATTTATGCAGCTAAAGGATCTATAGTGATCTTTCTTTTCCTTGCCCTATGCAAAATTGATTGACATTCAAACCTAGCTCTTATAATCCCTACGTTGATGCATAGAATTCAAAGCTTTAAGATTTTAATGAAGATGCATCTTTTCCCAAATACAAACTTCGATAAAAGAACTCCATGCACGGGTGTATCAGTCTTTCATGATCAGATGCCATGAATCCATCATAGATTTAATCCTTCCTTTAGCACTTAACCCAACCTAGCATGTAACTATCATCGCATGCAATTTGCAAGGCTCATAAATCCTTTCCATGCACTACAACTATTCGGACATCATTTAATGATCGTCTACGATTATCTTCTACATGAGTCACAACCACGAATTTATTTCATAAGTGCATTATGTGTCATAAACCCTATCCTTTTCGTGAAGCAACAAGGACGCCTTTGCACAAGATGCATCATACGTTCGAAAATGCAACTACCCTTGACCATGGAAGTGCAAGCAAATGCAAACACTCGATATGCAACTAAACTTTGTAGATTGAAAGAGTATATAAATTTTGGAATGCATTTAAAATTCCCTATGAGAATTAAAACATGCTTAATGGAACCTTTCCATGCAGGGTTAATTTTCGAAACCAGAGCAGTCATTATCGGGGCGTTGTCCACTCTCGTACTTTGGGTGGAAGCTCCCGTGTGTGCTCCTCTTGTCTTTTTCTTAGGAGCCATTGAGGCAGTAGATTTCAACTCAACAAATATTCCTTGGATCCCTTACGCACTTTGAGGTTATTACTGTCCGAGATTCTCCTCTTCCGCATAAGAATTGGGCCTTGCATATACGGTTTTGAAAAAAAACCCGAGAGGCACAAGTGAAACAGGCCTAGGGAATCTTCAATTAGAAGCTTCCAATAGAAGCTTCCAAGCTTCTGTAACACAGAGAGATGACATGGATGGGGAGATGATTGTGAAGATGACGATGATGAAGATGATGATGAGGACGATGATGATGGGGCGCAGCACAGTAGGCGGCAGCGGTAGCAGTTGGATGGCAGCGGGCAGCTCCACAGGGCGGCGGCAGCAGCACATGATCCTCCTTCCTCCTCTCTCCTCAAGCTTGGGAGGGAGGGGTTCATATAGCTTGAAGGGAAGGGGGGGGTAGCCACACAAGTGGCGGATTGTATGCCTCCTCCCCATGCCCCTCCACCACTCAAGCTCCGCACATACTCTCTCTCCCGGCTATGCAACAACTAAAGTGAAGGGAGTTTAATGTAAAAAAGTTTGCAATTAATTCATTATCTTTTTTGTCCCTTGAAGGGGTGTTCTCGGATGGGCTATGGTTTTTAGCCACGGCCTCTTATGCACAATGCGGGCTAGAGTTTGTTAGTGCACAAAGAAGGAGCACTTAGCCCAAGGTTTTTCTGTTGCGGGAGATTACTTTGAACCGCTTTTGCGCGAGATTTAGGGTCTTCAATATTTTGTTGCGGAAATATTACATTCTCTCCCCCTTAGAGGAATCGAGATGTCCTCATCTTGAGAAAATCTAGGGGTATTGTTGGTTGAGAGTACTTTCATCCATCCAAGTGGCATCCTCTTCGGGGTAATCTTTCCACTAGATGAGGTATTCTCTCAAGGTCTTGGATCTCAAATGCCTCTCCCTAACATCTAAGATCCTGTCAGGTTGTAGCTCAAGGACTCCTTGGCTTGGCATTACAACTTGTTGATCATCAAGAATATGACTAGGGTTACACACATACTTTTTCAATAGATTGATATGGAATACATTATGAACTTTTAGGTTTTCAGGGAGTTGCAGTCTGTAAGCATTAGGCCCTAAGCACTTGAGAATCTTATAGGGTCCACAATACCTTGGACTTAGCTTTTTTCATTCCCCCAAGGATAGAGAACTCTTCTTTGGACATACGCGAATGAAGACTATATCACCTTCAACAAAGGATCTAACTTGACATTTCAAGTCCACATAAGCCTTTTGTCTGTCCTTGGCAGCTTGGATGTCCTGTCTTATTGACTTGATTTGGTCATCCATGTCTTCCAACATCTGCTTTGAAGATTCAACCCTCAAGGTTGGATCCAAAAAACTTAAAGGACTACGACAACCGTGCCCAGACAATGCTTGAAAAGGGGTCATCTGAATACTTTGTTGGTAAGAAGCATTGTAGGCAAACTCAACCAATGGCAAATATTTAATCCACTTTCTGGGTTCGCGACAGTAGTGTGCCCTAAGCATATCTTCAATGACTTGGTTAACTCGTTTTGTTTGACCATCGGTTTGGGGATGGTAAGTTGTACTGAAAGAGAGTTGAGTCCCAATGGCCTCGAAGATAGCCCTCCAGAAGTGTGATGTGAAGAGAGAGTCACGATCACTAATGATTCTTTCGGGTAACCTATGTAGTTTGAAAATCTCCTTGATGAATAACCTTGCGATGTCCGAGGCTTTATATTTTGTCTTAACAGGGATAAGATGTGCAACCTTGGTGAGCATATCTACCACGACCATAATGGAGTTGTATCCTCCCTTAACTTGGGGCAGCAGGCCAACAATAAAGTCCATATTAATGAATTCCCATTTCATTTGGGGAATGTCAAGTGGTTGCAATTTTCCTGGCATTTTGACATGTTCGGCCTTAATGCATTGACAAGACAAACTATACTTGAGAACGTCACCTTTGATCCTATCCCAATAATAGTTCTTCCTGACCGCATTAAGGGTCTTGGCATAGCCAGGATGTCCTCAGAAAGGGGAGTCATGGGCTTCCTAAAGTATCTTTTGCTTGAGTGATTGGCTTTTCGGAATACATAATCTTGTCCTATAGTAGACAAGTCCACTATTGATAGAGAATTCTTGATACTTTGTTTGTAGCTTCGGGTCTTGATCTTTGATGGGGATCTCCCTTAGCAATTTCTGATAGGTTGGGTCATGGCATGCCTCTTCTCTAGCTAGCTCAATAATTGGGTTGTTTGGCATGGATACCTTTGTGGCTAGAGATCTTGCTGTTGATGGAACTTGCAAAATCAAATAATTCAGAAATGCCTTGCAACTGAGTGCATCAGTAACTACATTCTCCTTTCCGGGTCGGTATTTGATTTCAAAGTCATATTCTTTGAGTATTTCAATCCATTGACATTGCCTCATATTGAGCTCATTGTGGGTGAAAATCCATTTAAGACTTTTGTGGTCGTCACTAGGGTAAATTTGTTACCCAGCAAGTAGTGTCTCCAAATTTTGAGAGCATGGATGATATCCAACAGCTCCAGATCGTGGGTAGTATAGTTCCTTTCATGACTCTTTAGTTTCCTTGAAGAGTATGCTACGGGATGACTTTCTTGTATGAGCACACATCCTAAGGCAAGTGTGCTAGTATCAGTTATTACTTCAAACTTCTTACTAAGATAAGGAAGTTTCAGGATGGGTGGTGATACCAAGCTTTGCTTTAGTTTATCAAAGCTGGTCTGTTCAGTAGGTGACCATACAATTGATACTTTCTTCTTTAGTAGATCAGTCAAAGGCGCTGCAATCAAAGCATAGTTTTTGATAAAGACCTTGTACCATCCTGTCAATCCAAGAAAACTATGTATTTCTTTGACAGAAGTTGGTGTTGGCCATTCTAGAACATCTCTGACCTTGGCCGAATCTACTGAAATTTCTTTCGCTGATACAATGAATCCCAGATATTCAATCTGTCGCTTGAAAAATGCACACTTCTTCTTCTTGGCATAAAGCTTGTGTGCTCTCATTGTTTCAAGAACAATGCAAAGCTGGGATTCATGATCTATTTCCTATTCAGAGTAGACTAGAATATCGTCAAAGAAGACAAGTACGAAGTCATCAAGATAGGGCCTAAAGATATCCTGCATTAACCTGTTAAAGGTAGCAGGAGCATTTGTTAGCCCGAATGACATGACTAGGAATTCAAAGTGTCCATACCTTGTGCTAAATGCAGTCTTTGGGATATCTTCTTCCTTGATCCTTATCTAATAATATCTAGACCTGAGATCTATCTTAGAGAATATCTTTGCACCTTGAAGATGGTCAAGAAGTTCATATATTCTTGGAATGGGGCATTTGTTCTTAATGATTGATTGATTCAACCCTCTGTAGTCAATGCATAGCCAAAGCATTCCATCTTTCTTCTTCTAGAATAGCACTGGAGTTCCCCATGGCGAACTACTAGGACGAATGTAGCCTTGGTCTAATAGCTGCTTGAGTTGCTCCTTTAGCTCAATCGCTTCCGGGATGGACATCCTATATGGTCTCTTTGCGATTGGCGCAGCTCCTGGTGCTAGCTTGATTTTGTGTTCGACTTCCCTTTTAGGAGGAAGTTCTGTCAACTCTTCAGGAAATACGTCCGTGTATTCCTTTAACCATGAAGGCTCTTCTCTAGATTCTGGATTCTGACTCCTTTTATTATCTGTGTTTCTTTGGCCAGTTGAATTTTTGGCTTCCCAGTCTCCCCTTGAGTTGTGACTAGTTTTCCTTCAGAATTTTGAAAGGAGACTTGACCCTTTCCACAGTGAATGTGGGCATCATTGGGTATTAGCCAATCCATACCGAGAAAACATTCGTGGACACCTAGGTTCATTACCCTGAATCTGATCGAAGCCGACTTTCCACCCAGTAGGAATTTCACCTTAGCAGTTTGCTTGGTACAAGAGACCTCTCGACCATTTGCTAATTCCACAAGTAAGGTAGGTGCATCTTTTGTGGCTATTCCTAATCTCTTTGCACAAACTGGTGAAATGAAGGAATGTGTACTGCCACAATCAATCAAGGTTTTGAAGCTTTTACCTTGATAATCTGAAGAAGTTTGAATGACCGAGAATTGGTGATTCGGGCCTTTCTTGTGAAGAGCAGCATGAACCGTTGCCCTCTCAATGTCAGCTTCCATGGATGAATCTTCTTCATCACACATCTCCTTGTTGGCAACACTGGAGGTTCTCCCTCTAGCCCTAGTGGTGGCTCCTTGGCCATGGGTGGCTCCTTGGAATGGCCCTTGACGTTGTCCTCTGCTAAGGTTGGGACATTGCCTTTTAAAGTGACCAGGCTCATTGCAATGGAAGCAACGGAGATTGCGGTCATTACCTTGTGTAGGAACCTCCCTTACACAGCTCTTTTAAGCTTCTCCCAGGTAACTTACCCTTCTGAGATCCCTTGGTCTCTGCACCATTGTTTCCACCAAAGTCTTGCTTCGTAGGTAAGCTTCAATTTGGCGAGCATAGCTTGGTTAGCGGGTGCAATACCTACTACCTCAAAATAATCCTCCATGGATTCGATCCAGACCTCGGCGTCAGTTTGGACAATCCTTCCCTTTCCATCGAATTTAGGTGGCTTGATTTGTTTGAGAAGAAACTTCTTCTCCTGAATTATGGCTGTACTTGGTGCAGGGGTCGAACTAAGAATCTGCACTTGAGGTTGCACCTGGGCAATAAGATTCTTTACGTTAAAAACTTACTAAACGTTTCTCACATTACATTAATATGCCTAGTTCGGCTTTTAGCCAAGTGACCTAATCACTTAACTCCTTTACAAACACTTATAGCCATGACAGACAATGATAAAAAGTCTATTTCATTCATGTGGGCATAGCCCTTCTGAGTACAATTATTTGGGAAGGTAGAACAAGCTGATTCATCAATTTGGGGAAAATAGGATTGTGTTACATTCGGCTACGGGGACTGAGTAATAATATGGAGAGGGGTCATGGATTTTCAGGAATCGATAGGTCATAGGAAGCTTGGGGTATCCCTTCCTTTGATACCCGTTTTTCTCATAACGTCCCAACACCTTGAATCTGTTGGCAGGGATTATTCGAGTCACTTCCTCATACACATACTTGTTCTACTTGACCTTTCAACCACCGACATGTAGGGTTGCATTTGTGTGAGCCTCGATAAAGATGAACAGCTTCACGATCTTTAAATCCCCTATCCACTTGAATCTCTTCAAGTTGGTCTGAAGGTACGCAAGTTGGTGGGCCGCTATGTAATATATTCCTGATTCACCTGTGCATCTTCATTCCATGTACAAGGGTGAAGGATTGTAGATACGGTCTAGAATATTCATCATGCCTAGCCTCCATCGATAATCCGAAGCACACATTGGAGTCATAAACATAACTTGGAACACCAAGAATTTGTTCCATGCTTCGCAACTCTGTAGGCCAACATTGATAAGTAAGTAAGGAAATGTTCTTAAAGGCAACATTGCTCTATTTCCCCTCACTAAGTTTCCTTGTAAATATTAGATCCCGTTGGTTCGCTCTGATACTAATTGTAACGTGTCCCCCTGTCCACTTGTAGGACACGTCTTAGCAGCCCATTGGGAAGAGAGTCTAGAAAGTGCCACTTGGCATTCCCAAGGAATGTCATGGGGTTTGCGATCTATGTCTTCCCGAGTCTGCCATGAAGGAGAAGCATTTCGACTGTTCCCACTTAGGACCAACCTGAATCAGGGTTTTCCTAATGGTCAAATTTCTAGGAGGTAGCTAGTGTCGAGTCCCAGAAGAACTACTTTGTGCAGAAACATAAGGGTCAAAGCGGATTTATATTGCACTTCGTTTAAGGAGAATGGGAAACGAGAGGGATGCGAATCTTGACCTCTCTGCCCGTAAGGCCTAGTCCCATTCCGTTCCCCTAAAACAACATAAATCGCGACTCTAACCCTATAGATTCTAGGTCATTGTTACCTCGCTGTCAAATCCTTTTGAGAAAAGTTCCTGGCCAACTGGGACTACCCTTCCGTAGGACGGACCCAGAGTCACGTCCACCTCACTTTCCTCGGGTTGCTTTAGTTATCTAATTACCTACCACATTTAGTTTGACAAGAAAAAACAGCTTCCTTAATTAACCAAATTAATCACTGGTTCCTTCACATAACTTAAGCATCGACACAAGAAAACAATATCAAGTTCCTTTTTCAACATTTGATCTTAATTTATCAGTCTTTGGAATACATCAAATAACCTACCCGAAGGCTATTCCAACAATCCTCAGGGATTGCTATTCCAAGTTTCACCCATTGACTAGTATGCGGGCCTCAAGATCCCATGTCGAGTCATGTCGGCCTCTTGTGTAGGATCCGGAGGCAAGGAATTTACGGCCAGAGCCTCCCCTGGCACCCAAGAGTCCTCCTACTCCAAGTAGCACCCACAGAGAGACCTCTGGCGGTGGGTTCGGTCCACGTACCTGGCACGGCTAACAACCCCCTTGGATAGGGTCAGGCAGACAGTCGAAGGTAACTAGTACTACCTCTCCCTCTAGGCTTTCAACTTGAAGCATTGGTTATTTATCTTGAATTAGTTCCTTGAGCAAAGAAGTACAAAAAGTGCACCTAAGTGTACAATCACAAGCATTCCAGTGGTCATTTGTACGGCCAACTGCTAAGGTGTGATTCCTTCTCCCGAATGCTTCCAGCATTCGATTCTGGATCAATTGCAACTTGGCAAGATCCCAAGGGTTTCATAAGCTGAGTTGCTTGTTTACTATCTTTCCTTGGGTTAGGGTTTATACCCTGTTGACGCAAATTGTCAATACCTTAGGTTTCCTTATATTAAGGTTAATAAATCCTAGGCAACCTCGTCGCCGTAACTTGGTTGGCCAACTAATTTCTTGGCAAATTCGTAACTCCCCCAGCTTGGTAGAGATAAGTCCAAGGAAGAGTGATGTAGCAAGATGACTACTCATCCTCTAGGAAATTAGACTAGTACTTAGAACTTGCCAAACTTGGTCTAAGGAGTGGCAATATTATTTTGTGATTTAGACACAAGACCATATGATGTTGCAGCTTGTTGCACGAGATAGGTGTCAGCACCTAACTTGTGGTATTATTTTCTCATCACACGGTATTCCTTGGTCAAGAATGCCTTTGATCAAGATGTAGGGTTTGGGAGTCCTATTGACCCAATCCAATACCTTGACCCTACTAGGCTGATAAATGTTTTGGCCCTAAGGTCCCTAAACCTTGTGTAGGTCTAGTATTTGGTCAACTGATCCTGAGGGTGGGAACCCTTGATCATTCTTGCACGGTGATTAAATAGTCCTAACATTTCGTGGATGTGGGTAGGACCTTTAAGATTGGAAGTATTAAGTCGGCATCCCAAGTGCGATACTAGGCAGAATTTTATCATAGCTTAACCCTACCTAGCACATTGAGGTGATCCTGATGCGCTAACTAATCATACCTTTATGATTCTCATGTAAGCTATTCAATTATACGCGAATTACTTAGTTGATCTAACCAACCCACAATTTAAGATGATCTTCCCTTTTAAAGATGCAAATACTTTCTTCTAAATTTGCAAGTACTTTCCCCTAAGAGATGTAAGTAACTGCAAGATAGGTGAGATGCATCATTCCATGCACTTTCATGACCATAGACATTTTTGCCTTTATGCAACTAAAGGATCTACAGTGACCTTTCTTTTCTTTGCCCTATGCGAGATTGATTGACATTCAAAGCCAACTCTTATAATCCCTACATTGATGCATCGAATTCAAAGCTTTAACATTTTAACGAAGATGCATCCTTTCCCAAATACAAACTTCAATAAAAGAACTCCATGCACGGGTGTATCATTCTTTCATGATCAGATGCCATGAATCCATCGTAGATTTAATCCTTCCTTTAGCACTTAACCCAACCTAGCATGTAACTATCATCGCATGCAATTTGCAAGGTTCATAAATCCTTTCCATGCACTACAACTATTCAGACATCATTTAATGATCGTCTACGATTATTTTCTACATGAGTCACAACCACGAATTTATTTCATAAGTGCATTATGTGTCATAAACCTTGTCCTTTGAATCAACAAGGGCACATTTGCACATGTTCATCTTTTAACTTATGCATCATATGTTCAAAAATGCAACTACCCTTGACCACGAAAGTGCAAGCAAATGCAAATACTCGATATTTCCTTGGCTCCCTTACGCACTTTGAGGTTACTACTGTCCGAGATTCTCCTCTTCCGCACAGGAATTGGGCCTTGCAGACACGGTTTTGAAAAAAAACCCGAGAGGCACGGGTGAACTAAGCCTAGGGAAGCTTCAATTAGAAGCTTCCAAGCTTCTATAACACAGGGAGATGACATGGATGGGGAGATCATTGTGAAGATGACGACAATGAAGATGACGATGAGGACGACGACGATGATGATGATGATGTTGATGATGATGATGATGATGATGATGATGATGATGATGATGATGATGATGATGATGATGATGATGGGGCACAGTAGCAGGCAGCGGCGGAAAGCAATTGGACGATGGCGGGTAGCTCCACAGGGTGGTGGCAGCAACACACGATCCTCCTTCCTCCTCTCTCCTCAAGCTTGGGAGGGAGGGGGGTTTCATATAGCTTGAAGGGCGGGGAGGGGGGGGGGGATAGCCACACAAGTGGTGGGTTGCATGCCTCCTCCCCATGCCCCTCCACCACTCAAGCTCCACACATACTCCCTCTCCCTGCCATGGAACGGCTGAAGGGGAGGGAGTTTAATGTAAAAAAAAATTGCAATTAATTCATTATCTTTTTTTTCCCTTGAAGGGGTGTTCTCGCGTGGGCTATGGTTTTTAGCCACGGCCTCTTTTGCACAATGTGGGCTGGATTTTGTTAGTGCACGAAGAAGGAGCACTTAGCCCAAGGTTTTTCTATTGTGCGGGAGATTACATTGAACCGCTTTTGCGCGAGATTTAGGGTCTTCAATATTTCGTTGCGGAAATATTACAATCAAAATTTAGTAAACAAATCTGAAGACACCTATGAGCTAGCTCCTCCTAGCCTTTTGTATCACACTGCTAGCCATCTGCTTGCATAGATTCTTAATTTGAGTGATGAATGCTTTAGTTGTCTCTCCTTGAACAAACTTCTCTAGTATTAATTTATTCTTCAATGTTTGAATCCTTACTTGATTTCATGTTTCTATAGACTCTTCAGTATATTCCAAGCCTCTAATGCCTTGGTTGTATGCTAAATCAAGTTCAACATACTATTAAAATAGCTTGTAACTAAGGCACAAAATGCATCTACATTCCTTCATTTGCAAGCTCACAAAAGATCTATATTTGGAGGAACCATAACACTTGAATTTGATGGTTCAAGGGTGGGTTGTGTTTTTGGGTCGGTCCCTCGCACCATCTCAAAAAAGCTCATAAGAATCAAGGATAGCTGTAATTTTAAACTTTCACAAAGTTTAGTTTGTACTATCTTACTTGCCTTCGTTGAAGGTTGGTGAACAAATCTTCAGTGTTTGAAATGTTAGTATAGTAGCAGCACCACTTGATGTGCGAGCATTGCTACTTGATGTATCAGATGACATTTCTCCTCTTCAATGTTAAAGCCCTTGCCTCTCATGTACCCTTCACTCCTCATAGCCCCTTAGGCTTTGATACCATGCATAAATTTCATGGCACAATAGATAGAATCTAAGCAAGGATAGAGAACACATATTAAATATGAGAAGGATAGAAATTGCTTTAATCTCAAACAAATTAATTCAAAGATGGTTCTATTCACTTGTTCACTCTTACTATGAAGATTAAATGGAAATCTAGACAAATGATGAGGTGAAGAGATTATGGGGGTAATTGGAAGAACTCTAACTAGTTGAAACATAGATTGATGATGGCTTTGGAGGGGTCTTTCTTTTATAGCTTAGGAAGGTATTCTAGTTGGCTTGTGCATGAAACTTTCCTAGTCAACTAAAGAATATTCCAATGAATATTTTATTTATTGTCAAGCTAGGGGTGCTATCCCTCAAATCCCTATCAAGGGGGCTGCTGGTCCCCTTTGTGACCCCTCCAGCCAAGGGTTTCTTTTATAGCCCTAGACCCCAAAATAGAGGTCCTTGATAACTCCCACACCCCACAACTCAATGCATTCTGCCTCAGCTTGCTACTGGTATAACTACTCTATCCAACCTAAAGGCTAGATCCACAAAGGTCTCCTTTTTGCCATCCAGTCAATTAGACCTCATTTGACATATAAGTTACGACCCAAACAATATATGTGCTCACATATAGCTTCTCCTCATAATGGGGGCCTTATAACTTAGGTCACCATGGATCATTGGTGGCACCTTATGATGGTGGGGGATTGAGCATATCTAACAACATTTGCTACCAAATGGGAATATTGACTAAAATTAAAGTTATCATGAATCTCTTCCCACCCACCAACATAAAAAGGGGTGCAATATTGCCTTGGCCATACATTGGGTATTAGCAGCACTTTGTACTAGACTGCACTACTATTGCACAATCACTCTACAAGTTGTTGATTGCCTGGGCCTAGGTAGAGGAATACCAAGCTTCCTACAAAGTGTTAAAAAGGCTCTCATGAGTACTTCTATCTTAAGAGTCCTAGATTGGGTGTTAGAATTTCATGTACACATTGATGCCCCCAATTTTGTAATACAATGACCTAAGTTGAGGAGGTGAGGTACCCTAAGCTATAGGGTTAGTGGTTTGTTCCTTTAGGGAGTATTTAGTGTGGAGTGGTATTATGTCAACCTAGTGAGTAGAATATGGATTTCCTTGTGAGCTTTGCTAGTTGACCACTCAATTAGACCTCATTTGACATATAAGTTAGGACCCAAACAATATCTATGCTCACATATAGCTTCTCCTCATAATGGGGGCCTTACAACTTAGGTCACCATGGAACATTGCTGGCACCTTATGAGGGTGGGAGATTGAGCATATCTAACAACATTTGCTACCAAATGGGGATATTGACTAAAATTAAAGTTATCATGAATCTCTCCCCACCCACCAACATAAAAAGGGGTGCAATATTGCCTTGGCCATACATTGGGTATTATCAACACTTTGTACTAGACTGCACTACTATTGCATAATCACTCTACAAGTTGTTGATTACCTAGGCCTAGGTAGAGGAATACCAAGCTTCCTACAAAGTGTTAAAAAAGGCTCTCATGAGTACTTCTATCTTAGGAGTCCTAGATTGGGTGTTAACATTTCATGTACACATCGATGCCCCCAAATTTTTAATATAATGACCTAAGTTGAGGAGGTGAGGTACCCTAAGCTATAGGGTTAGTGGTTTGTTCCTTTGGGGAGTATTTAGTGTGGAGTGGTGTTATGTCAACCTAGTGAGTAGAATATGGATTTCCTTGTGAGCTTTGCTAGTTGACAAAATGAAAATTTTTTGTCATTATCACCTCACTACAGTTTTCACCTTCATTGTTGACCATCAAGTATTAATATACCTTGTAAATAAGCCATGTGCCAAGGGATGCATCACCAAATGGATTTTCTTATTATTGGAGTTTGATTTCTCTATTATGGTGCACAAAGGAAAACAATACTTTATTGTGAGTTACTTATCACAAATGATAGTGGCAAGAAGGCCATAGGAGTTGACATTCAACTCCCTAATGCTTATCTATTCCAAATTAATGAGGATGTTCAACTCTTTAAGATTGGTCTCAAGCCTCATAAGGTTGATGACATTTTATGTATCCTTGAGTAAGGCCTATCAGATGACCAATCAAAAAAGCTTGATTAACATGCCTCTTAATTAAGACTTAACCTTACAAATTAATCACAAATTATTTTTATCACCCAGGGTAGGATGGTCTCCTAAGGAAGTATGTTTGTGAGCATGAAATTGAGAATGTACTATGAGAGGCTCACAACGGCATAGTTAGAGGACAAATGCAAATACCACATGCAAAAAAGTACTTTAAGCCCAATTATAGTGGCTCACTCTCTTTAAGGATGCAATCAAATCCATTAAACACTATTGTAACGTGCCCTGCCCATGCATGTTTTTAGCGGTCCAATCTAAACGATGTTGCAATCACTCCCATGGAATGTCACGGAGATTTCTGCCTAAGGTTTCCGAAGTCCACCTCACAACAGAACATCCATGGTCGAACCCACTAGGATCGACCTGAAATTTTGGTTCCTAATAGACAACGTCTCCTGACCGCATTCTAGCATTCGGTTCTAGACATCCTGCTTTACATAGAGATACCCAAGCTGAAGCTGACCCATACCGCACTTGGTTCAAAGAGAATGGGAAATGAAAGGGATGCACTTCTCAACCTCTTTTCCCATAGGGCATAGTCCCATTTCGGTCCCCTAAAATGGCATGAATCGGGTTCTAACTTTACAATACCTAAAATCAAATGGCGATAAATCCTTGTGAGAAGCCTCCTAGTTCTCTGGGACCACCTTGCCATAGGACACCTGTCAGGGGTTTCGCCCATCCGCTTCCCTCAATAGGCATTCTTTAGTTATCTAATTAGGTCCTATCACATTTATATGTGACATTTAAAATCAGCTTCCTTAATTAAACCTTTAGGGAACAGGGTTTGTCCACGTAATTTACAGCATAGACACAAAAATAAAGCAAGCAGACCTTTTAACAAACAAGTTCCTTAACTTATCTTCAAGTTAATCTTTGTCTCCTACTCATACAGGAGAAATTATGTATCCCTTCTGTCCAATAGAAGTACCCGGTCCAAATCACATGGCACCAAAATTTCCATCCTTTATCTAAAATAGGATCTTCCAATGTCCTAGACGTTGGGTTCATGGCAGTCTACAACTCTGTTCCGGACTCAGCAAGGGGTGTCCAGAGCTCCACTGACTCCAAGTGACCTAGGAGTAAGACACAACTTTCCGTGGTTGGCCTTTTCACCACTCGACCTTCGGCCCGTGAATCGAGTAGTGCTCTCTCAGGGTAATCCGCTGTGTGAACTTGGAGATGATTCACTTGTGCAAAATATCCTTCCTTAATTAATCCAATTAAGAATCAAGCATAATCAAGGCAATCAACCTAATATCATCTTCCAATGAAACATTTCTTTATTTCCCATGGCTATTTGTCATTACTGACCTTTGCCATGCTTTTACCATCAAACACAAGCATTTGGAATGTTTATCCGAATCACAATGCAATAATCAGTTGATTGTAAAAAGCATTTAGGGTGTTGTTCAATCAACCAACAAAACTAATTGTATTTTTCTCAAACAATACAAGAATAGACGAGATAATAATTCCATCGCATATTCGCTTTCCCCCTTGGGATCAAAGAGTAATTCTATGTAAAATTTACTTAATACTTGTATGCACAATTCCTACTGTTATTCTTTTTACGATTATGCTATTCATAAACCCTGACCAATTGCTCTATCAATGAATAAGCCATACGCAACTAAGTGCAATTAACTTCCCTTGATACATGCACTTTGCAAACTCCATCTTTCGAATATGTGAGAAGAGGCTTATTCCTTCCCATAACCTATTCGTGTACATCATAGTATAGAGCCTAATGTATCTCATGTGAGAATCAAAGCAAGCATCTATCAATTTAGAAATACATTACTTACGACCGGAACCACAGTTGGATTGGTAGTAATGTCCTCACGCCTGAGGCTCTGTTGCTTGTTGAGGGATTGGCATTTGTGTGTAACATTTTCCACTTGGGGGTCATGATCTTCTTCTCTTTTAAACACAACTCGCACAAGACTTCACTAGTAGCCACTTGCTCAAGAGGAGGAAAATTGGGGAAAATCGGCTTGCGGGTTAGGGGATGACCTTGAGAAAAAGGAAAAGAGAGAATGCGTGTGGCCACCCTCTAAGGAGGGAAAGGGAGAAAGAACCTTATCACTCACACACACACACACACACACACTCTCTCTCTCTCTCTCTCTCTCTCTCTCTCTCTCTCTCTCTCTCTCTCTCTCTCTCTCTCTCTCTCTATCTCTCTCTCTCTCTCTCTCTCTCTGTGCCTCTCTCACAAACTCTCGGGGTCTCCTTGTGCTTCCTTGTGCCTCCCCATGCCTCATATTTATAATGAACTAGAGAAGAGGGGATGTGGCTAAGAACAAGAGTTCTTGGTGGAGGGGATCTTGGAGAAATCAGTGATTTGATGCTCAACTCATAAATCTAATAGTTCCATTGGCTCCAAAAGGGAGATAAACCCCCAAGACACTTTATTAGAAATCTTTCATATCACTTCTTCTTTCTCTTCCTATTCGAAGTGTTGTCTACTGCCTATAGACTACGATCGTGGCGCATGCGATTTCGCCAATCTCTCTCTTTATTTTTTCTTTTCATAAAATCTCCAAAACTAACTAAAACATCACTTGTCTTTTCTTTTAAATGACATCAGTTCTAGAAATTTCCATATCTTTTTAGCATAATATCTCAAATATCTTAAATATGCTAGTTTTGCCCAAAAATCTAATATTTTTTTGGACCATCCATACTATACATTTTAACACTAGTGATTAATATGACTCGTAACTCTCGTTCACATTGTAACTTTTGTGAAGGGTGGCTATCATCCTTGTTAATTCGAGGAAAATATCGGATTTACAACTCTTGATTTTTAAAAATAAAATATCTTTAATTACATAAAAATTGTTAGTTATTAATGTTAGTTAGTTTTTACCTTAGTTAGTATTTAGTTAGTAACCTTACTAACTTATTAATAGACTAACTAACTTTCGAACTAACCAACTAACTTTTAATTGCATGGAAATATTACAACTATGAGGAGTGCCAATTTATGAAGTTACCCACTCAAAAGGATAAAATGGAACTCATGCTAGTAAATTCTCACAAATGTTTTGATAAATGGGATATAGAATTCATAGGACCCATTAGCCCTCAGAGGCTTGATACATCATTGTAGCCATGGATTATGTGACTAAATGGGTTGAGGCTAGGGCAACTTATAAGAATGATGCATGAACCACTACACAATTCCTTGAGAGCAAGTTATCTCATGGCCTGGTTTCCCTATTGAAATCATAAGTGATTAAGGGACACATTTCCTAAATGAAGTGATTGAGCACTTGCTATCCACATTCCAAGTCATCCATAGGAAGTCTAGTCCTTATTATCCCCAAGAAAATGGCCAGAAGAAGCCACCAACAAAATTATCATTAGTGTATTGAACCGAACTATTTCAGCAACATGTTCAGATTTGGATTATAATCTCATAGTAGCATTATGAGCCTATTGGACAGCTTATAAGACTACCCTATTCCTACATATTGCACACACACAATCACACCTATAGATTTTTAGTGCCTAGCATGCGATTGCTAACTAGGAATGCTAGCAAGGCACTAGAGCTTGGCAACATCACCTCAAAGAGCTTGAGTGCTTGACTAAAGTGTGTCTACTAAACACTCATGCCTTGCTTGTTGAGAAAGCCTGTGAGATGAAGGGCCTGGTTTGACAAACATGTTAAGTAATGATCTTATGAAAAGGTGGATCTTATATTTCTCTATTTGATTAAAGGCCACAAGCAAAAGTTTAAACTTCGAGGCCTTGGATGCTTTTGCATGTGTAATCATCAACAAGATAGGGAATGTTGAGCCAAAAATGCTAAATTTCTAATGGCTATTTTAATGGCAAATAATAAAGAATAATTATCCACTTGGATACCCTTTCCATAAACCACTCATGGTGAATAACAAAAGTCCCATGCTACAAATAGAATAGACCTTCCATGAACATTTTGGGCAACAATAGTAACACCTACATGCACCATACTCCTGATCTAATCCAATTGGCCTTGTCAAACATAAATTGCATAGGATTATTGGATTCACCTTGTGGAGTTTTGCTATAATAATACTCATCACATGAGTATTGGAATGTCTCCTTTTGAAGCATTGTATGGTTATAAAGTTCAAGTGTCTTCCGCATTATTTCATGATGATGTAAATCCTCATGCTCATGAAGAGTTAGAGAAGATGGAGGCTCTTATGAAGCAATGCAAGGATAATATTCAAAAATCTCAAGAGAAAATGCAATCATATGCGAATGAGAAATGAAGGCATGTGGAATTTGACAAAGGTGAATGAATTTTTTTTAAGGTTCCATTCCCATTATGCTTCTCTTAAGGGAGGGCATAATAAACTTGCCCATCATTTTTATGGTCCATGTAAAATAATCAATAAAGTTGGGTATCTCACATATCAACTTGATTTGACTTCAACTAGTCATAGCCACAATATCTTTTATGTATCTCAACTTAAGAAGTATATTGGCCCTAAAATTCAAGTTCTTGAAGAATTACCTCCCCTTCATAAAGATGTTTTGATCATTTACAAACCTGAAAAGATTGTTGATATGTGGGACAAGGTTCTAAGGAACCAAATTCTTATAGAATATCTTACTAAGTGAAGGGGCTTGCCTATGGAAGAGCCTCCGTGAAAACATGCATCGTATTTTGAAAAATTTCCATAGCTTCTTCAAGACGATACTTCCCTCAATGAGTAGTAAATAGCTTGTTGTATTAATTTTTGTCTAGAAATTAATTGCCTTATCTTCATCAAAATTGGATTTTGAAGACATGACTAGATAGTATATATTGTCCTCTACATTCTATAGTTTGCACATGGAAATTGGACACTTATACTTCAAGTTATGGCCAAAATTTTATTACAATCTATTTTGGAAGGCCTAAGCAATTTCTTCAACATATATATATCTCATTCATCGACTTATATAATCTTCTTCAACCTGAAGTTTCATTTTAGCATGGATCCATATGCTTTGAGCTATCCTTGTAATCTTCATTGTAATTCATCCCAACTTCAACTTTGAGGGAAAAGCTCTTTTATGCCAAGATGGCTTACAATAAAGTAAAATAATACCTTAGTCAATATTTAGCCTTAGGAGGTTTAGATATAAAAGGCTAAGTTGTAACTTGCCAAGGATCTTCTTGCCAATTGTAAATATTTATTGTTTGAGGTCCCCACCTCCCACCATCTATTGAGGGTGCATACTCTTTGGCCACCATGGCATTGGGGTGGATTCCGAGCCCCTCTATAGCATAAGGAGGATATCATACTGTAGCCTCTCATGAATGATTCTTAGCCTTTGTATCGAGTGATAACATAAATCATGGCAGCCTAGCTACCTTGGCTATGGCTTTGTTAGCATTTTAGTGTATTTCTTTTATTTTTAGTATTTTTACCTTATTGTCGGAATTAGCTTCTTTACAAAAACACATTGAGATGCATTACCACTTTGTGAGACAGAAGGTACTTGTAGGAGAGATTGACTTGGTATATGTCAACATACATAGGATGGGATAGCTAAAATTTTTACAAAGGTATTGGGTGCAGAGAATCTTTGCAAATTTCAAAGCCTACTTGGAGTTGCAGAGATATAGTTGAGCTTGAGGGGGAGTGTTGAGATGGCAAGCTCAACACATGTGGACATTGATGATGGACCACCTGGTTAGATGGGTATGCACATCTACACTTAGCACATTGGTGGTCATTATGATCCTCAGATGGCTATTGAATTATCACTTATGATATTTAGTTTGTTGCACCTACCTACATCTAGCATAGTTATAACACCAATCGATTATGCATTGTTTGACTTACTAGGCCACTTTCCTTTATGTTGTATCTTATCTATACTTTGTGTACATTGTATTGTGTGAGGATGAAGAAGAAAAAACCAACAAGAAAATGTATTGACCTCCATCTCTCTTCTTGTATTCTTAAGTGAGCTTCCTCTTGTGTGTATAGTGTATATTTGGTTTAGCAGCTCAAGCAAGTCCCCATCACCATGTGATTCCTAGCATCCTCTTTCTAGTATAATTTTCTCCAATAGGTCTATGTGCCTACATAAACTCATGAATCTTTGAGAAATTAGTATTATTCTTCCCATCTAAGAAATCCTTACCTATAGGCACACTATCTCTAGCCATAGCAATATACTTCTTAAGAAGATTGTCATTATTGTGAAGAAGATCATGTTGCAAGATAAATAAGAATCGTATTGTCTTTCATGTCTCCACTTTTTCCATATTATCTTGATTCCCTTTTTGGATGTCATGTAGATGTTAGCTTAAGAAGTAACAAAACCTTAAAGATACTCCACATGCATAATTTCAAAGGTTGTAATATGAAGCTAGCATAGCTTCATATGAGATAACCTCATCAAGAACAACTGCATCTCCATAGCCATTATTTTTTCTTGTGCATTTGTAGAATATTGTTATAACTTTAAACTATTGAATACCATACCCATAATAGTTCCAAAATAAGATAGCAAAAGGGAGGATGTAATGTGCCTACAAACCTTTTCTCTTTTCTCTTCTTGAGTGTCTCCCCTCCACATGATTATATTTATCACCCTTTATACCCAAGTAAAGATATTTCTCTGTTTCCAATGAAACATCTTAGCCCATGTCTATCCACCAAGTACAATGCTCCAATTCCCATCGAGAGAGGTTGTGCATAGGAGGGGGATACATACAACTACCATTATTGCTTTCAATGAGGAGCGAAACCTTTGTCCTTATTGAAATCACAATATTGTGACCTTTCTCCTTCAATTGATGAAAAAATCTGCATATGTATAAACAACCCAAAGAATAAAAAACTATTGTGTGAGGCTATTATTTTTAGACACCAATATATGAAGTTATTTGCAAACTAATATACTCAAGAATAACACATGCACCTATAAACTAGTCTTTGAGTAGCAAGTTGTACTAAGTCCAAAATTTTCAATGATTTTAATTCATCTTCTTTCTCCCTTGACTTGGCACAAATTTCCAAGGAGAAAAAATGTTACCTTCCTCTTTCCTTCCTTCAAGCTTGATCTCCTAAAAAAAGTCAAACAATGTAAAGTTGCATGGAAGTCTCACACCTCAAGGGACATCCACAAAGTCAAGCAAGATACTTTGTCCCTTTTGAAATATTATCTATGCCATCACCTCTCTTTTTAGCTATCTAAAATAACAAAAGAAAACACATCCTTAGTTTGTCAATTGCCAATGCATAATACACAATAGTTAAGACTTTGAATACAAGTACATAGCACGCATAATTGATAGTGACGATCACCTCAAGGAAGGGCAAAGGATATTCTAGTAGCCTTATTTGATTCAAGAAAAGTCATATAGTGTGTCTTTGTAGCCAAACAAACATTACAAGGAGAAAGCATATTTAACATCTCCAATGTGACATAGCTATCTACATCCCACTTAAGAGAGAATAGTTTATCTCGCCACTCACCTCCTAACTTAGGATCAAGGATATTAAGAATTTGCAATTGGTATATTTAGGAAAAAAGGCATCCACTAGAACATCACAGCTCAATATCCTAGCAATAAAAAGATACTTAATTGAAAATACAAAAAGCAAAAGAAAACTTTACCTTTGATATTCTCTCCCTGTAACATGAGGCTAGCTCATTAGCATGGGCCTCTTTTTCCTTCTTCAACTCACTTCAAGACAAACTAAGTTTTCAATCCATTTCTTCATAAGGGTTTGACTTATTTGAACCTTTTAAGACAAAGAAAAAACATTAAAGGAACAAGAGGATGCAAAGAACGAAGTCATGGAATTAATGTGTGTTGCATACCAATTTCGTCAGGTAATGCCTTGTCAAAGGATACCATGACTCAATACCTTTTGTGTTCTTTCCAATTTTGATAATCAAAATTTGATCTCTATGTGGAAAAACTCTCAAATAATCATTTACGCTTGCATTTTAGATATTTGCACTATTAACAATTTCATCCCTCAACGTTCTTGAAACTAAGGCATGTGTGTTCAAACTATTCAAATAAAGAAACCTAGTAAGACAAGAAAAAAGAAACCACCACTAGAAAAATTTAATACATGTTCAATAGGCAAGAAGAAGAATATGAAGGCTCATGTGCACTTAGTGGTGTAATCATGCTGAGGGAAGCTAAAGGATCAGAGGTGGCTTTGATACCATGTGAAAATCAGAGTGAAAGCCAAGATTGAAGTGTGCACAAGAGGGAGAGAAGAGCTCACAAGTACAAGAACAAGTCTTGCTTATTCAGTTGCTCATGAAAGTACAACTTGGGTCACTCTCACTCAAAGGTTGATGTAGACCCTTGGGCTATTTATATAGCCCCAACCAACTAGGGTTAGGGTTCCACCTTCCCCTCGGGACCATTCACACCTGGCTTCCCTTATCCACTCCTGCATAAGGAGGGTTCATATGCATATAATCTCAAAAATTACTAGAGGATGCATGGTTACCATGATGTATGTCCTTTGCTTTCATGTTAGCTTGCCTTTTATGACAATTTTTTACTATATGTCCATAGCTGCCACAATAATGACAGTCTTTGTCTCTATTTGATTGATCATGAGATTGCCAACGACCACCTCTTCCTCTAGCTGATATCCCCTTGCCTCTAAAAGATCCTAATCCTCTTTGACCTTTTTTATTTTGATTTTTCCAAGCATTTGTTATTGTTGTCTACAAGTATTTTGAGTGTCATCATGACCTCAAGAGGCTTCTTGAGCCCTACCACCTCTAGCTCTCTGACTACAATAAAATATGATATCTCTACTTTAAGAGGTACTCGAACTTGTATTCACACCAAGTTTGGCTTATTCATACATTAGCAATACAAGTAACTCATCCCAAAAAGGGGGTCTAATCATACATAAATTGATTTATCAAAGGCTTTGTATTCCTTACCCAAGCCATTCAAAGTAGCTACAATCATGTCATCATCCTCGACCTTCAATCCAAATAGAAGCAAGCTGACCTGCAATGGTTTTAATTTTTGTGGTATAAGCTTGTATACTTTTTCCATTTCTTGGCATGCTATTGAACTATTGTTTTAGCTGAATTTTTCATGTATGAGTGACATTGCTAGAGTTTTTCATAAGAATCTCCCATGCATTATTTAGAGTCTGACAATTAGTGATTTTCATAGCCATAGCATCTGATGTGCATAAGGATAACCAATGTAGAACTTTACTAGTTCTTTCCATCCACTCCTTATGAGCTCTCTGCTACTCAAGAGTAGGATTTCTATTAGGAAATCTTGGTTCAACTTCTGAATCATCTCTAGTACATAAATCCCAATAACCTCTTCCACTTAGGAAGTATTGCATTCTGAACTTCCATAGAGAAAAGTTCTTATTTTCAAGCTTCTCCCCCACAATCTAAGTGATAATATCACTACCTATTGCATTAACCATACTGCTACTAGTTCAAGAGAATGCAATGCCTTTTTAGCTAGGCAACAACAATGCCTTTAAATAGTCTTTAAAACCTTGTTATAGTTTACTAGCTATGGCTACAAATATCATCAATTACTCAAGACATAAACCAAGTATATTTACCATGATAAGTGGTAGTGTAACCAAGCTCCAAGATAGAAATTTCAATTCAAATTTGTAGCTTAAAAACTCCTATAAACATCTTCATACATGTATATGATGCCCAAAGGTTAAATGCATACATTGGAAGTACTCGATTGGTATCAAATCACTTTATGGATGACCTATCTAGATAAATGTTGGTTGTAAACTATATTATAGTAGCAAAAAAATAATTTAATTGAGATCAACACTAGCCCAAACTAGCTCAAAAACATCTTGCAACATCACCACAACATTCCAGCATCAAAACATATATATATAAGCATCAGTGGTTACATAGATCTCATGCAAACATGAAGGAAATCCTTAGCATATCACCTCAAAATTGAGCAAACAATGCTGAAGGCATCAAACATTGCAATTTGTAAGCATCATCCGAAGCATGTAAAGGACAAATCTGCAATCACTATCAAGCATAATGCAATGTCTTTAGCCCTCAACCAATTACGTACAACAACAAAATATCACCTAGGAGTCCCAATACTTCAATGTTTACCATCCATAATCATTCTTAAGCATTTGTCAAAAATTTTACTAATATCTCAAGCCAAAATGAGAGTGTTGTCCTCCACTATAGTAAATAACTAGGCTACATAGGTCTATACTTAATAACTCAAAATTCATGTAAGAATTTGGAAAATTTTTCTTTTGAAAAGTTGTAGACCAGATTGAAACAATTTGGGATCTCAAGTCATTTTCCCAAAGTCCATTTATTTAGCAAGATATAGCTTCTACAAAAAAACAAGTTGTTGTAGGGTTTCTCACAAATTGAAGGTTCATACATTGAAGGTCAAGTCCAACTCCACAATCTAGCTCCTATGAAGTTGAGCTTTGATACCATGTTCAAAGAGAGGGCAAGAGAAAAACAAAAATGGGAACCATGAACAGAGAGTAGTGTACTCTCTCTTCTTACATTATTCATTTGTTTTGTAGCACACACAAAAGGTACTATTTCTAAGTCATACATATAGTGTATGAAAGTAGGTCACTAACTGACCAAATACCTCTAGCCTCAGTTAAGTTTGATTGACTCATTATTATGGCACATAGATTGGTAACAACTAGCTATATTTCTACTAAAGTAGAGTCAATGTCAATACCATTCATGAGCTTGATTCTCAACAAATGTCCCACAACCTCCCCTTTGGACTTGCATGGATCTTTGGTTGTAGGAACACCATGTATTTGTCCTCCACCAAACCCCAACCCACCTCACTCATTACTATCTCCCATCCCTCCTTTGACCTTCTTGGCCCCATCTTTGCCAGATATAATGGGATGATGGACCTGACACAAAGGATGAAAAGTGACATCAATGAGTTATTTTGTGGGTCGAAGTCCACCATGCATAGTAAAGGTGGTTATAGCTACTAGTCTTTAAAGCTAGGGCTACCAGTAGTGTATTAATGAGTCAACAGATGCAGTAGAAATGAAGACCATCTAGCATGGCACATGGGAAGAGGGAATGTTGTCACAACATGCAACATGCTATATTAGAAAGGGAGCAAGGAGATCAAAGATAAGATTCAAGGGCTCCCATGCTTGATTATGAGATCTTTCATGTGTCCCTCCAACTAGTCCTTTGCCTTTTTCTATCTAGTTGAGGGTTACTCCAACAACTTTTCTTTTGGCCATAGTTGCTCAATTTTTGCCACAAATTTATCCTCAATGGATTTTTTGGCCTAGCTTTGGACACTGTCTTCTGAACTGGTCATGCTTGTTGCAATAGAAACATCTCAGTGCTTCATTGTTGCCAACTATGGGTATAAAGTTTTCAACTGCATTTTTTTTGCCTTCTTTATTTGATTGGCTTGGTATTTTCCTTAGATTCTTTTGGCATCACCATGTGGTCCTTTGTATGGAGAACGCAATTCCCGAAAAATTTCACTCTTGGGTTTTGTTTGAAGCTTTTGCGTGATTGGTTTAGCTAGAGTTAATGTATCTTGTAAATCAAATGGGTGCATTACTTTGAGGTGAGTATCCAATGGAAGGCCCAATCCATGGAAGAATGTAACGTGCCTACCCAAGCTTTCCTTGGCAGTATGTTCTTAGTAGCCCATCAAGAGATGTCCTAGAAAGTGTCATCTGGGATTTTGATGAAAACTCTCTGAGTTTGCTAACTAGGCTCGCTTGAGTCTACCCCACAGTGGAAGTTCCGACCGTTCCCATGAGGATCTCGACCTGAGTCTTTTTTGTCAAATTAACTACTAACAATTGACTAGTATCAGCGGTTCGAGATTCCATCCCTTATAGAAATTGTAGATTGAAACAGGCTTACGTTGCACTAGGTTCAAAGAAAATGGGAAATGAAGAGAAGTATGACACTTTAATTCCTTCTGCCCAGGGTTCTAAATTGATGCGAATCAGGCTTTCTAATCTCTAATTCTCCATCAAAGATGTGATTCTTTTTCCTTCTTAAGAAATCTCTCGACTTACCGAGACCGCCCAACCATAGGTCTGGATCCGCCATCCTCCTGCTTCCCTCTTGAGAGATCCCTCTCAAGAGAGTATTTTTAATTACCTATCTACCTACCACTTTAAGTTTAACATATAAAAATAGATTCTTTGAATTATCTCATGGTACAAATTTGTTACAAGCATTTAATTCATGACACAAAAACAAAGTAAAGCAATTTCAATAGTTCCTTTCAGAAAAATAACTTTTTACAATGTTTTCTGTTCAAAGGTATTATTCTCTCGAAGTTCTTTTCCTCAACTAGTATTGGAACTTTCAGAACACTATCTGGAAATAAAAGGGTAGTTGGTAGTTTGTAAGAGCATAAGTAGTTTATAATGAGAGTCCTCTGGTATCCTCACCTCCTCCTGCTGACTAGAGTTCCCTACAATAAGACCTTTTGCATCATGGTTGGTCTATACTCACTAACATGAAACAAAAAGAGAAAACCCCTTGGAGTAGGTTTTATTCACATTGGCCTTGGGGAGGTCTAGCACCATCAAGAACATTGCCTCAGTTGGCATTCTATGCTCACTAGAATACTACCTCAGCCGTGGCGATCTATACTCAATCATCCATATGGCTGCCTATGGACTGTGGAAAATAGTCTTGGACTGAGGTAAATCAGTCCACAAATCAATGCCAATGATAAACCACCAATGTCGAGCATCAAGGGTCTGTTCCCAAGGGCCAAATGAAGTTTTTTCAAGCTACCAATGAATGCCAAGGGAGGGCTAAAGTAAAAAATGAATTTTTGTAGGTTTTCAAGCTGGTGCAAATAGGACTGATGTTTTTGGGTATGATGCTGGTCCACATGGTATTAATGGGGCAAAAGGGGGGACTCAAGTAGGGCCTAAAGAAGGCCTACACAAATCCTTGTCAAGCCTAATTAGGCAAGAGCCAAGATATGAAATGGGGGAGCTCCAATGGTTGGCCCCTTCTTGTTGTACCCTACAAAAACTGAAATAAACACTCAAAAGAATACTTCAATACCCTTGAAGGAATGCCCTGAGGTTGCCCAAATGGGCCAGGTAGGTGCTTGGGAAGCTGTGATTGGAGCTCAAAGGAGTCGGATATGGCTGTCGAGAGAATGGATCAATGGTGTAGGGATTCGAATGAATGCTGAAGAAGTCACGGACCAAGCTCAAATGCTCAAGCAACCATGCTCTAATACCAGTTGAAAGGTGAGAAGGATCAAAGCTTGCACAAGAGAGCTATGGCGCGAGAGCAAGAGCAAAAGAGAGAGAGACTCACAATGTGGGAACTCCAACAGTCAGTTGGAGAGAGTGGGTTATACTATAGGTGCTTCTATTTTAGGTAGAGATCCATTCATATCAAGAGAGGAGGTTGCAGCACATTGTAGAAGATTAGCTTGGTTGCAACGTTTTCCAAGTAGATTGTGCCCAAATGAATTAGATGTTGGAGTTGGTCACGGTCAAAGATGATTCTGCCACCAGAAGATGGGCTTGCATGCCATCCAATTCATATTTGTGCATGGAGTCAACATTGAGGAGTGCATCGATGTGATGCTAGTGCTTCACAGATAAGGCTTCAAGCGAGCTTGGAGCTAGTTAACATTACCCAACTTCATGATATCTTGAGTGGGAGAAAAGGAGTCCTCAAAGAGTGGATCAGTAGGGTTAGGATATTTGCCACCCTAATCCTTGCTTGGATCATCATGATTTGGGGATTCTTCTCCCTAATGTAGGTGTGGCTCCTTCTTGGCTCCACCAGCTCTCAAACCACTCCAGTAGTATCTTAGGGGAGGGTATGGGTCTATAAATTCCTATCTTAGGATAGGGAATGCCAACCTTCCTCATTTCTCAGGCCAATTTGGCCCATTTTCCCTTTGGAATATGCTAGCAAAGAAGGTCAAACTCTACCTTCCAGTCCCAGTTTAGGGCCAACACCACTTGTTGGAGGACTTGAATCTACTCCTCTACCTCATCATTTCACTACTCCAATGATTGGTAGTGTTTTAACATCATTTTCTACTTCGAAACTACAAAGCTAGTGCCAATAGATAAGTCAAAGAAGTCCATAGCCAGAACCTTTGGTGACACATCCTCGTCACTCATAGTAGTGATGTGCTCTTCCATGGCAAGCTCCTTCCCTTTTCTTGCAAGTGGTGTGTGATGTTTGCTATTGTCTCTTGATCCCTAGGTTGCTAATCTGCGAGGATTTGAAGAGTAGGTAGACCAATTCAAGGTAGGTCCACAACTTTGAACTTTGTGGTAGAGCCAAAAGTAGAGTGTGAGTGAGATGGGGAGGAACCAAAAGGGAGGCTCTTGCCTTGCTATTGGGGGACAAGTGGAGTGGTAGTGGTCTAAGGTTGGGTAGAGAGGGTGGACTAGGCATCTAAGTCCCATTCATTTGGTTTGATAGGCAAGGGTAGGAGCTTGGAGCAAGAGTTTGTCATGGTGGCCCAGATTTCCCACTTTAGCTTCTCCCAACAGTTGAGCCACTCCTCATAGTCCCACTAGAGTTCCTTAATAGTCTCCATCTTGAGTGGGGTCGTGCCATGTGGATGCTCTACTCCTGTGGCACACACTTGGAGGAAAACATTCTCCCTCTTCAACTGTTGCACTCTACTTTGGATGTCATCTGGAAAGGCTAGTTGTTCCTATTGGCATGCCTCTATCCTTTGCTAGTGTTTGTGGAGTGCGGCATCCTTTTACCATAGCTATTTGGAGAGGGTGGTATTGGCCTACTTTAGGTGGTCCACTTGAACAAATTTTAGGGACCACTACACCATTTCCCAACTAAACTCTAAAGGGATGAGAACAAGTTGCTGGGAAAGAGTTACGAAGGAGGGGTAGCAACAAAGAAGGTGCTATTGTGCTAGGCAAGGTGGTTTGTCTTAATGGTTTTCATATTGGCCATCCTATAGGTGAGACGGTTTGCCTAAATGAAGAGGTGGCTATGGAAGACATGGGACCTTAGGCAATAGGAAGAGCCAAAGGAGAGAAGCAACCTTTTTGGATATGTTGAAAGCCTTGGCCTAGTTCTACAAGGAAATTGAGGGTATCATGCTTGGATTTGTGGGGATCAAGGGGGCTAGTTATGCAATATTATTTATGAAGAATAAGGCCAAATACCTCTTTGATTATTAAGGTGGAGAGTAGTGGAGAGATGGGTTTGCCATGGCTAGGTAGACACATTTAGTTGACGAGGTGTACTTCTAACCTTGGATGTAGATGGTGGAGCCGGAGAGAAGCTAATCTAAGATGGACTGTGTGTTTGGATGAGCTAGGGTAGTACTCCATGGTAGGCTAATGAAGTGATTGAGCTCTAGATAGTCAATCCAAAGCTATATCTTGGCAATAGGTGTTCGATAGGAGGGAAAACTTTCTCAATTGCTAGTTGGAAAATAGCCATGGAAGGAAGGACAAAGAAGGTAGATACAACTACAAAAGAAGTGAAAGAAGATCAACAAAGCAAGGTTATGAACACAAGTGGAAGATGAGAAATAAGGGTAATAAGAGGAAGAAACTTCCTTATAAGGCCATGGAATTAATGAGAATGTGCTATGGCCAATGCATGTTTGCCACATCAACAGAATAGGCCATAAAAGGACATGATAAAGGTGAGATTTCCAAGATATTATGTAATTGTTGGGGGTATTCTTAAATGACTGGGCTTTATAAATAAATGCCACATCACTTTGACTGGAAACTATTGGATCCAAGTTGATCTAGAGGTAGGCAACCAATAGGGTGAGAGGTATAAAATTTAGTAGTGAAGGTCTAGTGAAGGTAGTAAGGGATTCCAAGTCAATGGCAAATGGATATTGGAAGCCATCGGCATGGAGCATAGCTAGAATCCATTGACAAGATTTGGTAACAGATTTTCTTGTAAGCCAATTAGGTAGAAAGAGTTAGTACTAGAATCATGGAATACCCAGAAGGGACCACTCCATCATAACTTTAGCTTTCCAACAGGGAGCTTGCCCATCCAAGTCTTGAGAAGACTAGGATGAGTTGGCCCTTTTGAAAGAGTCATTTTTTGGGAGGCATGCTGACTTGATGCCTTTGTTGAGCTTGGACTTTGGATAGGATGTAAGCACTATGGATCTAATCTTCTTTTAGTTGGGTAAGGGATTCCATAAAAATGCAAGAGATTCCTTCAGGATGAGTCATCATTGTACTATGAATGATAGACTAGATACTACATACTCCAGAACTGTAATGGCTTCTAAGCCAAATGCCAATTTGTAAGGTGTCATTCTAGGAATGGCCTTGAAGAAAGTGCGATAGGCCCATAAATCAACTAAAATATTGGTATCCAAATCTTTCCAATCTTGATATGCCAATTTAGTTAGAATTTTACAAAGCACTTTATTTGTGGATTCTATTAAGCCATTAGCTTGCAAATAGTAGGGTGATGACTTCTTATGCATGATGAGGAAAAATAAAGTCAGTTCCTTAATGACCTTATGACAAAACCTAGAAACAATGCCAAATATTACAAAAAAATTTAGCAAGATTGTACACATTTGGCACGTTGTTACCAACTTTTTACATTAATTTAATGCAAATGCAGTGTTCCTTGTTGTTGTTTTTGGAGGATGTGTCTCTGCAGTCTACTGACCAGGAGATGTCGATACATGGAAGTTCTTGTATGGGAGGAAGGTGGAGTTTTAGAAAAAATCCGATAGATTTACTTAGTGAATCTCAGTTATATTTAAAATTTTCCCATAGGGAACTATTATCACCTAGGGAAGATAAGATCTTGTTACAAATTAGAGGCTTTCAGGGGGTTTTTAGATTTGCCAAAGTCTTGATAGGTTGAGATGAGAATGTTAGAAGTGCAATTTTCAGGTTTGAAGCTAGGATATCTTAGTATTAATCTAAAGGGGGAGAGGGGAGGGTCTTTCTTCTCTCCCATGACTCCTCTCTCCTATGACTTCCCTCTTTCCAATGAGTGCCCATGACTCTCCTCTTCCACAATGTCTGCCTTCCCCATGGTCTTCCCTCTCCCTCAATTGACAATGCCTTCTTTCAACACCAACTATACCCTCCCCCTGACTCACAACACACACAAAAGTCTATTGCCTTTAGGAGCAGCAGGAGAAGAATCTATTGTCCCCAACAAGTAAGAGCAAAATGTAGTGCAACTTGATTTTTCTTTAGTGAAAAGAGGCAGGTCTAGGAGCTTTGTGGTGGTTCAACACATCACCTAAGTAACACTTGCATGCCCCTCATAACCCACAATGAAAAGCACATGATGTCTCCATTATGGTGGCAACATCTTCAAAGCTAAGTATTTATAAAAAACTCACGAGGATACTACATTTCCAAGTAAGTAAAGGCATAGTTTATTGCAAATTTAAATGCAAAATGTGAACTAGAGCTCTAGCTACGATTGTAAAGAGTGTACATGCCCATTAGATGTCAACGTCCTTAAAGAGTTTCATGTTTCATAAATTGGATTTTTCAAAAATGACCTTAGAGGAGAAATATGTAAATGAGATGAAATACAAATTTCATTAACAAATGAAATGAAATTCACACGGAATGAACATACATAAGCTAGTTCCAAAATGAATGAAAAGATTGTGATGATGAGTCTTGAGTTAAAAAACGTGAAGATGATGGTGATTCAAGCTCAGTTGTGGAAGAGGGCTAATTGGTACATTTCTATTTGATTGTTTTAATGTCTATTCTAAGGTTTGAGGGAGGGGGGGGAAGGGGGGAGGAAAGAAAATGAATTGAAGGAAAAAATGAAAATTAGAAGAAAAAGAGCCCCTTAGAAATGATCGTGTGAAGAAGCGTTGGATTAGAAACGACGCTTGCTAATGGTGATGAGGGGAGAGAGGGAGAACTCAGTGCTGGCCCCTAAGATTTGGTGTGATTCTCTACATCAATTGAGATGAACTAGACTGGCCATATGCAATGATCATGACATTTAAGAGAAGAAACAAGCTACCTCTTATAGAGGAATATGGGGGAGGGTTAGTAGGCATGATGGCTTGTTTGGTGAACATTTTGATGAGCATCTCTATGATGATGATGGTGATAAGGAGGAGGAGGATCGTTGCAACAATGTTGACGTTGGAAGAAGCAACGCACCGCTCCGATAGGAAAAACATCAAATCCGAACATGTAAAGACAGTCACGGACACAAATAGACACAAAGAGAGATAAAGAGAAGTGAGCCAACGAATGTGTGTAATTATTTGAATAAGAAATCGAAAAATTGATCATTGTATCAAAGCAAGGAAGAGAGGCACCTTAAAAAGGTCAAGGATTGGTGGAGAAGAATGCATAATCAACTCTCTGAAGGCTTGGACAAGACACATATATCATGATAGACATCAATCTGATCCCAATTTCTTTTTCTCTCTTCCATTTCCTTCTCTTGGTGATAAATGCCAACATGGAGCTTCAATACAACCAAGCAAACTGAAGTGGTAGGCTGATAGACTGAATTTCAGGCTTTCAATCACTCTATCTCGTGTGCAATTTGGTGCCCAGATTGTCAAGATATTGAATTAATCGCCTCCCCCTTCATACATCACCATTTCTTTCAAGAGAGAAGCCATAGTAATTAAGCCCTTAATTACAAATCTTAATCCTAACTCATAAAAGACCATTCATAGTGCAATAACGACATGAGCGAGTTGGTAGTCTCGGGATAAGTGAAGGTGAAGAGCTCGTGTTTGAGATGATTGGGTGGAAGGCTAGGTGGAAGGCAAGGCTAGACTATGGGATGCGCACCTCCAAAGACAGGATTTCAACTTACGTGTTTTCAAGTAAGGGCTTGATCCGTGTAACAAAAAAAAGTAGTATGAAATTTTAAATTTATTGGTTTATAATTTTTCTAAAATGTTTAAGACTTAATTTTCAACTCTGAATAGTTTTTAGTATTTATGTATGTCTGATTTTATATTTTAAAAAATAAAAAACAACTAAAAATGCTTTAAAATGGCTTTAAAATAGTATAGATAAATTTTTATAAACTCTTTTATTCAATAATTATAAGATATAATATTTTTTCCACAAATTATATACTATTAAGAGTTTATTGATTTTTTTTATAATATTTGGAGATTATTTAACATGTTAGAAAATTCAAAAATAGTTATTTTTGAGTAAAAATTTCCATTTTCATTAAAATTTTTATGTTTTGTATCAATAAAAATTATGATATTTTAATGGAAAAGTGAAAGGTCAAATTTATGATGTTTTAGTAAATTTTGTAAAATTTAAAAAATAATTTAATGTTATCAAAATATCAATATAAACATGGTGTTTTTTATTTGACATAATTAAGAGTATACGTGGTATGTTAATCTATGACATGGGGAGCTAAAAGAGAATTGTAAGGGTATTTTATGATAGTTGCTAAGTTAAAAAATAACTACAATCCTTAACCAAATTACAAACAATATAAAATTAACAATTTAATTATATGATTGCCTAAGGGGATGTCTTAGCATCTATATTAAACTTTTATAGGTTATTCATTTAAAAAAATGCTTAGATGATCATTAAGATAAAGAGTGGAGAGCCTCTAGGATAATTGATAATTACGGGGAGATGTGGGGGTTTAAAATAAACAATGGTATGTGTACACATAAGAGTGCAGAGAGAACTTGTTTTTATCCTGATCGATGTTTAGTAATGAAGAGAAAAGAAAGGACATTACTCTTGAAAAAAAATATATCTTAAAAAAAATAACGACGAATTTCAATATGGAGAAGGGAGACATTTAAAAGGAAAACTAAAGTTTATGGGTTTGTGGAATGTTAGATGATTTGTTTTGAATGTTTGCTTATTAGTAAATAATAAAAGAAATTTATTATATAAAGGCAAAGAAGAGATAACTTAAAAAGAATTCAAATGGAGATGTGTAGATAGATCCATTGGATCTATGCCCTGAGACCAATTTCCTAAGTTATAAACATCCTAGGCTTAGTATCCTAGTGTCCAGTGTAGAGATATAGCCGTGAAAGTTAAAAACAAAAGTAAAGTGCAAGACTAAGTAGGTTTACTAAAGTCTAGATATTTGCATGAGAATAGTTGGACTACTACAAACAAGTGTTGTAAATATTGGGGAAGACTAGAACGAGTTATTGCAGTTAGTGTCAACAATCGCCTACTTGGTGCAACAACTCGTAAGAGTCGGCTTGACAACTTGGTTAAAAGTGGCTGGGTCCCGATCATTTTTTGGTGCATTTGTCGGGAGTGAAGTACACTCGAACGAGTGATCGATCTCACTAGGATATTTAAATCCTAGGTATTTATGAGTGAACATGAGGTGAATAGTTATCTTCTTGGAGTTGGGGCTATAACGATTGTGTGCAAACCATAGTTTTATTAGCAGCTCATTTTGGACTAATAGATACAGTTGAAATAAATATAATTAGTGTAACATACCACTCTGATTGGTATTATCACAACGCTTATCGGACTTTAAGAAGAGTGGTATGGGATTATGTGTTGCCTTGGATATGTGTATACATAGGTTTAAAAGTTACTTTCGACACTAAATATGTTAGAAAGGTCGCTGAAATTTTAGACCTAGTTCTTGAGCAAGAAGAAAAGTTTCCTTATGGAGAAATAGACCTAGAGTTACCAAGCATTCTAAACCTTCTAAGCGTGCATACAAGCAAAAATTTAACTTTATAGCTTCAAACAAAACGTGTGAAATTTTGGAGTATGACAATAATAGCTATTTTAGTAATAGTGGATGAATTCAGAGGAGAGATGGAGACAGCAAAATGAGGCTCGAGATCAATGAGCTAGAGAATGTGCGGCGCAACAGGAGGCTTGGCTATTAGAAAGGCTTGAAAGGGTGAATGCATTATTGAATTTGGGGATAGATGCTGTGTCTAACTCAAACGTAGAACCTTTTAGGCCTAGTATATCATTCGATAGAGCACCGTAAAAGGGAAGTGAAGTAAACTCATATCAATGGGATCAAGTCGCTTGAAGCACCACTAGTGTCACTGGAAAAAGGAGTAGACAAGGTAGCAAAAGTAGAGAGTGTGAAGCTAATGCTACAATAGGGAGAGTACTGAATTTCCCTTTGATTGGGATTTAGAGTCGAATTTCGAATTGCGCCAATTATTTAAGGAGCCAAAAGAGGTTCCGTGGTGGCTAGAGCAAGTAGCGAATTTTGAACTACGATCTTTGTTTAGAATTTCCCACAAGGGAGATTCAATTCAAGACGTACCTAATCTAGGTATAAGATCTTTATTTAAGGGGCCCAAAGAAACCTGCGTGATTCAATATTACCCAATATTTAGGGTTAGAGATATTATTTAGAGAAATAATGGCTCACAACCTAGTCAGATTAGCTGACTTCATGCAATTTGGGAGACTATGGGATGAGGATCGCAATGCACATTTGCAAAGATTTGAGGTGATCTATGTCGCTAATGAGATAGTAGACAATGACCAAAAGCTTCATATCTTCCCTGCAACACTAAAAGATGTAGCAACAAGGTGGTACGAGAACCTAGATGCCCAACATAAAGTGACTTATGCTACCTTATCAAGAGCATTCCTAGAAAAATTTCGACGGCAAGGTTTTCAATATAGACTAGCCCTTCAATTGGATTATTTGTCCCAGGGAGGAAACAACCGAAAGTGTTGAACATTACATTGAATGTATGGAGACATTTATTTAAAAGATGAATCTAGCTCCTAATGAGCCCATGAAAAATCGTAAATTTATTGATGGCCTTAATCCTAAAGTTCATCAGCATGTTAGCCTACAACGACCAACTACACTGGTAGATGCTAAAACACATGCTAGATGGTGGGAAGAAGTGCAACTTAGCCAACAACAATGGAGGGACTTATTCAAAGAACCTCGGATGAAATATCCAAGCACTTCAAGTGGGATATCTAAGAACGTGTCTTTTGTGACCCTTCCTATAAATCCATTGGTAATTGCAAATTCAAATGTATCAAGTGTACCTTTAAATCCATATACTTCAATCCCATCCTATATGATGCAGACAGGAATGCCTTCTATGCCTCAATCTCAGTCCCCTCTTGATGAAGCAAAAGTAGCTTATATTATTGCAAAATCCCTAGGAAAATTGAAGGAGGAAATCATGGGTGCAATGCAGGCACCCTTGAAAGAAATTTATTCGATAACCACACAGTCTTCTAGTGCACAACAATCCTCGAGTAGCTCAACTCCAAACCCACCTAGATGCAATATTTGGTGTGGTAAGTGTCGTGGGTATGGCCATGTGGCTATAGAGTATCCGACACCTTCAAGACTAATGCCTGACCATCCACCGTTTTGCATTTTTTACCTTAAGACAGGGCATCTAGATACAAATTGTTGGCATAAGATAGGTCAAGAGCAACAACATGCTCGTTCAATGCAAATGAATTATAATTACATGGATCATAATAATACGAGTTATGAGATTGGACCACCTAACCAAACTTTTTGGCTAAGTGGATTGCCAACCCAAGGTAGACCCCTAGTACCTTGAAATAATTACAATAGTGATGGAAACAAAGGAAGAAATTCTCCTTTTAGGAGAAATAATGGTACTTTTTGTAATCCAATGGGGAAAAATGGACAACAAAGGTCTAGAGGATCAGTAATTTGTTATCAATGCAACAGGAAGGTCATATAGCTATATATTGTCCAAATGTGCGTAAAAATCAAGACTATACTCCTCTATGCAGGAGCTGTGGTGGTGAAGGGTGTCACGAAGAGAATTTCCCTAAGTGAGAAGATAACAAAACTAATGACAGGGGTAAGCAAGTTTCTAATGAACCCTCAACCTCATCCACAAACTTAGTTGAAGTAGAAACAACAATGCAAGTGAATGGAGTTAGGTCTAAATTCATACCCCGTAGGGTGAGCTTTAAGGCTGACCCCTTGATTGGTGCCATTACTAGGGCACAAAAGCAACAACAAAAGGAGCATGGGCTAAAGGAAGAGATTCCACAATTAAAAGGAGCAATGAAGGGTAAACCCAAGGATATAGATCCTAATGTAGAGCTACGTGAGTCGGATTCTCCACAACATTCCTTTGACCATTCCCATTATTACCTGTGCCTTTAGCAAATCCCAAGATTCAAGTAGGAGTAGCTCCTTTTC
The DNA here is from genome assembly GCF_053477565.2 of Lygodium microphyllum. Lineage (NCBI taxonomy): Eukaryota > Viridiplantae > Streptophyta > Polypodiopsida > Schizaeales > Lygodiaceae > Lygodium > Lygodium microphyllum. Next base: position 48,454,184 of record NC_141151.1, on the reverse strand, counting down.
CTAAAAGACTCATTCCTCCTAGGGAAGGAATTAAAGAGCAGGTGGAAGCAGTAAACAAGACTTATGATCTTTGGGTTGCATTAGAACAAGTATCTTTGACCATTAACCTTTGATAATTATTGGAAATAGTGCCTACATGTCAAAAGTAGATTTATCATAAATTATATCGGTGTCGAAGGAAGAGGATCAAAATTAATGCTTCTAAAGTAAGTGCTAATTCTTCCAAAAGGAAAACAACTAAGGACATAAAAATAGTAGATTTGTTTGTGGATCCAAGAGCTCCAGTTATAGATACTACTATTAATGGCCAATTGCTGAATGAAGTACAGTTAGATGGTAGCTCAACATTCAATTTGATGTGACAGAAAAAATGATGCAAGAATTAGGGTTGAAGAATCTAGAACCTACCCATATCATTTTACGTGTGGTTGATCAAAGGAAAGTGACTCCTTTGGGGTTACTCAGAAATGTAAAATCGATGGTAGCTGGATTAGAATTTCATGTAAACTATTGATAACTTATTCACATACAAATATTTCATCATATTCAATGTTGCTGGGATGACCTTGGCTATACCAAGCCTTATGCATTCAAGATTGGTATAAAGGTTCAATTGTGGTTGTCTTAGAAATGATAGGGTTAAAATACAAGTTATTTCAAAAGGATTTTTGAAAGAGTCAGGAGATGAGATGGTTAGTGAAATGGATGAGAAATCCAACAATGAGTTTTATGATTCGAAAATGGTGAGGACCAATCCCGAAGGTCCTTATGCCTGGTTATTTAAAACACAGCGCCCAGCAAGAGCAGAAAAAGTAGAAGTAATCAGCCTCACAAGGTAGAACAGATGGGTACTTGATTAATATGATGTAACATTTTCATCAAATAATTATTCAAATAGTGATATTACTCATTGGTTGTCTATGTCTGAAGATACAACCCTAGACTGCTTAATGCTCTCTATAGGGGAAGTGTGATACTTTGATGATTTTCTTGAAACATATTCCCGATTATCCATGGATCAGGAAGAAAATAATCAAGAAGACTCATTTTTTACATTTAGCAGGGTTGAAGTGATTTCTATGGATGAATTAGAAGAGGAAGAGATGCCTGAGTTAGTGACATTTAATGTAGATGACATCTCAACAACCTCTTTAGAAAATATGGATGAATTTGACGTTACTGAGAATTATAATGGCATGCCTGAGAGTATGGTCTTTGCTACTTTCCCTTATGAGGAAAATGCTATACCTTTTGGATTTGATCAATTGCTAGATATAGTTAAAAGAACTTATTGTCAGTAGCTAGGAAGAAAGGAAAGAGAAAGGAGGAGTAGGAATAGGTGCAAACCATTACAAAAACCAATATCACATGATGATGAGGATGACTCAGCTTTGGCCTTACATAGGTTTGCACAAACATCTAATGAACATCATGGTAATTATGATAGGATAATTAGAGAATTAAATGAGTCTTTGGAAATAGAACATGAGGCAACAATGACTACTGTAAATGAAGCAATGAAGAAAATTAGTGAGTTACAAAAAGAAAAGGTAGAATTTCAATTTAGAGAAATGTGATATCTAGATGAAATTTCACTTCTAGAGTTGTATTTAGAAGAACAAAAGTCAAAATTAAGTAGTGGTGAGTTACAGATGGAACAAGCCTTACCCATAGATAAGAACTATTGGGACGAATATGAAAAGACTAATGGATTTTGGGAAAACTATAAATATAAGTGTACTTTTGAACTAGAAACTCGAGTGAAAAACCATACTAGTGTTCCTTGGTTGTATCATCCCTTTAGGTGCTTCAATGGAATTACACAAAAGATGTATCATTATTCTAAGGGACCACTAGCTGGTTATCAACGAGTCCAATCTAACCCGCTAAGATCAATATGCAAAATATGCAAGAGGTTGTGTTGCCTCATCCAAAAGAAAGGGCGATGGATCTTACTATCTATGGGGATGGAAAGGAACCACAACTTACATGGTTTTAACTTGTGACATCTAGGGATTTTGTAGAACTTAAAACAAGTCGTACATTATTTGGGTTGTTGAATTCAAGGTGAGGAAAATGAGGGTCTGCATTCATTAATTCTCAAGCTTAAGGGTAACCAATGGTCTTGGGATTTGAATGACTAAGAATGTTTGGAAAGGAAAAATAGAATTTTACGTCGTTACCGTCGTACATTACATGAACAATTTCCATGTGATCAAGAGCAGATTTTTCAGATAAGAGATTCTATAAATACCACGTTCACAAAAAAGTATAATATAAATTTGAAGTCAATTTTACATGGCTTGAGTAAAAGACAAGGAAGTCATACCAATAAGCTATTTCTAGATCTATTGGATGTCCATATGATAGAAATGACTGAGGGTATTCAGAATGATCTAGCTATTGTTCCTTATAAGGCTTTACCCTTGGTACACTCTGTGAATGCGAGGGAAGAAGAACTAGAATTGAGTGCCAAGAATAGTTTGCTTGGGAATGTATCAATGGGGATATCTGAGGATGTACCTACAATCAAGCCTCAGAAAATAGCCTCTTTGTTTCTTGAAGAGCTAGAAGTGGTAGTTAAAATAGAAGTGGCAAAAGGGAAATATTTAAATCTAGGAGCTCACTCGGAATCCCAAGATCGAGAAAGGTTTGAGGAGGTATTACAAGCACATGTTGGGGAATTTGCTTGGTCTTACACTGACCTTAAAGGTATTAAAGTTGAACTTTGTCAGCATTATATTGATCTAGAACCAGGCACAAAACCTGTATGTCAATGCCAACGATGAACAAATCCTGTGTATACAGATTTGGTCAATACTAAGCTTTTAGATGCTGGATTTATTTATCATATTGCATATAGTGAATGGGTTTCCCCTATTGCGATAGTACCCAAGAAGAACAGTAAGAAGATTCACATTTGTGTTGATTATAGAAAGCTGAATAGCAAAACATATAAATATCATTTTCCTTTGCCATTTACAGATCAGGTACTTGATAAGGTTGCAAGCCATGAGCTATATTCTTTCATGGATGGGTTTAATGGCTACAATCAAGTTCTAATTCATCCAAAATATCAATCCAAAACTACTTTTACTACTGAATGGGGTACATTCACCTATAAAGTGATGCATTTTGGTTTATGTAATGCACCTGTGACATTTCAAAGAGTTATGATTGCAACCTATCAAAATTTTCTACGACAATGGATGGAAGTTTTTCTAGATGATTTTTGTATTTATGGACATAAAAAGAAATGTCTGATCAATTGGCACAAGTGTTTGAACACCATGACGAAGTAGGTATCTCCTTGAACCCTGATAAATGTGTTTTTGGAGTTCCAAAAGGAACGTTGTTGGAGTATATAATTTCTAAAGAAGGTATTGCTATGGATCCAACTAAAATTGCAAAGATTTATGCACTTCCATCTTGTCAGAGAGAGAACTAGGGAGAGAAGAAGAGGAGAGAGAAAGACTGCAGAGGAGAGAGAAAGACTGCAGGAAGAGAGAGAAATAGAGTGACGAGGAGAGAGAAAGACTAGAATTGGAGAGAGAAAGACAGGAAAGGTGAAGAAGCCATGGAAGCTTGGAGCAAGAAGGGAGAGAAAGATTGTAATTGTATTGATATGTCAAAAAGATGTGAAAAATTACAACTTCTCTCCTTATATACCAGTGTCAGTGTGACATGGCATATTATTAACATTCTAAGTATTCCCAGCTTCTTACAATCCATCCCTTCCCAAAAGTTTTTGTCCCCAAAAACAAAACTAGAAAGAGCTAAAGAAAAGATGGATAGAACAGAGTACTACTCTGTTTTACAGCTTAACAAATAGGGAATGAGTGAAGAATTTATCATTACAAGGGCTGAATTTGAAGTACGAAAAGTGGACCCTGTTATATACATGATTTGAAGAACCTTAGAAGCCATTGGAGCCATAGAATCTTCAACAAATAGTTCCAGAAGAAAGTAGACAGCTTGCTGGAATAACAGTCCCTGCTGGACCAAATCAGCCATAACTTTTGATAGAAGTGTCCAAATGAAGTGTACCACATATCAAAACGAAGCTCTTGAAGAGTACTTTAAGCTCATGTAGATAGCTCAATTCTGAAAATGAAGTACGACAAAAACTGTTCTAAAACAGCGTGCTGTCCTGAACCAGTCTGCACCAATACTAGCTCCATAAGCAATAGGCTTCAGCCACTAATGTATCCTTCAAGTATGGATACTCATCCAATATTGAATCAGGTCTCCAAGAAGCCTCTTCAGAGGGTAAACCTCTCCATTTAATCAAATATTCCACAATAGAACGTGATCGAAGCTTCTTTTCACGCTGACCTATGACAGCCTCTGGGATGTACTGAACAATACCATCTTCATCAATAGGTGGCAGCTCATCAACTAAATCCACTGGATCACCATAATAGGGCTTGAGCTGACTAACATGGAAGACGTTATGAATTTTTGTAGAAGAGGGAAGCTCTAGTCTGTATGCCAAATCTCCAATCCGCTTAAGGATCCTGTAAGGGCCATAGAATCTGTGGGCAAGCTTATTACTGGATCCATCTTTCAATGTAGAATACTTGGATTTGGGCACCTTCAACAAAACCAGCTCTCCTTCCTGGAACTCTAAAGGCCTCCTCTTCTCATCAGCATACATCTTCATCTGATCTTGAGCCTTCCTTAGATTCACCTTGCATTGCTGAAGAAGGGTCTGCATTCTATCCAACTCTTCCTTCCCATGAGGGTTGATCTTTTCGTTAAAAATGACTGTGGGTAGGGGCACCTTGTAACCATACAAAGCCTCAAAGGGTGAAACTCCTATGCTCGCATGAGTGGAATTATTATAAGCAAACTCAGCCAGGTGTAACCAAGAATCCCATGAGGTTTGGACATCATAGCAAAAATGGCGAAGATAAGTCTCCAACCATTTATTAACTCTCTCTGTCTGTCCATCAGTTTGGGGATGATAAGCCGTAGATGGAGCCAACTTGGTACCCATAGATGTAAATACCGCTTGCCAAAAGTTACTCATAAACTTTGAGTCCCTATCATGGACAATCACCTGCGGTAATCCATGCAATCTGAAAATATGCTCCATAAACTGGTTGGCCACCTGAGAAGCAGTAAACTGAATTTTTGTTGGGATAAAATGAGCTGCTTTGGTGAGTCTGTCAACCACCACATAAATGCTATTCCACCCCTTCTTGGTAGTAGGTAAGCCAGTGATAAAGTCCATAGTAATATGAGTCCATTTACCCGTAGGAATGGGCAATGGCTGCAATAAACCTCCTGGCTTATGGGTGCTATCCTTATTTTGCTGACAAGGCATACACTTCATAACGAAGTCCTTGACATCTTTCCACAGTCCTTTCCAATAAAAGCTCTTGCTGATCCTGTCATAAGTCTTGAAAACTCCCAAGTGTCCAGCTAAAGGCGAAGAATGCATCTCCTCCATAATTTTTCGCTTGAAGGAAGAAGTAGAGGGAATAACAATCTTGCCCTTCCACCAAATAAGACCATTTTTAAGCTGGTAGTGCGAGTTTTCTTCCATGAGACCTTGCTGTAATTTCTGAAAGATTTGGCTGAATTCCTCATCTAAGAGATATGCCTCTTGTAGCTCTTCAATCCAATCACTATGTAATTCCGTCATGGCTGATACTTTGCAGGCCCACATACGAGAGAGAGAATCAGCCACTATGTTATCTTTGCCCCTTGTATGAGTGATGTCAAAGTCATAATTTTGTAATGTTGCTACCCATCGTCGTTGCTTTGGAGTAAGATTTGACTGAGTAAGGAAATACTTGAGTACGCGATGATCACTATGCACTCTGAATCGGCTGCCATATAAGTAATGGTGCCATTTCTTGATTGCATGCAGAATAGCCAACATTTCCTGATCATAAACATTCATGGCCATCTCCTTATCAGTAAGCTTACGGCTTTCAAATGCAATTACTCCATGCTCCTGAAGCAAAACAGCCCCAATGCCACGGCCACTAGCATCACATTGTATAGTAAACTCTTTAGAGAAATCCGGGCATACAAGAATAGGAGCGGAGGTAAGTAATTCCTTTAACTGGTTGAAGCTGCTATCTGCAAGAGAATCCCAAAAGAAAGCCTCTTTCTTCAACCTGTCAGTTAAAGGGGCTGCAATTGCCGCATAATGCTTTATAAATCTGCGATAGAATGAAGATAGACCAAGAAATCCTCTAAGAGAGGTAGTAGTAGTAGGCGTTGGCCAATCTTTTATGCATTGCACCTTCTTGGGATCAGCCTGTATTCCTTTTTCACTGACTATATGTCCCAAGTATTCCACTTCAGTCTGCATGAAAGAACACTTCTTCTCCTTAGCAAAAAGCCTATGATGTCTCAACACATCAAAAACCCTCCTCATATGCGACAAATGATCCTGAAAAGTCTTGCTGTAGATCAAAATGTCGTCGAAGAATACCAAGACAAACTGAAAGAGGAAAGGTTGTAGAATCTTATTCATCAAGCTTTGAAAGGTAGCTGGAGCGTTTGTAAGGCCGAATGGCATCACCAAGAAATGGTAAAGCCCACGATCAGTCCTAAAAGCAGTCTTGACCTCATCACCCTCTCTCATGCGAATCTGATGATACCCTGATCTCAAATCAATCTTCGTGAAGAATCGAGCCCCCTTAAGCTCATCAAGCAAATCATCTATCCTGGGTATAGGATACCTGTTCTTCACTGTTATCTTGTTAAGATCCCTGTAGTCAATGCACATTCTGAAAGATCCATCTTTCTTTTTGACTAACAGGACTGGGGATGCATACGGTGAAGAACTTGGTTCAATAAATCCCATTTCAAGAAGCTCTTTGATTTGCTTGGCTACTTCCTCTCGTTCGCATTTTGATAGTCTGTAAGGTGGCTTATTGATCGTCTTTGAGTTGGGTTCCAAATCAATGGGGTGATCCACCGCTCTCTTAGGAGGCAATGAAGTAGGTACTTCAAATAGATCTCTGTACTCCTCAAGAAGAGCTGTCAAGGCTGGATGGTTTGCTGAATTTTTGGGCTGATCCTGTGTTTCTTTGTTCAAATGCAATACAAATATCTGTGAGCGCTTCTTGTACTCTTTCTTGAGTTGTTGAATGGTGATAAGCTGAAAATCAGATTTACTAGGGATCCCCTGTAAACGGATGAGCTGTCCATTGGAGAAAAACTCCATATATAACTGTGAGAAATCCATAGTAATCCTGCCTAAGGTCATCAACCAGTCACAACCAAGTACAATATCTATGGGCCCCATTTCCAAAGTGATCAGGTTTACTTTGACTTCAAAATTTTCAGCCATCTGCAAAGAAACCTGTGGACAAATCTGTGTGCTGATTTCCTCTTCACCATTAGCCACTTGTACTCTAATGGGCTGCTGTAAGTCGGTGGGAACACAATTCAACTTGTACAAAATGGATTTATTAACAAAACTGTGGGTACTGCCACTATCTATCAGGATGAACACTGGCTTTCCACATATGCTTCCCTTCATACGAAGTGTATTAGGGTTCTTAGATCCCGTCCAAGCATCCATAGAGATAGAACAATTAGTGGCAGCAGGCAACTCATTACAAAATCCACCAGGATCAAATGGGATATCACCGCCTGGATCAAAAGGAAAAGAGTCAGATGGATCATAGAAGTACTCATGTCCACCATCATCCTCGAAATCTTCATTTTCAGCATTGATTGGGACTGCATTAACTTCATCTATGTCATTTTCAAGGTCCTCAAGAACTAGCATACTCTGAATTTTTGGCTTGGCATTTTTGTATACACACTTTGAAGCATGGTCAGGAGTATACTTTTCTCCACACTTGAAGCATAAGCCTTTTGTCCTTTCTTTCCTTGTAAAGATCCATGGGAATATTTCTAGAATTTGTATTGGCTGAAGTAGACTTAGGCTTATTGTCACCTTGCTTAAATTCAACCTTTGGACTGTTTGCTGTCCTGAAATTGCCTTGAAGCCTAGAAGCATTAAATGGGGGATAAGTTGGTATCCGTAAGCTCCCACTAGGCATATGGTTGCTGCCATAATTGTTACCAACTTGCCCTTGCTTTAAAACAGTCCTTGGCTGTCCATAACTTGGCTGAAATGAAGATTCTTTCCTATACTTCCTTCCAAAGCGCTCTGCAAGCTCAATAGCCTTGAAAAGTGAAGTAGGATTTTGCGCCATAACATCAGCTGACAAGGATGGTTCCAAACCATACATGAACTTGTGTAACTTGGCCTCATCACTGATGTTTTCCACATACATGGTCAAGTTAAGGAATTGGTTTGTATAATCTCTTACACTTAGGCTCCTTTGTTCCAAGTTGTACCATCTTCGTTCTAACTTCTCTTTCTCAAGAGGTGAAACAAAGACTTCAGCCATAAGTGCCTTGAAAGCTTCCCAATTCTCAATAAGTACATTCTCTTTCTTGATATACCTCCACCAAGTGTGAGCAAATCCTTCTAAGTGGAGGGAGGCAAAATGTATCTTCATGTCATCAGTTTTAGGAAATATGTCAAAATAAGACTCCATCTTAGAAGTCCATTCCTCTAATTCTGATGGTGAAGATGACTGGCCATTGAATTTGGATAAAACAATTTTATCCTTGAACTCTCTATCATGGAAAGGTTGCTGTCCCAAAACTGGCTGATCGGAATTTCTAAGTACAGAACCCCCAAAATGAGATTGAAATCTTCCAACAGGTGGCTGAGAATTACCCTGTAACCTTCCTGTTGGTAAAGCACTCCTAGGATGCTGAGTATGCAGTCCAAAAGCTTGAGTATTAGCGCCGTTCAAACTGCCCAAATAATCATCATGCCTTTGTGAAGCTTCTCCTACTTCATACTGACTATTGGGAATACCTCTTCTTCCAATGATTCCATCTCCATAACCATTTTGGTTGGATGGCTGAAGTGGGACTGAAGGGTCATTGTTTGAACAAGCCTTCTCATTAGCTTCTTTTGATCCTGTTTGCGATGGCATCAATTGAGAAAATTTTGCCATAAGCTGAGCATTGGATTCTACTAATTTATCAATGGAAGCCTTGGTTTGGGTAGTTGATTCCATCAACTTATCAAGCGTAGACTTCGTTTGTCCATGAGATAAAACCATTTGTTCCATTGTAGACTTTGTTTGACCAAATGATAAAATCATATGCTCCATTACTGACAAAATAGCTTCATGACGTTCCTTATGTCTTAGTTCATGGGCACACAAAGCGTCATTGAGAATACTAATCTCTCCTTGTTGAGGCTCTTCAGGGTTCTCTTGAAGTGTGCTTTCCATCATAGAATCCCTGATTTGCTGTGCATAATCCTCCTGGACCTTATTTTTGCCTTTATGCCCTGCCATACTAGTGCAGTCCTGCAGTACCCCCTGTCAGTAAAACGGCTATAACTTTGGCTAGAAAACTCCGATTGCAAAACTTTTTTGTGCGAATCGAAGCTTACAATGCCCTCTTCGAGATGAGCTATAGCACGCTATAACAGGTTTAGGACAGAAAATTCTGTAACTGACTTTCAGAGTCTGAACTGTCCAGTCCTGCACCCTGTTTAGACCTGTAAGTGCCCTGTTTTGACCCTGTAATGCAAGAAAGTAACCTCCAAAGGCTACCAAACCCTGCAAAGGGGTATATAGGACCTGTGGGTACCCTGTAGTACCTGCACCTGTACTTCAGTATCAAAGGGTGTACCTGTATCCACCTGTAAATACCCTGTGGGTAACCTGAAAATGCCCTGTTTTACCCTGTTTTACTCCAATAGGTACTTGAGTCGTTGGAAAGTCTTCAATCTTCAATTCTCCACTCGCTGTACCTGTGTGAGGGATAAAACGGTAGGACGGGCTCCCTACACGGGCTCCGAATCACCGGGAGGTGGGCAAAGTTCCCCCCGGGTCGGTTGGTTGCACCCCTTCGGGATCTTCGATAGTGAGGGAGGGTCACCTCTCTTTTGTCCCACTATCTCCCCCGGCATCCACCTTTTTCCTCGGTGGGAATATCAACATGGCAGAGGCTAGTGTACTAAGCAATCAGCATGATATGCATTTGGAAAATATTCATTCAGCCTTTCATGAGATGCAACTGATTGAGATAAAAGAACTTGAGGTGGGAGAAGGGTTTTACCTATGCAATTCAGTGACTCACTGATTGCTAGTACTTACCCTTTACAATTTTCCAATTTAGGCAAAAGAGAATCAACCAATCAATTGGATTAGAGTAAGCAAAAGAATCAATGAATGTATTCAGTCCATAGGATTCAAATGTTATGCTGAAATCTCAGATTGAGGCCCTTCATTCACTGATTGAAGCTAATATGCATTAGACAAGCATTGCATTCATGAATAGATGAATTCAAGCAAAGGTTGGCTGAGAATTTGATGAAAATGTTCAATTCTTTAATCTCTCAGTCAAATGGCTTAAGCTCAGCAGTTGGATTAATGAGAGAGATTAAAAATTGAAGAGAAATACCTTGACATGGCTGAAAATAACTTGCCAAATGCTTGATAGGGCTCCCGGTTGTCCAATGTTAGCAAAATAATCCAAGAAGCTTGCTTATCTGATGGTAGAGACCAATCTTGAAGCTTCAAATGCTTGAAATTGAAGCATTAAACCCGTTTCCCCCAAATTTTTGCTCCATAGAAGCTCTTGATCTTCAATCTTAAGCCATCCCGTGCTTAATCCTTGCAATTTGTTGAAGAATCCTTGCTGAAATGATTCCACGGGCCAAAAGGATGAAGAATCTTCAAGAAATTGTCAAGAAATGGAAGCTTGGGCTGAAGCTTTCATGGCTGCCCATGGACTGTTCATGTAAAGTTCAAGAGATGCTGAAGAATCTGAAGAATCATGAAAGGGAGCTGAATCCTCCCTTGTTTGCTGAAGATTTTACTTGCCAAGGGATCAGGGAGAGTGCCAAGGGCTGATGAGGAAGCAACCTGAGCAGGATGCAAGCTGGAATCAGCCCGAAAATTGCGCCGCAATTTTCGGGGCTGTTTCCTGCTCCATGGCTGAGGCAACACTGAGCAACCTTGTGCTCATTCTGAAGGTCTTGATCTGGGGAAACTATTCCAGGTAATGGTTGGCCAAGAAACTCAGAGGTTTGAGAGAGATGAAGTGATCTTTAGGGCTGATCTTCCATGAAACCTGCAGGAAACTCCAGGAAAGGGGAAAGAGAAACCCCTCTTTTGAAAGTAACCACAGTTTGTTCTCAAACTAAGCCCGGTTAACCATCCTTTACCCTAGTTACCTCCATTTTTGCATAAAATTTGATGACGTCCAGCCATTTAAGCCTTTACCCGCCATATCTGACCTTGAATAACTCCAGATGTAGTCATTGCTAACTGTAGTTGTCCTGCAGCACTCCACTAGTCACTGTCTTGTACCATTTTTGTCTGAAATTGGTTTTGAAATAGGAAAATGAGAGTGAAAATGGAAGAAAATAATGGATCAAAGACTGAAGCTCTGATACCACTTGTCAGAGAGAGAACTAGGGAGAGAAGAAGAGGAGAGAGAAAGACTGCAGAGGAGAGAGAAAGACTGCAGGAAGAGAGAGAAATAGAGTGACGAGGAGAGAGAAAGACTAGAATTGGAGAGAGAAAGACAGGAAAGGTGAAGAAGCCATGGAAGCTTGGAGCAAGAAGGGAGAGAAAGATTGTAATTGTATTGATATGTCAAAAAGATGTGAAAAATTACAACTTCTCTCCTTATATACCAGTGTCAGTGTGACATGGCATATTATTAACATTCTAAGTATTCCCAGCTTCTTACACATCTCCAACTAATCTTAAGCAATTGAGTGGATTTTTGGGGCATCTAAATTATTAACGACGATTCATTTCCGATTTTGCAAAGATGGCTTGGCCCTTAACAAATTTGCTACGAAAGGATACTCCTTTCAATTGGGGTGATGTCTGCTAGATAGCATTTGAATTTCTTAAACAGAGTTTAATTGAAGGACCAGTATTGGCACCCTCAGATTGAACAAAAGAATTCCATATTCATGCCGATGCATCTATGTATGTTGTAGAAGATGTTTTATGTCAAGCAGATGACAATAAAGTGGATCATCCAATTTATTACGCAAGCCATAATTTAAGTGATGCGGAAAAAAATTATACTACCATTGAGAAAGAATGCTTATCAATGGTATTTGAGGTAGAAAAATTTTGTCATTATGTATTAAGAAAAAAATTTACCATTTATGTGGATCATGAGGCATTAAAGTATTTGCTTAATAAAGAAAAATTTTCGAAACATGTAATTCATTGGATATTGTTATTTAAAGAATTTGATTTTCAAATAGTTACTCGTCCTGGTAGAGCTCATATTCTAGCATATCATTTTTCACGATTATTAACATCTGATAAGGAAGAAGGTGTGGAGGATGATTTACCAGATGCATCACTTTTTACTGTGGAGACACAAGTTCCATGATATGCTGATATTGCAAATTTTCTAAGCATTGCTCATTATCCACTTGGTGCTGATAAACAACGAAAGTGACAAATTTTAATGCAAGCAAGCTCCTGTGGATTATTAGGCGGTTACCTTTATAATTTTTTTCCAAGGGAAGATATCTATCAGCGATGTGTAAGGGAAGATGAAGTTCCTATGGTCCTTAAGGCATTGCATGATGAGCCGTGTGGTGGCCATTTTGCTGGTGAATTAACTGCAATGAAATTTCTATTAGCTAGTTATTGGTGGCCTACCCTATTTAAATATGCTTGTTATTATTGTCGAAAATGTGATTTCTGTCAAAGGACAGGTCGTCCTTCTAAGAGTTTTGTTATGTCTTTGACACCTATCTTGGCATTAGCACCTTTTGAGAAGTGGGGGATTGATTTTGTGGCCCCAATTGATCTGCCTACTAGATATCGATCTAATTGTTATATATTGGTCTGTATTGACTATATTACAAAGTGGGTAGAAGCGAAAGCGCTGAAGGCGGATAAATCCATTGAGGTGGCTAAGTTTATGTATGAGAATATCATTATCCGTTTTGGGTGCCCACTGGAATTAGTAAGTGATCGAGGTTCCCATTTTCTTGAATGGTCTAATTAGCAAGTTAGTAAAACTATATCAAATTAAGCATCGTAAATCAATGCCTTAATATCCCAGAGCTAACGGTCAGGTTGAAGTAACCAATCGCATTATTTGCACGATTTTAACTAAAATAGTGGCTTCTCACAGACGAGATTGGGATGTCTGTATGAGGCATTATGGACCTATAGAACTACTTATAAAGTGACAATACAAAATACACCCTTCAATTTAGTTTATGGAACCAATGCTATATTCCCCATTGAGCAATAATTTCCTACTTTACGAATCGCCCTCTCGTTACAATTAGGTGAGGCTGAATTGTTGAAGCAAAGGATTTTACAATTGGTGAAATTGGATGAGGAACAACTATTAGCTTTACAAAGCTTAGAAGCAATGCAAAAACTTTGAAAAGCTTGGCATGATCAAAATATCAAAGTACGAGAGTTTAATGAGGGTGATTTAGTTTTACTATATATGACAGTTGCTATTACAAATTTCCTGGGAAGCTCAAAATTTGTTGGTTAGGACCTTTTAAGGTTATTAAAGTTTATGATAATGGTTCTCTTGATGTACAAGATATTAATGCTGAAAATGAGATATTTAGAGTTAATGGCCTTCACCTTAAACATTTTGTGACTTAGTTTAGTTAGGTAAGTGGTTAGCATGACCCTTAACTAATCTACATTTAGGTTCTTTTCTTTTGGGGGTTTTTAATGGGATGCAGGTATGCTTTTCTCTGGATGGATGCGCTTCACCCTCATCTTGATGCTGATAGTTCTAATCTTAATCATGTCGGGCCTTATAGTATTTTGCATTTTGAGACGCATGACAGGTTTTTATATGCGTGGAGGGGAGAGACCTGTTGTGGTTCTTCTTTTGTGATCATTTTTTGTTTGCAATACCATCCACCATTTGGTTGTAGACAGTGTCAACAGCATCTTTTTGTGCATGCTCAGCTCCTGTGTTGGTAGTGTCACACATATTTTTGATGCTACGATACCACTGCCATGCCGGAGGATGCTATAGGTTACACTTATCAGTGCCACAATTATGATAGTGTATTCTCACCTACGCGTGGTGTTTCTCAATATAGGGTGGGTAGAGAGTAGCAAGAATTGTCCTGATATCAAGCTATTGTTTACCATTTTACTCCATCATATCCCAATGATCAAGTAAATATTAGTTGTCCTAGTTGGGATTATATATGTTGGTATATGGATATGACCAAGGGCTACTCTTTAGGATGTTTACCAGTGGCACCGATGCCATACTATGATTATGCAACTTCGGTTTTGCTCCATGATGTGATGGAGGTTTTTAGCGATGCACCTAATAGCCAGTGGTCTATGACATCTGATGTGCCTACATTGGAGGCTATTCAGGAGCATCCTATATTTGATGGTTTAGTTGATAGGCTTGACTTAGATAGTGTGGATGATTTTGGTTTATAAGGGTTATTGTTTGCAGTAGAAGATCTTAGTGAGCTTGAAGATTTTAGCTTAGATCTTTTGTTTTCTTAGTCTTTTGGGTTTTTACTTTCTTCCATATATTTTTTTAAAAATAACCCTTGAAAAAAAAACATCTCGAGTAGATGAATTTTTACTTTAGGATTTAGCATACTTTAGTTTAGTTAATCTTCACAAGGTTAGGTAGTTAGTTGCACACGTGGTTGGGATACTCCTTCAGTGCTAGGAGCTCATTACAAGGAAGTTTGCCTAGATGGTCGATTTCTAAAGGAGTTTCATTGTTTATTGATTTAACATATTAATGGTTTAGTGGTTAGTGGTTGAGTTATGTGCAATTTTGATGATTGTTGCACTTTGATAACCACTATGTGTTTATTTTTGCCTTATCTTGGAGTTGGAATATCTACGTATATAATAGGTTGTTTCATACCTAATTTATCTATTTATATTCGTTTGCAATGAAGGAAAGTAGATATATATATATATCGCTAGATAGTAATAGTTTAGAGATTTCAAAGGCCAAGTAATTATAGAAAAAAACATAGCACAACACATTTAAAACAAAAATAAACCAAAAGATACATAAACAATGTAATCTATATGAGAGTCCACCCACATGGGATGGGACTTAGGACCAAGGAGGAGTGATTGAAAGGGGGTGATGTGTGTGCATGACATAGTGAATTTCATTGTATGGAAGTCTGATTAGGAATCCAATAGAGTTTTCCCATGTCTTTTTCATTGCTTTTCTAGCGATATGTGGGATAGCTGAGTAACAAGGTTCCCTCCACGAAATTTGACTAGGAGTAGCATGGAAGGGGGGTGTTGAGCCGGTGGGTCTCTTTGTCCTTTCATTTGCCCAGTTAGAGTGACTAGTATTATGTGACTGATTAGATTGCTTGAGCGAAGTTGTTGAGCTAAAATGTTTAACCGTTTAATTAAGTGATACATTCTTAGCTTTCTAGTTGATCCTTTATTATAAAATATTTGAAAAAATAAAAAAAACAAAACACTTAAAATCCAATCCAAATAATGAAAGTTTAAAAGAGTCTATATATTTATTCTTCAAAAGAAAGAAAGAAAAATTTTAAAAATAAAATAAAGCAATGCCTTGATACTACAGGGTTAAAGAAAGATTTAAAAAAAACAAAAACACCAAAAGAATATAACCATTGCCTTTGAGGTCATGGTACGCTGTAGGGATTTCCTTGACGAGTGCCATGTGTCTGATGCCTTGTATCTCTTTGGGGTGGGACCTTTTGGGAAGGAGAATAAATGTATATACTCTTTTGGCATTGAAAGAAAGCTACTACTTTTATAAAAAAAAACAAAACTATGGACAATTGGAAGTTAGGGACCATTGACTGGTTGTTCTAGTAGAACATGGAGGGTTAGCAACTAAACCATAGGAGTCCTATTTGGTGTCTTACTGTTAGCTTGCTTTGTTTGGGCTCGTTGTTATGCATTGACATTATCAGTGAGGCTATTTCAGAAGCAATATTCCTAGTGGGATAGTAGTGTGGCATTTTCTTGCCTAGAGGGATTATTGTTGTTTAGCACTCTAGAAAGCTTCCTAGTTGGTATATTCCATGCAATGGATGAAGCTCTATTATGCACTTAAGTGGGGAGAGTGAGTAAGGGGAATGTTCATTTGCACAAGTTTTACACAACTTAATTGATACATTTGTCTTGATTGCTTTATAATATGACACAAATAAGTATTCCTCTACCTTTTTAGTGTCTACTAGTTTTCTATGTGCGCTTTTGTAGATCTTGTAGTTGTGCTCATGAGGACACTTCGCAATTAAGTGGGGAAGAGTATTTTTTTGTTTTATGTTACATAGCAGTGCTCATGGGAGATGTGTTCATGCTACTGGATGTTCATGATGTAGTTGTGCTCATGAGGACACTTCGCAATTAAGTGGGGGAGAATGACAACACCTAGAAACAATGCCTGATATTGCAAAAAAAAAGCAGATTGTACACAATTGGCACATTGTTACCAACTTTTTACATTAATTTAATGCAGATGCGGTGTTCATTGTTGCTATTTTTGGAGGACATTTCTCTATAGTCTTTGGCTAGGAGATGTCGATACAAGGAAGTTCGTGTATGAGAGGAAGGTGGAGTTTTAGACGAAATCTAATAGATTTACTTAGTGAATCTGAGTTATGACTATTTAAAATTTTCCCATAGGGAATTATTATTATCTAGGCAAGATAAGATCATGTTAGAAATTAGAGGTTTTCAAGGGGTTTTTAGATTTGCCAAAGTCTTGACTGGTTGAGATGAGGATGTTAGAAGTGCAATTTTGAGGTTTGAAGCTAGGATATCTTAGTATTAATCTAAAGGGGGAGAGGGGATGGTCTTTCTTCTCTCCCGTTACTCCTCTCTCTTATGACTTCCCTCTTTCCAATGAGTGCCCGTACCTCTCCTCTTTCACAATTTCTGCCTTCCCAATGGTCTTCCCTCTCCCTCAATTGACTGCACCCTCTTCCAACACCAAGGATACCCCCCGACTCACAACACACAAAAGTCTGTTGCCTTTAGGAGTAGTAGGAGAACATTCTATCGTCCACAACAAGTAAGAGCAAAATGCAATGCCACTTGATTTTGCTTTATTGAAAAGAGGCAGGTCTAGGAGCTTTGTGGTGGTTCGGCACATCACCTAAGTAACGCTTGCATGCCCCTCATAACCCATAATGCAAAGCACATGATGTCTCCATTATGGTGGCAACATCTTCAAAGCTAAGTATTTATAAAAAACTCACAAGGATACTATATTTCCAAGTAAGGCAAAGGCACAATTTATTGCAAATTTAAATGCAAAAGGTGTGCTAGAGCTCTATCTAGGATTTTAAGGAGTGTACATGCCCATTAGATGTCAAAGTCCTTAAAGAGTTTCATGTTTCATTAATTGGATTTGTCAAAAATGACCATAGAGGAGGAGAAATGTGAAAATGAGATGAAATAGAAGTTTCATTAATAAATGAAATGAAATTCGCGTGGAATGAACATACATAAGCTAGTTCCAAATTGATGAAGAGATTGTGATGATGAGTTGTGGACTAAGAAACATGAAGATGATGGTGATTCAGGCTCAGTTATGGAAAAGGGTTGATTGGTACATTTCTATTTGATTGTTTTAATGTCTATTCTAAGATTTAGAGGGGGGTGGGGGAAGAAAATAAATTGAAGAAAAAAATTAAAATTAGAAGAAAAAGAGGCCCTTAGAAATCATCATGTGAAGAAGAGGAAAGAAGTGCTGGATTAGAAACGACACCTGCTGATGGTGATGAAGGGATAGAGGGAGAACTTAGTGCTGGCCCCTCAGATTTGGCATGCTTCTCTGTATCAATTGAGATGAATTAGACTGGCCATATACAATGATCATGACATTTAAGAGAAGAAACAAGCTGCTTCCTATAGAGGAATACGAGGGAGGGTTGGTAGGCGTGATGGCCCATTTGGTGAACATTTTGATGAACATTGCCATGATGATGATGGTGATAAGGAGGAGGAGGATCGTTGCAGTAACCCCGATGTTGGAAGAAGCAATGCGCCCGCTCTGATAGGAAAAACACCGAATCGGAATATATAAAGATAGTCACGGACACAAATAGACACAAAGAGAGATAGAGAGAAGAGAGCCAATGAATGGTTGTAATTGTATGAAGAAGAAATTGAAAAACTGGTCATCGTAAAAAAGCAAGAAAGAGAGGCGCCTTAAAAAGCTCAACAATTGGTAGAGAAGAATGTAGAATCAACTCTCTGAAGGCTTGGACAAGACACATATATCATGATAGACATCAATCTGATCCCAATTTCTTTTTCTCTCTTCCATTTCCTTCTCTTGGTGATAAATGCCAACATGGAGCTTCAGTACAACCAAGCAAACTGAAGTGGCAAGCTGATAGAAGGAATTTTCGGCTTTCAATCGCTCTATCTCGTGTGCAGTTTGGTGCCCAGATTTTCAAGATATTGAATTAGTCCCCTCCCCCTTCATACATTGCCATTTCTTTCAAGAGAGAAGCCATAGTAATTAAGCCCTTAATTACAAATCTTAATCCTAACTCGTAAAAGACCATTCATATTGTAATAAAGACATGGGCGAGTTGGTAGTCTCGGTATAAGTGAAGGTGAAGAGCTCGTGTTTGAGATGAGTGGATGGAAGGACCTTGGCTAGACTGCGAGACGCACACCTCCAAATACAAGATTTCGACTTGCGTGCTAGATTCATATTATGTTGATCTTTGGCAAGTGTACTATTGTTTCACAAATTGATAGATAATGACAATAAAAGATTATCATAAATTTAATCATAGCTAACCAAAGTGAGATATGTTTGTATTTTCTCAACAAAATAAAATGTGTTTACTCTAATAATTAGCAAAGTCTTTGCTTTGTTGGTCACACTATGGGCAACGTTGAAAAAGTTATTCTCTTTTCAAATATGAGATGTACGTTTTCTTCAATAAGCATGGGTTGATGTATAAACATATTTTCATTTGCATCCATTCCAAATACTCACTAAAATTAAATGTTGGTTAAAAATTAAACACTCATTATTAAAGCTTACATATTTTTGGATTATTTATTATGGTGGCAAGAAGGGATATTGATTGGTGAAAACAAGTATAAATTCGATGCTCAATCAACATGCTTAATGAGAGTGAGATATATATATATATATATATATATCTTGGTCTCTTATTGTGCATGTCTTTGTAAGTTGACATCATGTTGTTGAAATATTAATATTCATAGGCTATAAAATATAGTTATACTCTTTGATCTAATCATATGTGTGTGTGCACCCATTAAGACTTCTAATATACACACATAAATACATGCACACATACATATGTATATATATTAATGAGAGAGATAGAAACAAGTTCTTAATGAGATACACACACATACACGCGTGCATGCATACACACACATACACATAGAGAGAACAATCAAGGTAGGTTTGTCTAGTGTATATTAGAGAACTAAAGGCATAGCTTTAAAGATTATTGCTCATATAAACTCTAATCTACCTTAACTAAGTAATTCATCAATGTTTTGCATAGTCTTTAAAATAAAAAATATATTATAGATACTCTGAGTGTAAGGAATTTCAATGGAAGGGTTTTAGGACTCAATGGAGAAGAGAGTGAGGAGAGAGACATAAAAACAACTTTTGGATGAGAGATAGAGAGAGAGAGAGGAGATAAAAATAATTATTGATGAGAGACAAGAAAGTTATGTCGTTTTAAAAATCATTGATAAGAAAGAATAGAAAGAAATGTGAAAAGTAGTTTGGATAGAGAGGTACCTTTTTCAAATTAATGTAGGAGAGGCCCAAAAGTTGTATTGTAGTATCTTTACACACACACACACACACATACTCTCTCTCTCTCTCTCTCTCTCTCTCGTGGCTTCAAAAAATTCTAGCAACTCTCTCCTATAACAGCACAATACTACCTTTGAACTTCTCCTATATTAATAGCTTTCGATCTTTATCAAAAAAAAATCTCACACACACACACACACACACACACACACACTCTCTCTCTCTCTCTCTCTCTCTCTCTCTCTCTCTCTCTCTCTCTCTCTCTCTCTCTCTCTCTCCTTGTGCGTGTGTGTGGCTCCAAAAATTTCTTTTAACTTTCTCTTACAATACTACATTTGGGCCTTTCTTATACATTAATAACTTTGGATCTTCAATACACACACACACACACAGAGTGTGTGTGTGCGTGTGTGTGCCTGGATTAAAATAATTATAGCAACTCTCTCCTATAATAATATAATACTACCTTTGGACTTCTCTTACATTAATAACTTTGGACCTTTATCAAAATATACATACACATTCTCTCTCTCTCTCTCTCTCTCTCTCTCTCCAACTTAGATCCAATTCCTTTATTTAAAAGTTTTTAGCCCAAGTACAATTAGACTAAAAAGTCACATTTTGATTATAGCTCTAATAGTATAAAACTTTTTAAATATTTGATAAGGTCTTTATTTTTCCAAATACACAATGCAAAAGACACTAGCCATTGTACATTATGTTAATTATTAGTTTTCTATGTTAGGAGATTTTTTTTTTCCAAAAGAGAGGATTGTTTTTTGTTCATAATGTCCAAACTTTTCAATATAGTTCATTCAAAAAGTCTCAATTTATTATGTCTCACAGTAAAACATATCATAAATATACACATAATTTGATCTTCCTAGCTAATAATTATTTTTATCTATTCTCCTTATTTTAAAACTCTAATTTTATTTTCTCTCATATATATATATACACACACACACACACTCTCTCTCTCTCTCTCTCTTCTCTCTCGGCTCTATTGAGTCCTAATGACTCTAGAGAGAGAGAGAGACAGAGACAGAGAGACAGAGACAGAGACAGAGAGAGGCACATACACACATGCACTACTTAATTTAAAGCTTAGGTAAGATTTGAAGTACTAATCATTTTCTAGTTAATTACTAAATAGAAATATAAAGAGAGGGGAGAGAGAGTGTGAGGTGTCCGCTAGTCCCAATCCACGGCACACCTTTTAGTAGTCCATCAGTAGGTTTTTCCATAAATGATGCCGCCTCGGTGCTCCCTTGGAACATCACAGGGTTGTCACTTAGGCCCTACCGAGTCTACTTCGCAACGGGAGAGTTATGGCCGGAACCCACTAGGATCGACCTAAAGACTTGGATTCCTAAAATCGGATGGGTCTCCTAGCAGCCAGCTAGCGTCAGTAATTCCGAGTTCCACTTTTTAGAGAATTACTCGATCTGAAGCGGACTTGCCATTGCACTTAGTTCAAAGAGAATGGGAGATGGAGGGGAGTGCGGTACGTCAACCCTCCTGCCCATAAGGCAAAATCCCATTCCGGCCCCCTAAAACAATGCAAGTCGGTTCTACCTAATGACTACTTGGTCAATTTATCGTCTTCCTATTTCTATAGGCTATCCCTACTAACAAACCTTTCACCTACGGAGCCGGTCCAAGCCTCTCATAGCAATAATCAAGACCCCCTTGGAGTAGGGTCTCGCCGCCAGCTTGGGGGTAGCCTAGCGCAATCCTTCCTTTTGTTCTGTTTGGCAATAATTTCAATCAAAAATCTAGATTCTAGCAAACACAAACAGTCCTTTCAAATATGTATCAAATAATGCAATGACAATCATCCCAACATGTAAATCACAGTTTCACATAGCCAAGGTAGACCTTATCCTAAGGTAACCTTTCATTCTAATGAGGATTCTTCTCCCCATAAAGAAGTGTTGAGTACACCTCTTAAAACATGTTTAGCAGGACATGAGTTTTCCATTTGGATTCACTTATCCAACATGCAAAATCCCTTAAGGAAATATATTGTGTCAATAACTCAACGAGATGATCTATAGGATTCCTAAATAGACAATCAGTTTCTATAACCTTCACTAATCAATGTCGCATTTGATCATAACTATATTGAATGCGCATAAAGACATATGTAAAATAATCCATTGGCAATTAATTCTAACCTGATTCTATGCCTTAGTATCTAAACTATTCTAGCTACAAATCATAGTGATTAATCGTTTTATGCTTGTACTACTATGTCTTTCTAGATGAGTTATTAGTTTAATGTGTAAGTGAAGAATATGAAAGCTAATATCTATGTAATTATCTTATATTGAAAATTGATAATCTAGTAATGAATAACCTGGTTTGGCAGCATGGCGACATTAGGAACTTCATCTTTACTCGCGCTCGCATTAGCCACACCCGATGTTCCATTTGTAGTGGCAACTCCCGCAACCTCGGGCACTCCCGTATCATTGGCAATACCCGTTGCTTCACCGGTTGCATTGATCTCCATGGCTTTTTCACTTCGTCGCTTTGGAGCCATCGTCCACGAGTGGTTTGAGAGATAGGGAAGGTGGGATAGATTTTAGATGAGAGAGGGTAAGAGAATATGGCTTAGTTGAAGATCGAGACAAGGGGTTTGAGCTAACTCTCTTCCTCTTTCTCTTTCTCTCTCTCTCTCTCTCTCTCTCTCTCTCTCTCTCTCTCTCTCTCTAGCTTCTCGCAGCCTCTTGAAGGAGTATCTTCTTTCTCTCTTCTTCTCTCTCGCAGCCTCTCGGGGTCTCCTTATGTCCCTTATGCCTCTCTCATGCCTCATATTTATAGTGAATTGGAGAAGAGGGCTTGTGGTTGAGAAGTGGAGCTCTTTCTGGAGGGGGATCTTGGAAAGATCAGTGATTTGATGCTTAGATCATAAATCTGATGGTTCCATTGGCTCCGAAAGGGGGGTAAAACTCCAAGACACTTGATTAGAAAACTCTCAGTTCACTCTTTCTTCTTTTCTCTGTTCGAAGCGTTGTCTACTGCCTGTAAACTGCGATCGCGGCGCATGCGATTTCGCCAGTCACTTTTCTTTAGAATCTTCAAACTAACTAACACATCACTTGTTTTTTTTCTTTTAAATGACATCTAGTTCTAGAAATCTCCATATCTCTTTTTTTTTAAAATTAAGATAATCTCTAAAATATCTAAAATATTCTAGTCTTGTCCAAAAGTCTAATATTTTTAGACCATCCAAACTATACACATTATCCTAGTGATTAATATAACTCATAAGTTTCGTTCACGTTGTAATTTACGTGAAGGGTGGCCACGGTCCTTGCCAATTCGAAAAAATATCGAATTTACGACTCTTGATTTTTCTAAATATAATATTTTAAATTAAATAAAAATTATTAATAATTAATGTTAGTTAGTTTTTACCTTACTTAGTCTTTAGTTAGTAATCTTACTAACTTATTAATTAACTAACTAACTTTTGAACTAACCAACTAACTTTTATTGTGTGGAAATATTACATCCTTCTTCCCTTAGAGAAATCGAGATGTCCTCATCTCGAGAGAAAGTGTGGGTATTGTTGATGAAGAGCATCCTCATCTATCCATGAAGCATCTTCTTGAGGGTAATCCTTCCATTGGACAAGGTATTCTCTAAGGGTTCTACTCCTCAATTTTCTCTCCCTTACATCAATTACTCTGTCAGGTTGTAGCTCAAGGACTCCTTGACTAGGTATTACAACTTGCTCATTATCAAGGATATGGTTAGGGTTAGCTACGTATGCTTTCAATAAGCTAACATGAAATACATTGTGGATTTTTATATTCTCAGGGAGTTGTATCTTGTAAGCGCTTGATCCTAGGCACTTGAGAATCTTATAGGGTCCACAATATCTTGGACTTGTCTTCTTAAACTCTCCTAAAGACAAAGAACTCTTCTTTGGATGGACACGGATGAAGACCATGTCTCCCTCTTTGAAGATTCGTTCTTGCCTTTTTAGATCAGAATACGCCTTTTGCCAATCCTTGACAGCTTGAATATCCTGTCTGATGATCTTGATTTGATCATCCATTTCTTCTAACATTTTTCTCGAGGCTTCTACCCCTAGAGTAGGATCGGAAAAATTAAGTGGCATACGACAATCTTGACCATATAGTGCCTGAAATGGAGTCATCTGAATACTTCGATGATAGGAGGCATTATAGGCAAATTCCACTAAGGATAGATATTGAATCCACCTTTTAGGTTCCTTGCTGTAATATGCACATAGAATATTCTCAATTACTTGATTAACTCGTTCTGTCTGCCCATCAGTTTGTGGATGATAAGCAGTACTGGAACAAAGTTGGGTTCCAATGGCTTCAAATAAACTCTTCCAGAAGTGTGATGTGAAAAGAGAATCATGATCACTGATGATCCTTTTAGGTAACCCATGTAACCTAAAAATCTCTTTTACAAAAATTCTAGCAATATCTGAAGCTTTGTAATTGGTTTTTGTTGGGAGAAGATGAGCGACCTTTGTTAGCATGCCTACTATCACCATTATTGAGTTATATCCTCCTTGTACAAAAGGTAACCCAACTACAAAGTCCATGCTAATAAATTCCCATTTCATCTGGGGAATGTCAAGTGGCTGGAGTTTTCCTGGTAACTTGACGCGTTCAGATTTTACCCTTTGGCAATTTAGACATTCAGTGACATACTTAAGTACATCACCCTTGAGTTTTTGCTAGTAATAACTTTTCCTGATAGCATTAAGAGTTTTTGCATATCCTGGGTGTCCTGAAAAAGGAGAATCATGTGCTTCCCAAAGTATCCTTCTCTTGAGAGTCTGACTTGAAGGAATGCATAGTCTTATTCTGAAATAAACAAGTCCTTCATCTTCATCTATAGAGAATTCTTGATACTTAGTCTTGAGTTTGGAATCTTGTTCCTTATTCTGAACTTTCCAAAACAATTGTTGATAGTCTGGGTCCTTATTTGCTTCATCCTTGGTCAACTCGATGATAGGATTAGTCGGCATCGATACCATTGTAGCCAGAGTTTCTGACCTAGATGGTTCTTCAGTGATAAGAGCATTAAGGAAGGCTTTACGGCTAAGGGCATCTGCTACTACATTTTCTTTACCGGGTCTGAACTTAATTTCAAAGTCATATTCCTGTAGAACCTCGATCCAACGTCGCTGCCTCATATTAAGATCAGGCTGAGTAAAAATCCACTTAAGACTTTTATGATATGTGACTAAGGAAAACTTATTTCCAAGCAAGTAATGTCTCCATAATTTGAGAGCATGAATCACAGCTAATAACTCCAGGTCGTGGGTAGCATAATTCTGCTCATGGATTTTCAATTTTCTTGAAGAGTAAGCTATAGGATGTCCTTCCTGCATTAGTACACATCCCAAAGCAAGAGAGCTGGCATCTGTGACAACTTCAAATTCCTTGCTTAAGTCAGGTAGCCTTAAGATAGGAGCAGTTACCAGACTATGCTTTAGTTGCTCAAAGATAGACTGTTCAATTGACGTCCAATTAATGGCAACTTGCTTCTTAAGTAAATTTGTAAGAGGTGCTGCAATTTGAGCATAGTTTATGATGAATACCCTATATCATCCTGTTAGGCCAAGGAAACTTCTCACTTCCTTGATAGTGGTTGGGGGTGGCCAATCTTGAACATCCTTGACCTTGGCAGGATCTACTGATATACCCTCAATAGACACTATGAATCCCAAGTATTCAATCTTTCTTTTGAAGAATGCACACTTCTTCTTCTTGGCATACAACTTGTGTGTTCTCATTGTCTCTAGGACAATGCGAAGATGTGGTTCATGATCCTCTTCCTCCTTAGAATAAGTTAGGACATCATCGAAGAATACAAGGACAAAGTCATCAAGGTGGGGTCTAAAAATGTCTTGCATTAACCTATTGAAGGTAGCTGGAGCATTTGTCAATCCAAATGACATCACGATGAATTCGAAATGGCCGTATCTTGTGTTGAAGGCGGTCTTTGGAATATATTCATTCTTGACTCTAATCTGATAATATCCTGACCGAAGATCAATCTTAGAAAAGATCTTTTCTCCTTGTAGACGATCAAGAAGCTCATCAATCCTTGGGATTGGGTACTTATTCTTTACTATCACCTGGTTTAGCCCTCGGTAGTCGGAGAGTTCCATCTTTCTTCTTTTGGAATAATACTGGGGCTCCCCATGGTGAACTACTTGGCCAGATATACCCTTGTTCTAGCAGTTGCTTGAGTTGCTCTTTTAGTTCAATGGCTTCAAGAATAGACATTTTGTAAGGTCTTTTTGCCACTGGAGCGGCTCCTAGAACAAGTTTAATCTCATGATCAACTTCTCTTTCCGGAGGTAACTCAGTTAGCTCTTCAGGAAATATGTCAGCATACTCTTTTAACTAGGATGGTTCTTCTTCTGCATGATCATCTTGATTTATCTTGTTAAGCTTGATCAAGTAAATAGGTAATCCTTTCTTCAAGCCTTTCACAATTCGAGAAGCCTTTGCCAATTGAACTTTAGGTTTCCCTGTTTCACCTTGTGTAGTTGCTATTTCACCATTCAAATCCTGAAATGTGACTTGACCTTTTCCACAATGGATATGAGCATCATTGGGAATCAGCCAATCCATTCCTAGTAAACATTCATAGGCTCCTAGGTTCATTACTCTGAACCTCATACTTGAAAGGTTTTCCCCTAGGTTAAGCTCTACCTTGGCAGTTTGCTGTGTAGAAAGTACTTCCTTTCCATTTGCTAATTCCACAAGCAGCTTTGATGCATTTACAGTATCTATACCTATCTTCTTAGCACACTTGGGTGAAATAAATGAGTGTGTACTTCCACAGTCAATCAAAACTTTAAATGATTTACCTTGGTAACTAGCCGGTGTCTGTATTACCGAATATTGACGATTTGGTACTTTCCTGTGGAATGCAGCATGAACACTTGCTCTTTCAATGTCTTCTTCCATAGTAGGGTCTTCCTCCTTATTAGTCTCTCTTAGGGTAATATTTGACGTTCTTCCTCTTGCCATAGCTACATGACCACGACCTTGGGCAGCTCTGCCTTGACCTCGAAATTGGTCTTGGTGATGGTTTCTACCAAGCTTTGGACAAACTCTTCTGAAATGTCCTGTCTCATTACAGTGGAAGCACCTAAGACCATCCCTGTTTCCATGGGTAGGAACAAAATTTCCAACTGCGTTGGATTTTGCCTTCTTCTTTTGTCCTTGAAAAAATTGTCATTGGGTTCTTTTTTCTTGACCATTGAATCCTCCTTTGTTCTGGTTATTGTAGCTCCAAAACTTATTGTTATTAGGCTTTGGAGGTCTATGGGGCGCATTGATTCTAAACGAGTGTTCAGAGGATAATTTAGCCCATTGCAAAACTTGGACACTTGTTGAACAGTATCCATGGGGGGTGCATATTTAAGAAGAGAAACAAACTTGGAGTAGTATGTTTCCAAGGTCAGTCCCATTTGCTTCAAATTGAAAACTCGTTCATCTTTTGGGTGCGGTAAGCTGGAGGTAAATACCTTCCTCTTACAGCTTCTTTTAGCAAGTCCCAAGTAATGGTATTTTCAGGGACATCTTGATCTCGGCACCACTACTTCCACCAAAGTCGAGCTTCGCCAATTAATTTTAGCTTAGCTATCATGGCTTGGTTGGCTGGGATAGTTCCAGCAGCAGTAAAATAATCTTCCATCGATTCGATCCAAATTTCTGCATCAGCTTCCACATTTTTGCCTTTCCCATTAAACTCTGGAGGTTTGACTTTCTTCAAAAGATTCCTTTTCTCTTGAGCTTCGTTGGGAATTGTTGTGGGTGCGAGATTCTGGGAAATTTTTAGCAATTTGTAAGTTAAATTTTTCAACTCTATGTAGCGTCAATAATAGAGTTCAGTACTCAAAATATCTCTCGTTTAGTTTACTGAAACAACTCTCAAATCAACTCTCTTCCCATGCTAAAGTTAAATTGCAATTTCAAAGGTTTCAAGACAAAAATAATAAAATAGGATTGCATTATTTCTTTGATTGATAAAGTATCAATCAATCTTTTATTACAACGGATGTACAAGGTAATCAGATGGAAGGAAATACATTATTCAGATAGCTCGTAGGCTCATCTTATTTTCTCTCAGGAAAAGATTCCCTACTACAATCTAAGTATGACACTCTGATACATCCTTTATGAAGTAACTTGGATTCGAAGAGTAAATATCTAGGAATCTATATTTTTTAGGGAGTTCAGGAAATCCGTTTTTTTTGTAGTTGCGGCGGCTAAAGCAACCTATGACTTTTATTCTGTCAGTCAGAAGGATCTTCGTAACTTCCCCATAGATATATTGGTTTAGTTTGATCTTCTTGCCTCTAGTATACAGGGTTGAGTTTACAGTGGCCTCATGAAATAGATAGATCTTAACAACTTTAAGATCTTCCATCCATTTTACCCTTTTCGGATTATTTTGAAGATAAGCTAGATGGCTTGCATCAATATAGCAATATCCTCCACTAATCATCCACCGTCTTTCACAATATAGAGGCGATGGGTTGTACAACTGATCTAATACTCGCATCATCTGAATTCTCCAGGAAAAACTGGATGAATGCATAGCTGACATAAACAATACTTGAAAGATCAAGAATCGCTTCCAAGATTCATTACTCTACCATAATTCAAAAAACATACGTTAATAAAGAGAATAAAACATGTCCTAGGCTATGCTTAGAAAAAATAATATTTTTCTTAAGCTTACGTCATAATCTATACTAACGTGCACTCTGATACCAACTGTGAGGTGTTCGCTAGTCCCAATCCACTGCACACCTTTTAGTAGTCCATCAGTAATTCATCACTAAGTAATTCATCAATGGTTTGCCTAGTCTTTAAAATAAAAAATATATTATAGATACTCTGAGTGTAAGGAATTTCAATGGAAGGGTTTTAGGACTCAATGAAGAAGAGAGTGAGGAGAGAGACATAAAAACAACTTTTGGATGAGAGAGAGAGAGAGGAGATAAAAATAATTATTGATGAGAGACAAGAAAGTTATGTCGTTTTAAAAATCATTGATAAGAAAGAAGAGAAAGAAATGTGAAAAGTAGTTTGGATAGAGAGGTACCTTTTTCAAATTAATGTAGGAGAGGCCCAAAAGTTGTATTGCAGTATTATAGGAGAGAGTGCTAGAAAAATTTGAAGCCAAAGAAGGGGAAGCCCCCTTCTTTGGCTTCAAATTTTTCTAGCACTCTCTCCTATAATACTACCTTAGACCCTCTCCTACATTAATAGCCTTGGATCTTTACACACACACACATACTCTCTCTCTCATTCTCTCTCTCTCTCTCTCTCTCTCTCTCTCTCTCTCTCAATACTACAATATTATCTTTGGACTTTTCTTACATATCAATAGCTTTGAATTTTTATCAAAACACACACACACACACACACACACACTCTCTCTCTCTCTCTCTCTCTCTCTCTCTCTCTCTCTCTCTCTCATGGCTTCAAAAAATTCTAGCAACTCTCTCCTATAACAGCACAATACTACCTTTGAACTTCTCCTATATTAATAGCTTTGGATCTTTATTTTAAAAAAATCACACACACACACACACACACACACACTCTCTCTCTCTCTCTCTCTCTCTCTCTCTCTCTCTCTCTCTCTCTCTCTCCTTGTGTCTGTGTGTGCGTGTGTGTGGCTCCAAAAAATTCTTTTAACTTTCTCTTACAATACTACGTTTGGGCCTTTCTTATACATTAATAACTTTGGATCTTCAATACACACACAGACACACACAGAGTGTGTGTGCGTGTGTGTGCCTGGATTAAAACAATTATAGCAACTCTCTCCTATAATAATATAATACTACCTTTGGGCTTCTCTTACATTAATAACTTTGGACCTTTATCAAAATATACATACACATTCTCTCTCTCTCTCTCTCTCCAACTTAGATCCAATTTCTTTATTTAAAAGTTTTTAGCCCAAGTACAATTAGACTAAAAAGTCACATTTTGATTATAGTTCTAATAGTATAAAACTTTTTTAATATTTGATAAGGTCTTTATTTTTCCAAATACGCAATGCAAAAGACACTAGCCATTGTACATTATGTTAATTATTAGTTTTCTATGTTAGGAGATTTTTTTTTCCAAAAGAGAGGGTTGTTTTTTGTTCATAATGTCCAACTTTTCAATATAGTTCATTCAAAAAGTCTCAATTTACTATGTCTCACAGTAAAACATATCATAAATATATACATAATTTGATCTTCCTAGCTAATAATTATTTTTATCTATTCTCCTTATTTTAAAACTTTAATTTTCTTTTCTCTCATATATATATATATATATATATATACACACACACACACACACTCTCTCTCTCTCTCTCTCTCTCTCTCTCTCTCTCTCTCGGCTCTATTGAGTCCTAATGACTCTAGAGAGAGAGAGAGAGAGAGAGAGAGAGAGAGAGAGAGAGAGAGAGAGGCATATACACACATGCACTACTTAATTTAAAGCTTAGGTAAGAACTGAAGTACTAATCATTTTTTAGTTAATTACTAAATAGAAATATAAAGAGAGGGGAGAGAGAGTGTGAGGTGTTCGCTAGTCCCAATCCATGGCACACCTTTTAGTAGTCCATCAGTAGGTTTTTCCATAAATGATGCCGCCCGGTGCTCCCTTGGAACATCACGGGGTTGTCACTTAGGCCCTACCGAGTCTACTTCGCAACGGGAGAGTTATGGCCGAACCCACTAGAATCGACCTGAAGACTTGGGTTCCTAAAATCGGATGGGTCTCCTAACAGCCAGCTAGCATCAGGAATTTCGAGTTCCACTTTTTAGAGGATTACTCGATCTGAAGCGGACTTGCCATTGCACTTGGTTCAAAGAGAATGGGAGACGGAGGGGAGTGCGGTACGTCAACCCTCCTGCCCATAAGGCAAAATCCCATTCCGGCCCCCTAAAACAATGCAAGTCGGTTCTACCTAATGACTACTTGGTCAATTTATCGTCTTCCTATTTCTATATCCGATGTAGAAAAGCTCCCAGCTAACCGGGACCACCCTACCATTGGATGGACCTGTCGGGGGTTACGCCCACCCGCTTTCCTCTAATGATGGGTCATCTTTAGTTTTTTAATTACCTACAACACATTTATTGGAACATATACAACCAACTTCCTTAATTAGTCCATTAAGTCACACGTTCCTTCACATAA
This sequence comes from Lygodium microphyllum, assembly GCF_053477565.2. Lineage (NCBI taxonomy): Eukaryota > Viridiplantae > Streptophyta > Polypodiopsida > Schizaeales > Lygodiaceae > Lygodium > Lygodium microphyllum. Next base: position 48,423,099 of record NC_141151.1, on the reverse strand, counting down.
TTTATCTCACAAACACACATACAATTCGAACAATAAAGCAAACTTCTTTATTATATTGGAAGTCTATTACAATTTCCATCATTCCGTCCCAGCGGAAGATACACAGAATTCCATAAGGATATTCTATCCACCAAGATTCCACCCTCATAACTAGTATTTAGGGTTTCAGGATCCCATCCTGGGTCACGAAGGGGCTCGTCAGATTCTTGGAACAATGTAGGATTTACAGCCAAGGCCCCCTGTGGCACCTACAATTCCTACTACCGAGACTATCCCTACTGACAGACCTTTTGCCTACAGAGCTAGTCCAAGCCTCTCGTAGCAATAATCATGACCCCCTTGGAGTAGGGTCTCGCCGCTAGCTTGGGGGTAGCCTAGCGCGATTCTTCCTTTTGTTCTATTTGGCAATAATTTCAATAAAAAATCTAGATTGTAGCAAACACAAACAGTCCTTTCAAATATGTATCAAATAATGCAATGACAATCATCCCAACATGTAAATCACAGTTTCACATAGCCAAGGTAGACAATCAGGATTCCTAAACGAGATGATCTATAGGATTCCTAAATATATTGTGTCAATAAGGAAATATATTGTGTCAATAACTCAACGAGATGATCTATAGGATTCCTAAATAGACAATCAGTTTCTATAACCTTCACTAATCAATGTCGCATTTGATCATAACTATATTGAATGCGCATAAAGACATATGTACAATAATCCTTTGGCAATTAATTCTAACGTGATTCTATGCCTTAGTATTTGAACTATTCTAGCTACAAATCATAGTGATTAATCTTTTTATACTTGTACTAATATGTCTTTCTAGATGAGTTATCAGTTTAATGTGTAAGTGAAGAATATGAAAGCTAATATCTTATGTAATTATCTTATATTGAAAATTGATAATCTAGTAATGAATAACCTGGTTTGGCAGCATGGCGACATTAGGAACTTCATCTTTACTCGCGCTCGCATTAGCCACACCCGATGTTCCATTTGTAGTGGCAACTCCCGCAACCTCGGGCACTCCCGTATCATTGGCAATACCCGTTTCTTGACCGGTTGCGTTGATCTCCATGGCTTTTCCACTTCGTCGCTTTGGAGCCATCGTCCATGAGTGGTTTGAGAGATAGGGAAGGTGGGATAGATTTTAGATGAGAGAGGGTAAGAGAATATGGCTTAGTTGAAGATCGAGACAAGGGGTTTGAGCTAACTCTCTTCCTCTTCCTCTTTCTCTCTCTCTCTCTCTCTCTCTCTCTAGCTTCTCGCAGCCTCTTGAATGCCGCACGAGGATCCGTGGGTTTCGGACCCCACAGCCACACCGACACGAGATCCGGAGGATTCTTGATCTACATCGACAGCAGATTGAGATCCGACGACACTCGACACATTGGATCTCAGATCTCCAGTTTGCTCTTTCTCCACCGCCGATGTACCACATCCTGCATCCAGGAGGGATCACCTGCTATTAGCGACTTTGACGATTGCTACTACATCCCAGGATAGTATATCTCCCTGCATTTGTTACATATACACATCGCACCACTTTATCACAACCGACAGTTGTTCTCCTATCACAGCCGACATTCGTTCCCCTTTTGTAGCCATTATCTGGAGTACCAGAGCTACATATGCACATACACATACATATACACGACACTTATCACACTCACAGCACCGTATTTTCAATTTCCAGTTTTTAGCTTTTCATTCAGCACTTTTATTTTGGATAACTGGACCTCATCAGTTGTATCACAGTTTGTCTCATAGGCCAGTTTTGGTCTTTAGAAGACGTTAATATAACTTTCTTTCTTTCTTTCTTTTCTCTTCTTCTCTCTCGCAGCCTCTCGGGGTCTCCTTATGTCCCTTATGCCTCTCCCATGCCTCATATTTATAGTGAATTGGAGAAGAGGGCTTGTGGTCGAGAAGTGGAGCTCTTTGTGGAGGGGAATATTGGAAAGATAAGTGATCTGATGCTCAGATCATAAATCTGATGGTTCCATTGGCTCCGAAAGGGGGGTAAAACCCTAAGACACTTGATTAGAAAACTCTCAGTTCACTCCTTCTTTTCTCTATTCGAAGTGCTGTCTACTGCTTGTAAACTGCGATCGCGGCATGCGCGATTTCGCCAGTCACTTTTCTTTAAAATCTTCAAACTAACTAACACATCACTTGTTTTTTTTCTTTTAAATGACATCTAGTTCTAGAAATCTCCATATCTCTTTTTTTTAAAAAAATTAAGATAATCTCTAAAATATCTAAAATATTGACATGATTCTACATGGAGTCTAGTGGGGTAACACATGCAAATATCATTTTTTTGTCTTTCTAACACTTATCCGTAATAGGGATTTAGGTTTATAAATGGAAACCCGAAGTGTATCATGCATTTTCAACACGTGGTTGTGATATTTCAATTTTGAGACACGTGCCTCACGTAGAAAGAGAAGAAAATTCATTCTCGCTTCTAATTTTGAGTCCCCAAGTGGAATCGTACATGGCAAGGGGCATGTTTACCATCTAGCAACTAAGGGGAAGAAAGGGGCAACTTAATAAAATAGAGGAAAAAGCAAAAATGTGAGGAGTTTCTTTTTAAAAGAAAAAAGGAAGAAAGGGAAAGAAGTGTTCAACACAATATAATCAATCTGAGAAAGAGAGAGGAAGAGAGGGGGAGAAGAATCTTGTAGCCTAAAGAGAAGGGAGAAATCTGAAGCTTAGAAGCAGAAGAATGAGTTTTTAGAAGAAAGAGATTGTGAAGCTGAAGTTATTGGAGCCATGGAGCTTGATGGTATGACTGCTGAAGTCAATGGGCTAATGCGAGCTCTCAGATTTTAGATGATGGTAATAAGAGTCTTCTTTTTGTCTTGTTTTCTTCTATTGCTACGTGGGGCGGCAGAGAGTATGCAAATCAATTTTGATGTATGGATATGAGTGAAAGATAGCAGAGGGATGTCCTTCATCATGTTGAGAGTGATGTATGTTAGTTGTTGCGTGAGGCTTCCCGTTAGCAAAGAAGAATGGAAGTAAAAGATCTCTACATCCGAAACTGGGTACGTGGCAGGGAATATGTATTATGGGTAGATGTTGAATGCATGGACTCGAGTTAGTGGAAATATGGAAGGATTTGCAGCCAAGAAAATGATGAATCAGAGTTCATAAAGTTTGAAACTCCCGTAACTCTTCATCAATGCAAGATATGCTGAGATGTATCTGCTAGTATGCTGAAATGACGATCTGAAATAAAAGAAAGTGTCTTCTCCTTTGCAAGTTTGGGCTTCTTGGAATAGAGAAGTTGCGTTTTTTGCATAGAGCATGCAGAAATTTAGGACTGTAGGCTGTACAGAGCTATTTTAGGATAGCAGATCAAAGAATTTGGCTCTAATTTGTCTAGATTATTATAGATTGGAAAGAGAGCTACAACTTTCCTTTTTAAAGATTGGTGATCCAAGATCTGGTTAGAAAGTTATGAATTGTTCTGTGTAGTGCTTTATGAGGAAATTTTTGTGCTTTATGAGGAAATAGGTGAATTCAGTAGCATCTACGTCACCAACTTGGTTTCCCATGAAAGTCATCATGATTATCCATTACTATATCAATGTAAACTATGTTTTGATACAGTAATGGAATGTTTACAACAATGAAATGGTTGTAGCCATTGAATTAGCATGAAAATTTACAGTATAAAGCTTTGGTTATGTGTGTATTTGGATTGTATTTATGTGTGCTCTGAGAAAAGAAGAATAGAAAGTATTTACAATCGGTTTTGCACTGATTGAGGCAACCACGTTTTGTGAGGCAGTTTGCTATGTGGGGTTTCCATCCCTAAAAAACAGGAGTTGTATGAATTTGAAAGCTCGTGTTGTCAGAGTCTCAGTGATGGTTGTTTCAGCATCAGATTCTCTCTAAAAATGGTAAAATCTAAGTTTGAATGTTTAAGATGCTTAAGTGTTGAGTTGAAGTTTTAGTGAGAAGTGAGTGATCAAAAATATTTGATCATATGTTCAATGGTACTACCTCATGGAATTTGTTGAGGTGAGATCCTTGGTCTTTATCCTGTGGTGTTTTCTTGGGGGTTGTTAGAGGCCGGCTACCCAATTTTTCACCTACCATAGATTGGTGCCCCTATTGAGGATCTCTCATGTTGGAGATCTCTAGCTAATCTTATCAATTGGGAAGTGTATGGTTTGGAAACCAACTTATACACAAACTCAAGCATGGCGGCTTTTGGATGTGGACCCTTCTTTGGTATTGAAAATGAGGATGCTAATCAGTTTATCAAGAGATTGAAGTGGATGGCTTACCAAGATTGAAGGGATACTAATGTAGATAAACTTCGAATGATCAGCATTCTACTTGAAGGTTTTTCAAGATTATGGTAGAACTTACTGAATGAAGAGACAATGGCAATTTAGAATGAAGTAAAAAATGAGTTCCTTACAAGGTTTGCAACTAAGCAAACTCCTGAGAGTTTATGAAAATATTTGGAAATGATGTTTCAAGGAGAAAATGAGGAAGTGTCTAAATTTTCTGTGAGATTTGAAGCAAAATGGATAGAAATTGCACAAAGTATGGAGCAACCTCCGATGATGTTCTTGAAAAAGGACAAGTTTATTTCATTGCTTAGGCCTGAAATTAGAGAAAATATTCTGATCAAAGACCCTGATATATATGAAGATGCAGTCAAAATAGCCAAAGAAAAGTAAAGGAAAATAAAATTAAGGTCAGATCAATCAAGAGGTATTGTTGTGCATGCATTTTTACGACCTAATCACGTTGACATTGTTGCAGGAAATGCAGGATGGCAAGCTATGAATCTTCATGGGGCATTTGAAAGAGCAGAGAATGGAACTCAACAAGGCCATAACAAACCTGATGATGATGTGATTAGTAAATTGTAGGATTAGTTTGCAAATCTGAATTTGAATATGAGCCTATTGTAGGCAAGGCAGCCTCAAATGCAACCTAGATTTAGAGGACCTCCAAGAAATAGATGGGAAAAATTTGAACGCTTCAATTGTAGGGAGAGAGGTCATATTGCTCTTGATTGCCCATATCCAAGAAGAACTAGTGGGGAGATGTATCCATGCCACAACAGAATGCTAGGCAAGATGCTAGACCTCAATAGGAACAAAGGCCATTTGAACCAGCTAGGCAATAGTTGGAAAGAAGACTTGGTGAAGGCACATCGGGTATGAATCTGATCAAAACCAGTATGTGTGATTATGGGGAAAATGGAAATGTTTTTGCTAACAAGAGATTCAGAGAGAGGAATATTGAAACTGAAACTCAAAGGGCAGCAAATATTAAAAAGGGAAAACATGTTGCACCAGACAATCTAAAAACTAGCAGGAAAGCTAGACAACAAAGGAAGATTCAAATGGGGGACTTTGCTTTGGGAGTCAATCAAGTTCCTTACAACCTGCTTGAGGATTTAAAAGGTAAAAAGGTTGATGTTACATATGGTCAGCTACTATAGATGAACTCATCTCTAAGGAGCCAATGGCATGGTTTGGTTAGCATCAGGAAAGGAAAAACCCAAATTGGGCATGTTGGAATGGTATACCTATCAAATGTGAAAGACATTATACATTTCATGGATGCATGGATACACAGAAGGAAAATTGATCAAGTGTATGTTGATGGTGGTGTGCAAATTTGTGTAATCATTGAAGAAGCAATGCTACAAATGCATCTTAAAGTGACATGGAAGTCACTGTTTAAGGTTAAAATGGCAAATAGCTCAAAACTGAAATGCTTGGGAGTCATTGAGAACTTGGAAATCAACATTGGAGTTCAAAGAGCATGTTTGGATTTCCATATTATACCTACAAAACTTGGAGTATATCCCCTCATTATGGGACGACCATGGTTGAAAACCATGGCTAATTGGCATGAGATCTAGGCAAGACTGGTATAGAGGTCAATTGAAACTCTATCTAGAGAAGCTAGCTCATAAGAGGGTGATCTTTGACATGAAAAGAGGTTTCGTCATTCAAAATGGACATGAAAGTGATGTTGGAGGTTATGAAAGTAGTGATTCAAAAAATTCTAGCCTTGATGAGGAAGATAGAGAATGGGAAGCTAGCCTACTTTCTAGGGATGTTGACCTCTTCGTGATCAACAACTCGAAATGAATGTTGGACTGCCTAAGCTTATGAATATGTTGTCGACTAATGATAAAAGAGATAAATATTTAGCCATTTTTCAGAAATATCCAAAATTGTTTGCTACAAAATATCACCAACTGAGGGGTACTAACATCAATGTGCACCATATCAAATTGAAAGAAGGGTATAAACCAATGGCTCAAAAACTTAGGAGACTTGGTACAATTTAGAAAAATATACTTAAAGTTGAAGTTCAGAAGTTGCTTGATGCAGGATTTATCTATCATGTTGATGATGCAGAGTGGGTGTCTCTTGTTGTAATCAAGCCAAAGAATATGGAAAGTGGAGAGTATGTGTTGATTTCAAGCCTCTTAATGCAATGACTAAGAGGGACTACTATCCCTTCCGTTTTAGGATGAGATCTTGGATCAAGTGGCTGGTCATGAATTTTATAGTGTGTGCAAAGGATACTCTAGATATTTCCAAATCAGAATAGCAGAAGAAGATCATAAGAAAACAACATTTATTATCCCATGGGGATGATTCTGCTATAGAGTAATGCCTTTTGGTCTAATGAATGCATACTCTAGCTTTTCAAGATGGATTAGTTGGGTATTTGCTCCTTTCATTGGGAAATCTTTGTGGGTGTTTATGAACGACTTTTGTGTGTACAACTCAAGGAAATTACACTCTAAAAAACTTGATGAAGTTTTCTATAGACTTGATGAGGATGGCAGTCGGCTAAACCCTGATAAATGTAAAATAGCAAGAACTAAAGTGATACTCTTGGGTCATGAAGTGTCTATAATGGTATTTCACCTGAACCTAGTAAAGTTGAGGCTTTACTTCTTATGGATTCTCCAAAAGCTGTAAAAGAACTTATGAGCTTTGTTCAAAAGCTGAGGTATCTATCAAGATCATTCCATATGCTGGCTGAGTATGTGTATCCTTTACAGAAGGCAAATCAAAGGGATCATTTAGTTTGGACGTAAGTTGAAGAGGATGCATTCTTGCAAATTAAAGAAAAGTTAAGCACTTTGGTAGTTCTTATGCCTCCAAACTAGGATGAATCTTTCTTCATTAGTATCAATGTTGGGAAAAATGTAGTGGGAGCCATTTTGATGCAGAAGGGAAAGGGGATGTCTTATTTGAGGCCAGTGTTTTATATAAGCAGATCCATTGGAGCGACTGAAAAAGCTTGGATGGAAGAAGAATTGTTGGTATGGGGGTTGGTATATGCTACTAAAATATGGAAATCATACTTGATTTAAAACACATTTGTAGTACTTACTAGTTCACAGTTGCTTCCACGGGTTTTGCGATTTGTTGAAAATGCTCCAAGAGTTACTAAGTGGTTGCTGGCTTTGCAAGAATTTGAATTTACATGTTTGAAGGAGGATACTGTAAGAGCTAACTTAGATGATATTTTGACTTATAAAGAACTTGTTGAAAGTGCATCTATTATAAGATGGAAACTAATTCCGCACCGCAAATTCATGAGGAGGTGAAGGATAAAGATGCTACCTTGTTTTTCTAAGGCAGTTTACTGAAGAGTGCTAAAAAAGGGAGGATTGGGTTTTGTCATTATGGACACTAAAAATCAAGAAGTATTTTCTAGAAGTCAAGAAAGTAAAGAAATACAAAGAAATAATGAAGCTGAATATGCAAGTTTACACGTTATCCTAAAACAGTGTATTTAGATGGGATACAAGAAGATAGTTGCAAAAGGAGATGCTATGTTGATGGTCAACAGACAGGTTCAAAATGTTTGGAAAGCCAATAATGATGTTTTGAAGGACTAGCTCTTTAAGATAAAAGGCCTCACGAGGCAGCTGCAAAAATTTGAAATTTGGCATATTGGCAGTGAGAACAATCATAGAGCTCATGAATTGGCTGAAAATGCTCTTTCCTAGTATGTTGTTGCCATGAGGGTGGATAATCCTAGATATAAGGGCAAGGAGAGCCTTCACTTGATTGAAGAGTTTCTAAAAACTGAGGAGTTAAATTCATTGGATAATAAATATAAAAGGTATGCCATTGTCAGAAAGGCCAGGGCATATGTGCTCATAAATGATCAGTTGTACATGAAGGGGATTGATAATGTACTAAGAAGGGTGTTGGATAGTTCTAAGATTCCTACTTGTTTATCTTCCTATCATGAGGAAGCATGTGGTGGTCATTTTGGTTTTGAGCTTACCAAAATGAAAATTATGTTAGCAGGACTTACTTGGTCTAGTCTGAGCGCAGATGTTGCTCATTGGTGTAAAAGTTATCATGCTTGCCAGTCATAAGCAAAAAGGGTACTAATTCCAAAACCTGCTAAAGCCATTGTTGCCTATGGACGGTTTGAGAAGTGGGGTTTGGATTTTATTAGACCTTTTCCTAGTACAAAAATAGAAAATTATTACATCATTATTGTTGTAGTTGATTATATGACCAAATGGCCTGAAGCTAAGGCTACAAGGAATTACAAGAAGGAGGATGTAACTTAGTTCCTCATGGAGGACATATGTTGTAGATTTGGAATACCACTAGAAATAGTGACAGATCAAGGTCCTGGTTTCAAAAATAAGCTATTGAGATAATTAATAAGGAAATTGGACTTGAAACACAGATTTTCTACTCCTTATTACCCTTAGTGTAACGGACTGGTGGAAGTATTCAATGGAAAGTTACAGAAGATTCTCTTTAAGTTGGTGGAAGATCATCCTAAAGATTGGCACAATTATCTACATCAAGCTTTGTGGGCTTGTAGAACGATGCAAAAGACAAGTACATGTTTCTTCCCTTTTCAGTTAGTATATGGTCAAGATGTTTTATTACCTACTATGAATGTCATGTTCCCTATGATGGAGTTTGTAAGAAAGCATCAATTCAATCAAATAGAATTGGAAGTTGACATAGGACTAAGCTTGAATACCCTACAATTTGATAGGTAATAATCAATGAATTGTTATGAAAAACAAATTATGAAGAGAAGGAAATGGTTCAATACACAGTTGAAGAAGAAGAATCTTGTAGAGGGAATGCTAGTTATGAGATATGATAGTAGTTTGGATTCCACTTTTCAAAAGAGTTTTGAGTTAGATGGGAAGGACCTTTCCTCATTAAGTAGAAGTTTGAAAATGGCACTTACTTACTACAAGATTTATATGGGACTATTCACAATAGTAGAATCAATGCGTTTCGTCTAAAGAAATATATTTGTAGAATCATGTAAATAAAAGGGATGTAGGTAATGTACGTACTATACATAAAGTAGGTTGCTTCTAGTTTACTATTTGGGGAAGATTCAATTTTCTAAAATTTGGTGTTGATCAAATGGTTGTAAATGTGATGGACAACAAATTTAAAGTATGTTTTGACACCTACTAAAGGTCTATGTCAAGTTTAATCTGGGCAAGAATGTGAAAGTTATGGTCTCTCGAAGGTCCATGTTTGAAGTGGACTGCATGTAGAAATTTAGGATTGCATGCTGTGCAGAGCTATTTCAGGACAACAGATCAAAGAATTTTGATATGAGTTGTTCTTAAGAGTTATAGGCTGGAAATAGCACTACAACTTTCCTTTTTGAATCTTATGATCTAAGATATGATTAGAAAGTTATGAGTTGTTCTCTACAACACTCTATGAGGCAGATTTTCAGAAAATAGTGTTTGTCTTTGTCAGATGTTTTCAAAGCTTTTAATAAAGGCTTGTTCACACTTTGTGTTCCAAACCAGGGGGTAGCTAATCATGGTGAGTGAAAATGAGCCATCAGGGACATGATGCTGCGTGGAGTCAAGTGGGATAACATATGCAAATATCATTTTTTTGTCTTTCTAACACTTACCCATAGCGGGAGTTGGGTTGATAAATGGAAATCCCAGGTGGTATCATGCATGTTCAACACGTGGTTGTGATATTTCAATTTTGAGACACACGCCTCATGCAATAAGAGAAGAAAATGTATTCTCACTTCTAATTTTGAGTCCCCGAGTGGAATTGTACATGGAAAGGGGCATGTTTGCCATCTAGCAACTAAGGGGAAGCAAGGGGAAACTTAGTAAAATAGAGGAAAAAACAAAAATGTGAGGAGTTTCTTTTTAAAAGAAAAAAAGAAGAAAGGGAGAGAAGTGTTCGACACAATACAATTAGCATGAGAAAGAGAGAGGAAGAGGGGGGAGAAGAATCTTGTAGCCTAAAGAGAAGGGAGAAATCTGAAGCTTAGAAGAAGAAGAACGAGCTTTTACAAGAAAAAGACCGTGAAGTTGAAGTTATTGGAGCCGTGGAGCATGATGGTGCTCTTAACCCTCAAACGAAAGAAGGTGGAAAATCTGGAAAAGCTAAAGCAGAAGACAAAGACAAAGGCCAAGGAAAAGAGAAACGAAAGACAAAGACACACAAGGAGAAGAGTCCCTAAATAAGGGAGAAAGGCGCATAAGGAAAAGCACAAGTCAAAACTTTTGTAAAAGAGTGCAAGTGCATCATGATTTAATTCAAGGAGCGCCGCGGGCTCTCACCCGTGCAAATTCTAAATGTAGATGGGCAGTGGAAAGGAATCTAGGAAGATAGAAGGACAATGGGAAAAAGGGCCTAGGCTACGGCCGGCCATGTAAAAAAGGGGAAAAGGGGATGACCGCCCAAAAGGGATTTAGGGTTTTGTATATAAAGTTGAAAAGTGAATGAGAAGCTCATTCTTGTGTGTGGCAAAAAGTGGCTCTCCTCTTCTTCTTCTTCTTCTTCTTCTTATTCTTGCTTGCTTGAGCTTGTGCTTGAGAGAGGGAGTGTGAGAGTGTGAGGGAGTGAGTGTGTGAGGGTGAGGGACCGAGGAGGAGAAGCTCTCCATATTCTCCTCTCTTCTTTTCTTCTCTTCTCTTCTCTTGTCTTGCTCACGGCAATGGAGCTTGGAGTGTGGAGCTTAAGGATGGAGCTTGCTTGAAGCTTGCACTTGGATCGTGGAGCTACCGGAGTGTGCGGGAGAGGAGGTAACTCGAACGGCACGGAGGTAAGCTCACTATACCCGTAGATATGGATGGCGCGTCGGTTATGTGAGAGGTAGCCATTAGTGCTCGGCTTGGAACGCTTGAAACAATAAGCGGTCCGTGGGTCTTGGTGGTTGAGTGAAAGCTCCCACATTTTGGTTCCATTTCCGGGACCAACGGATTCAAGCCTTGAGCGCTTGCGCGCTTCGAATCGAGCATTGGAGTAGGGTTTTTCCCGAACCGGTGCTTGAGATAGGTAGGAAGTGAGGGGGTTGAAGATGGTATTCGATCTCCTTGGCAAGTAGGTTTTTTGGCTTTTTTAAGATTTATGTTGTGAGATGGAGTAGTGTAGGTATTTACTTTGTGATTTGGATGCATTTAGGATAGGAAAAAAAAGAAAAAGAAACAAACAGTAGGGTTCTCTATTGCTGTATAACAGGCTAAAACAGGGAAATAGGGGCACAGATCCTTGGAGTGCCGTTCGATTCGAGCACCACAGTGGTTCTAGGCATGTCTGGCATTCCCTTGTAGTGTCTTGCACCTATTTGGATGATTCGGTATAGTAGACGTCAGTCTAGAGGCATCGTGTGCAACTCGCAGGCCGTCGACCGCGTAGCAGGACCAGGCCGTCCAAGTCCCAGAATTGGATCAATCCATTCTCGAACACTCGAACTCAGACCACTCGGACTAGTCCATAATCGGACACTCGGACAACTGTCTGATCGGACCATCCTGTCCGATCGGACCACTCGGACCAACCCGTCCGATTTTGGAAATCGGACCACTCGGACCATCCTGTCCAATCGGACGCTCGTCCGATCGAGGCAATTAGACCACCCTATCCGATCTGATTCCCAAAATCGGACCACTCCGAAAATCGAACCACTTTTTCGATCCGACTCCCAGAATCGGACGTGACCAAAATCGGACCACTGGGCCGATCAGACCAACCCAGAATCGAACATGACCAAAATCAGACTACTGGGCCGATCGGACGTGACCGAAATTGGATGTCCGATTCTAATAATCGGATTCCTGAAAATCGGACATTTGAGAATTGGACAAAAAAATGTCAAAATCGGACAAGTATCTAGAACACAAATTTTGACGCATCTAGACCCTGAAATTGATCCCAAAGGCTACATAGAGCTAAAGGCACATCACAGATCCATCACTGGGCTGAAACTTAGAGCAAGTAGTTCAAAATTTGGCTATAAACGGTCCTCCAAATTGCGCATGGTGTTTACCGTAACGGCCCTGCGAGTCGGGGGGGACTGCCCCCTCGGACCCCTGCAGAGGGGGCTCTACCCCCTCCGCACCTCCCCCAAGTAGGTTGGAGGAAAAACGCGTGTCATGATAGGTCCTGCAAATTGGACCTTAGCGTAGTAATGGCTCTACACGAGCATGGATTCTCACTTGCAAAAGAGCAACCAAAAGCCAATACCCAAACAGAGAGAAACAGAGACCCTAGAACATCAATGGGCCAATCTAGCCATCAAGGGCAAAAAGGCCACACCACAAGAATACAAAGACATTGTGTTCATACCATGTCTAGTCAAAGCGAAATGCAACATCAGCAAGCTACAAATGCCAAGATGACTAGACATGACACTCTTGACGAGAGATGTACCTTGAGCAACACTGCACAGACAACCCAAGACATTGGTGGAGAATCCACGTCTGGTCATGCAAGTGGGGACTCAAGGGCATCTGTCAGAAGGCTTAAATTTACAAGCCAGGACCCGGAAGATGAAGACATGGTACCACCTGCTTATCTTAGGGTTAAACTCACTACGAAAAGAGAGCATACTATTGATGCTCTGATTGATGGAGTAGATTTTAACATCTTGACCTATGAATCATGGACCCTACTAGGCCAACCAGAGCTCACACCGACTAGTGCAACTCTTAGCCCTTATGGGGGACACCCACAAGCACTCATAGGAAAGTGCAAAATCCTTGCGACAATTGAAACAGAAAGCTTGCCTATCCTATTTCATGTTCCTCTAGATAGTGCTAGTGGGAAAGAAACCCTCCTAGGAAGACCCTTCAAAAGGGCGACCAAGTGTGAGGCCGACTATGTAGCACAGAGGATACACCTAACACTACCGGGGGTGAGGATAGTCACAACCTTTAGCAAGGGTGACCTCATTAAACCTCGAAGGAAAGGCAAGGAAGGTGCTGACATAACAGTCAAGCCTGCGGACGAGAGCAAGGACTTGTTGGAAGAGTTAATACAAGCACAGGTCGAACAATGAGAACTAGTGAGTGAGGCCATGCCGAAAACAAGAAGGTCAAGAGACAATACCAAGGACGGGCTTTGGACTTACAAATATCGTAGAAGACCCCAAAAGAAGCCCAAGCCTTATAGACGTAGGCATCGATGGAGGGTCAGCACAATGCCACTATGGATATCCAAAGCGTTGCTATGTGCTCAAGGGTACTACGTAGGTAACCGATGGATTTGGATACCAAAATCCCCTGCTAAACCGCCTCTATCAGCTGAAGGCCAAAGTGCATCAAAAGCAATGAAGCACAGGAGGAAATCTAAAAGAAACTCTAGGTCTCAAGGCAAGAAACCTGACATGATTGTTCGAAGGAAACAGCCTCAGCCTAGCATGCTTAATAGATAGATGTCATATGTAGCCATCGTGCATGCACCAAAATCTTTAGTGCCCAAAGAGCCTTTAATTTCCCAAGGGGAGAACAAGCATCACAGGCACAACATTGCTCAAGGCAAGGCTGATCGCTCAACAAAGCAAATGGCATAATCATCTAATAGCCTCGAGCAAATCATTCAGCCACTGCCAAGTCCACCTAAGAGTCCCAGATCTCCTACATCCTCTTTTTCCAAACAGACACAAGAAACACAACAGCGGTTGTCAAGGGAAACTGTTCAATTCCAATCTCTATCTCCATCAAGGCTTCCAAATATCCAAGAGGGGGGACATGACACTAGCCACAGCCCTCGGCCCAAGGATATGCCTGTGCAACCCAATGTGACCAGATCAACTCATGCTCGATCTACACAGATGAGTGCTCAAAGGCCAACAAAAGAAACAACCACTTATGATCGCCCTAGGGACTTGACACCGCAATCCACCAAGGGTAGCCAGCCCACTAAACCAGCTACAACTACTTCCAAACAGGGATCACAATAGTCACAGCCCTTGGCCATGACAATGCCCCTTGTGGAACATGTCCTTAGAAGTTCACCTGTGGAGGAGGTGTCACAACCAACTTCCTTGACAACTCCAGTACTTTCAAAGTGCCTAAAGCCCAGGCTGGAGGAGTTACACACAAGGGAGTTGGCTGAAGAGCTAGACTCTCCGAAAAGGGAGGTGGTTGTGCTCTCACAAGCTAGAGAGGCTATTTGGCAAGCCACGGCCATGTCCCATAAGGACACAGAGAAAGAGAATGCTGAGGCACGACTAAGCACATCAACAGTTGATATAGCCAGGGTCCTGAGATGTTAGATGCACCTGCGCACTGACCAAGAAAAAGAAGAGGAAACAATGAAAACAACAATAGTTGCAGGTGGTTGCGGACCCCAAGGACATTGGGACGAAGAGTGTTGGAGAGTTGATGAATAAAGCATCGATTCCATCCGCCAATGAGCCCAGTGATGCCTCTCCTAATAGCGGTGAAACCTCAGACACATCCATGTGCTCTGAAAAATCAAAGCAGCCATTGCCATCAACAATTGCTTTCAACACTCAATCCACTGACAATAGAACTCACATCGATCAATCAAGAGTGGATACAACGTCGTCACAACAGGGTGACAAATTTATACCAGTCACATCCAAGGAGAACCATGACGCAACAACAAAGCCTCAAGAGAAACCTGGAAACCCCAAGAGCATGAGCAATCCTAGCGTTGACCAATCTTGCTCATATAGGCCTGAACCCCTAGCTATGCTAAAGCCTAGACAAACTCCTAGAACCTTGCATGAGATGGCAACCGAGCAAGCCCTCGTTGAACATAGAAGTATCGCAGAGTGCTTAGCTAAGTTGGATGCTAAGCTCAAGGTGTTCGCACGAGTCTACGTCCTTGCGGACGTGGGCACAATCCCTAAGGAGCAGCTTGGAGATTACTTGCCCTTTCCTTTATCCTGGGAAGAGCAGGAACATCTTGACGAGCACTATAACAAGCTCTTACATGAACGCATGCGACTCATCTCTGACGAGGAGGCTGACGAACTACGCTTAACCGTCATGTTCAATGAAGTGCTCTGTTGACCGAATCTCGTAGACATAGAGCAACTAAAGCGACTATCAGCAGACCAAAGTCAATTTGAACAGTGTTGGTGTGAAAACCGCATTGTAATGGCCGAACTAGGGGCTTAGATCATGACAGTCTCAGAGGAAAGATTGGCCAAATGGTGGTCTCAAAGAGACCCAACCTATGTGGCACCAACTTCCCTTCGAGTGGCTGACTGCCATTCGGGGTATGGACTTAGCTGGGACTAGCCAAGAGAACGCTTTGTTTGATAAGGTTCTCACTGAGGAGGAGTTACATATAGCCAGTAGACTCGGACAAGGTTCCATGCTACTCGATGTGGAAAAATATCTATCGGTGTTGAGTAAGCTGCCACGAATACTAGATGCATGTGCCATGCTCCAGTACAATCCTGAGTTCTACAATTGGTTTCTATCCTCGTGAGGTGACAGGGATTCGTATATGTATATGTATATGTATATGTGTATATATATATATATATATATATATATATATATATATATATATATATATATATATATATATATACAATGATTTTTGTGTCACCCTGTATAGATACTATCAACACACACAAGCGATGAAGTCAAGTGCAGGGAGAAGAGTTGGGTTTGACAAGCTAAGCTCCTCAGGTCCTCCTCTCATCACACTTTTAAAAGTCCTGTGACCATTCCCACCTCCAAGTGAAGGGCATGCAACCCTCATTACTGCCATAGAAAGCCTTGACCAACGACTCTGATGGTGTAGATGGGGTACCGTCCCTTTCTATACACCTTCTTTCCTTTCCGGTCTATCCTTCCAAGGAGGAGCCCTGCCTAAATCCATGACCGCTAGCCGACGTAACTCGGCATGAGCCAAGAACTGCTAATGGCAGGAGGCTAAATATACATCACAGGGGCCATCCCTCTACAACAAGCTCTGCATGCCTCACCCCTCCCCTTCTCATCCTATGCGCTTGATAACCTGCATTATAATCCCTTACATATGAATGGTCTTATCACGTAACAAATCCTAATCCTTGATTTGCATCTTATAGGCCCATTGTGAGGAAAACATTGAGAATCAAGGGTAGCTAGCTTGCAAGGATGCTCTCTGCGGGAACATGCAGCACACGCCCCTCCGTCGGTGCATTACGTGCCCACTCTTAAAAGGTACGCCAAGAAACGCGGCCCCAAGCGACACCGCCCCGAATGAAGGCCGAAGAATCCGCAGGCTAGGGGAGTGAACACTCAGGAGGCACACAAAATGTGGCAACGCCAATTGCACAGACCCTCAACGCACGCTCGAGCACCAGGTGTTCAATAAGTGACAAGGCGGCTAGGGATAGGGCAGAATTTAATGAATTGTTTAAAGACATTCTGGAAATGGTAGCGGCCCGAGACTACATCCTTCATGTCCCGGTCGACATATTCCCTATCCAGCCTCACAGGAGCCCCGCATTAGCACCGATCCGGTCGCCTAGCCAACCGGACTCACCCCGCCTCGTACCTATCGACTAAACCCCTCTGATGTACAAGTAGCTCAACAAGTCAGGATGCCAGCACATTTTGTTTTTTGATGAGTAAAGGGGCAAGATCCCCACTTGTACACATTCCCGTTACTTCTCGTTACTGTATGCGACCTTAACAAGCAAGGAAATAGGCATCCCAATAGACATCATAGAATTCTGAAAAATTATGTCTTAATATGATTGCATTTGTTTGATGTACTTAATACAAGTGAGCATATACTCTCACAAAGTGACAAGTGGATGCAGGATAATACAGGTTCTTGTGTGAAAGTGTTCAATACCCGATCACTGCAAGACCATTGACCCCATAAAGAGCCGCGACAAAGCCACGTTGTCGAAAGCAAAAATCACCCACATCGCATGGACCAATGCACATTCATGGGCCACTCTCTCTTTCTGGGTCAAGCTCTATAGTTGGCTCATGACAGTCGTTACCTCACTTGTACCAACATCGCGTGTGTCACAAGGAGGTTTGCAATATCTCAAGTGTATCTCCCCATCTTCACAACTGCTTCTCTAACAACAAGGCTAGGGCACAATCATCATTGTAATATCCATTTCTTGAGCCTTCGAAGCTTGACATTTTCCAACCCATTGAAAGGCTGATAGTCTCAACATATTGTAATGGTTGTACTCAGGCAAGTCCGAAAAAAAAAACACAGGAGAAAAGAGACGAGAAAGAAAGAAATGAAGGAAGGAAGAAAGAAAAAAAAAAGCACAAGAAAAAGAAAGAAATAAATTTTAAAAAAAGAAACGAATGAAAAGATAAGAAGCACCCATGATCACAGTACAGCACCTAGGGGTCCTCAAATTAGGTACATCCAGTGACCTTGGTCGACTCACTCCGTCCCTAGTCCCCTAGCCCTTTACCATCACCCACAATTGTTCAGGGCACATCAAGGGCAGGACATACCTGGGGAGCTTGTCTGGCCTATGGTTAGACTTGTCACCCTGACCCACTTGCACAATTCTCTCTTGCACTCTGCCTTAGTACCATTGCAATCAATGGTGATAAGCACCGCACGATTGGCCAGGAAAAGTACACCGTACTCATCAAGCAAGTCCAATAGTTTCCAGCTACTGAAAGTGCAGTGTCCCTGTATTCAATTATGCTACATCGTGCAGTCACAATGCAAAGGATGTCTCATATGCCTTCACGTGTACTTCTTCTCCACATGGACAACTTTGCTTCATCCACACATTGTTATGAGAAACTAGCCCGTGATCTTCTAACTACATAATATCTAAGTATGCACGAGCAGTCATATAATATCTGCACCGCAGTATATCCACAGTTTGGGTCCTCAAGTGCAGGACAATACTCCAGGCTTGCTTAGAGCTCGACCTGTCTCCCAAACTAATCAAAACATGTCTTGTGCACAATAAGAAGGCTAGCACTACCCCTTAAGGAGATACCACATGCGAGGTTTTCCAATTGTAGGTATAAGGTGTTGTTCGCTCTTCATCAACACTTAACTCTGAATTCCTATCCTTATCACCCTGTAAGCCTGCCAAGAATCGTCATGTGCAGAATCCCCAACAAACCAACACTTGTGCTGCCATCAATGCAATCCCTAACACAGAATAGCTCTACCACCAACTCCAACAACCTTCCACCAGCCACCTTGGCCTCCAACAGGCCCCCAGGACCTTCTGCCACACCACCACCAATACTCCTTCATAGAAACCAGAGTGTCCTTGTCACCCACGTCTTCGGTGAATGCTACAGCCTGCTACCTACGATGGTGAGTGCCATGGGACTGGCACTCGTCTAGGAGGGGGTAATGTTAACCCTCAAAAGAAAGAAGGTGGAAAATCCGGAAAAGCTAGAGCAGAAGACAAAGACAAAGGCCAAGGCAAAGAGAAACGAAAGACAAAGACGCACAAGGAGAAGAGTCCCTAAATAAGGGAGAAAGGCGCACAAGGAAAAGCGCAAGTCAAAACTTTTGTAAAAGAGCGCAAGCGCATCATGATTTAATTCAAGGAGCGCCGGGCTCTCACCCGTGCAATTTGTAAATGTAGATGGGCGGTGGAAAGAAATCTAGGAAGATAGAAGGACAATGGGAAAAAGGGCCTAGGCTACAGCCAGCCATGTAAAAAAGGGGAAAAGGGGATGACCACCCAAAAGGGATTTAGGGTTTTGTATATAAAGTTGAAAAGTGAATGAGAAGCTCATTCTTGTGTATGGCAAAAAGTGGCTCTCCTCTTCTTCTTCTTCTTCTTCTTCTTCTTGCTTGCTTGAGCTTGTGCTTGAGAGAGGGAGTGTGAGAGTGTGAGGGAGTAAGTGTGTGAGGGTGAGGGACCGAGGAGGAGAAGCTCTCCATCTTCTCCTCTCTTCTTCTCTTCTCTTCTCTTCTCTTATCTTGCTTGCGGCAATGGAGCTTGGAGCGTGGAGCTTGAGGATTGAGCTTGCTTGAAGTTTGCACTTGGATCGTGGAGCTACCGGAGTGCGCGGGAGAGGAGTAACTCGAACGGCACGAAGGTAAGCTCACTACACCTGTAGATATGGATGGCGTGTCAGTTATGTGAGAGGTAGCCATTAGTGCTCGGCTTGGAACGCTTGAAACAATAAGCGGTCCGTGGGTCTTGGCGGTTGAGTGAAAGCTCCCACAATGGCACTGCTGAAGTCACTGGGCTGATGCGAGTTCTCAGTTTTTAGATGATGGTAATAAGAGTCTTCTTTTTGTCTTGTTTTCTTCCACTGTTGCATGGGGCAGAGAGTACACTGATCAATTCTGATATATGGGTTTTAGTGAAAGATAGCAGAGGCTTGTTCTTCATCATGCTAAGAGTGATGTATGTTAGTTGTTGTGTGAGGCTTTCCATCATCAAAAAAGAATGGAAGTAAAAGGTCTCTACATCTAAAACTGGATATGTGGCAGTGAATATGTATTATGGGTAGATGTTGAATGCATGGACTTGAGTTAGTGGAAATCTAGAAGGATTTATAGTTGGGAATGAGAGTTCATAAAGTTTGACACTCCCATAACTCTTCATCAATGCAAGATATGCTGAGATGTATCTGCTGGTATATTGAAATGACAATCTAAAATCAAAGAAAGTGTCTTCCTATTTGCAAGTTTGGGCTTCTTGGAATAGAGAAGTTGTGTTTGTTGTATAAAGCATGCAAAAATTTAGGACTGTAGGCTGTATAGAGCTATTTCAGGATCGTATATGAAAGAATTTGGCTCTAAGTTGTTCTAGACTGTTGTAGATTGGAAAGAGAGCTACAACTTTCATTTTGAAAGCTTGGCAATCTGAGATTTGGTTAGAAAGTTATGAACTGTTATGTGTAGTGCTTTATGAGGCAATTTTTGGGCTCTACGAGGAAACAGGTGAATTCAATAGCATCTACGTCACCAATTTAGTTTTCCATGATAGTCATCATGATTATCCATTGCTATATCAGTGTAAACTTTGTTTTGATACAATAATAGAATGTCTACAACAATGAAACGCTTTTAGCCATTGAATTGACATGAAAATTTGCCATATAAAGCTTTGGTTACCTGTATTTGGATTGTATTTATGTATGCTCTAAGAAAAGTAGAACAAAAAGGATCTATAACTGCATTGATTGAGGCAACCACACCTTGTGTGGCAGTTTGTTGCATGGAGTTGCTATCCCTAAAAAATAGAAGTTGTGTGAATCTGAAAGCTTGTGTTCTAGCCATGGTTGTTTCAAGGTCAGATTCTCTCTAAAAATGGTAAAATCTAAGCTTGAAGGTCTGAGCTTGAAGGTTTAAGATAAGTGTTGAGTTGAAGTCTCAGTGAGGAGTGAGTGATAAAAAAATATTCGATCATGTTTTCAATAGTGATGTCTTGTGGGATTTGTTGAGATGAGATCCTTAGTCTTTATCCTATGGTGTTGTCTTGGGGGTTGTTAGAGGCCGACTACCCAATTCACCTACCAACATATGGGAGAATGCCCAAAGGATTGATTTTGCTTTGGTCTGCTAGTCTAATAAGCCACTATGTAGGCTGCATTCCTTGCAAGCCTAGATCCTTCATTGTCACATTTGTAATTACATTCACTGATGAGCCTTCATCAATCAATGCATCTGCTATAAAGCATCCTTCAATCCATATGCCAATCTCTCAACTTTCAGGATCCAGGAAAGCATTAGCCACATCCAATTTCTTCATAGGCTCTAGGGCTTTGTTGGACTTGGTTGCTGTGGAGGGAGCAATCCTTAAGCCTCTTCTTCTCGTTAGTATGCTTATGAATTTCTTTCGATAGCTAGGAGACACCATCAGCAACTATTGCAATGTTAGGTTTGGTTTAAAAGTGTCTAGGTCTTTGATCAAGTCATATTCTTTGATAGGATCCACAAGTTTCTCCAATTGGCTAGGGAATGGGGCCACACCCACTTTTATCTTCCCTTTTTCTTCTAGGAGTGACAACATATATGCTTCTTCTCATTGAGGAGGTATGTCTTTTGGAGTATGGCCTTCTCATTTGCATTGATTGCATAAGGGCTTATAGTCCATAGACCTTCTAGGGTTTGGACAATTCGGTGAGATATGACATTTTTCTCCACATCTATAACACTCCACCTCTGATCTCTGGGCACCACTAGAAGACTCTCGTCCTCTTTAAGAGGGAAACCTCCTTGGGCCAAAATTAGGACCAAATTCCCTAGGCTTTGGTCCAATGCCCTGCGTAGTCATTTTGGATTCTAGCAAGTTGAATCTTGCTTCTTTATCTTTCTTTCTTATTTCATGCATCTCCTTTAGAGAGTAGATATCCTTTGTATGGTTCTTCCTCAAACAATACGAACAAAAAGCTCCAAGAATGGATGGTTTTTGGGTACATTTAGTAGCTAAATGTCACTTTTCACACCACATATTAGAATGCATCACATCTCTCCCACCTCTTGCAAGAGCGGATATATTGGTGGTATTTACCTTCAGTATCTATAGCTATTCTATAATCACATCCATAAGCTCATTCTTTATGCTTGTAACTGAATTGGATAGGTAATCCTTCAAGTTTTCACCTCCTAGAGTACTTGTAGTAGGGTTTTGGGAAGCTTCTGTGATCACTACAATCACTGGTTGGGTTGATCAAGAGGGTTCTCTATTTTAGTTTTGATTCAGAACTCCTATTGACACTAGTGTTGTTGATTCTAGTTGGTAGGATTTAGTGTTGTTGAGTCGCCCATTGGGGGAACTATCTGAGGCCACAACTATTATGGTTGAACCATCATTTGAGGCACTGTCATCTGTGGCCCCATTGTCGATTCACTGCATTGTATTGTGGCACTGTTTGCATCTGAGGATAGGGGTAGGGAACTGTCCCTGTGATTGCATTTGGTGGATATGCCATTCTTGGCATGATGGGAGGAGGCATGACTTCTCTTCCTCCTGAGTTCATTGATAGCCTTGCTTCAACTTCATCATACAGTCTTGCACCTTCCATTGTAGCTTGCAGATTGACTTGTCTTCTCAATTCCACAAACTTGCGAACTTCTGGTTTTAGGCCTCTAAGAAAAACTCCCTTCTAGATGCCTTCATCCAAATGATGGTTGGTCCATATCTTTAGTATGGATTCCATTCATGAGACATAGGCTTCTACTCGTGACTTAGGTTCATAACTCCTCTCACATCCGCTCTTCAAAACCTTCACGTCTGAATTTAGTGAGAAAGATCAACTTCAAGTCATCCCATGTGCCAAAAGTTCATGTTGCTTGTCTCTCATACTACTAAAATGCCGCACCTTTGAATGTGGTGGGGAATATTGCCAACCAATGCTCAAGGATTCTGGCATTGTTAGCCACACATGCTACCATAAACTCTGCTACATGAAGATTAGGGTCTTCATTGTACTCTCTCTTAAAGATGAGAAACAAGACTACATTTGCTGACCTATCATCATCAATATTTCCAAGATGGATTTGACTAGGAAGGGGACCTTAAGTCGCCATGTGGAATTTTGTAAAGATCGCCTCTAGGGTGTCAAAGGAGGCTTCTGTTGATTGCTATCTCATTCTTGGCTTTGATTTTTGCCTTCTCTCTTCTCACGTACCTTTGGATTTGTTCTAATGCTTGTGTCTTGATTGTGTTATTCATAAAGGAGTTAGCTCTACCTAGTTTGTTTGTACTCAATTAGAACAGAATCAGAGAGGCTTCAATATCATGAGGACTCTCTAGCCAACATTTCCTCTACTTCCTTCTTTTCAATGTCTCTGAAATCAGCTTTCAATCCACTACAAAGGGGAAGGTATTCTATTCTGGAAGTGTCAAAACTCATTCTTCTGAGGATTATTGTGGTGCCATCATTATAGTAATGCCAACTTCTGATGGTTTCAATAGTGTATATTGTGGAGAACACTATCAACCAACTTCTAGTGGATTGGTAATTGGCAAAACATAATATTTTCAGTGCATCATGCATCCCACATGTCGTGCTGTTGAGCATCCATGAACAACTTTCAACTCTTTTCTTTCTTGTTCTCGTGAACCTCCACTAACCATGACTCCTAAAGCTTCTTCACTATCTCCTACTTGATGATATCTGGAAACTTTTCAATGAATATTAAATCTCCCATGGATGATCATTCTCTATATTTATGCACTTCAATTTGCTCCCAAACAGTTTCTTACCAAGATGCATGTCTCTATTGCTTCAACAGGGAGAGGAAATAGTCCACCACATAAAGCCTGCATCATGATGGTAGTAGTTTCCTCCATCGTGGGATGGGACCTCTTGTAGAAAGTGGCTTTGGAAATGAGAATCTTTGATTCTTTAGTGGTAGAAGGAACCTTACAAGAATCCATTAAATTCTTCTCCTCTTAGCAATGCCATTTCCTTCATTTTTAGCCTCTTTTGATACTTGTTGATGGCAGTTTTCCCTGGGCTGCACACAAAAAACATGGAGCCCCAAGAGAGACACTAAGAAAAACAGAATTTCTACTACAATAGAATCTATACTGTATCATCAACAACCATCTTTTTTATATTTTGTATGATCTCAACAAAGAAAAGAATACCACGAATAAGAAATCTTCATGCAGTTTCATAGAAACAATTCTCCCACGGCTTTAACTTTAACAAAATCCATTATGCTCTTCATATTCTTCATATAATTCTTTGATAGACATAACACAAGAGAATACACCACTTTGAATGGAAAGATATCACATATGATTCATCTTCAAAGATTCCATATCTTTCTCTCACAATCTCTCATAGGTAGATACATTGTCTTTCATAGAATTGGCTCTCTCTCTCTCTCTCTCTCTCTCTCTCTCTCTCTCTCTCTCTCAAAATAGTACATCATATCCTCACTACAATACTCAATAATCACTCACAATAACCCTTCTTTGGACCTGGATACCCCTCCCAAGAGGTATGTTTGATATGAAAAGTCATCAGAGCCACTATAGTGACTCTTCATAGCTCATTATCATCACCTCACTCTAGTTTTCACTTGAGTCATTAGCAACTACTTCTTCCACTTATTTGAGCTATTTTGAACTCAGCTAGTTCTTGTGATGCTACGCCATTGACCGAGGTTTAATCTATGTATGCGCAGTGCTGGCTTTTGGATTCTGGTGCTTCATTTCATCTTACATCATGTCGTGAGTGGTTTCACTTCTACTACACTATCTCTTATTCAGTACGCTTGGGTGATGACAGGTCACTTGCTATTGTTGGCATTGGGGATGTATGACTGCAGTTCTCTATTGGCAATACTTTTCTGTTATAAGATGTACATCATGTACTTGCATTTACACACAGTCTTATGTCTGGGCAACTTGATGATGCTGGGTTTCATGTTTCATTTGGGGATTCTGCTTGGAAGATCACCCATGGGGTAGACTTGTGCTTGCTAGAGGTGCCAAGACTGGCACCTTCTATCCTCTTGTAGTTATAGGCCCATGTTTTGTCAATGGTTCCATCCCACATGTATCTCTTTGGCATGCCCATTTGGGCCATATGTCCTTGAAGGAAATGAAATTTTTTTCTAGTTTGCAGTACTTACCGCCCCTTGACTATTCATGTTTTGATTCATATGAGCATTGTCTTTATGGCAAATAGACTAAGAATACACATAAGAAGTCCGATAGGACATGCATGAGTGAGCCCCTAGCAATGGTACATTCAGATGTCTGTGGGCCCGTATCCTATCGTTCTATAGGTGGTGCAAAGTATTTTGTGACGTTTATTGATGATTTTTCACGTAAAGTCTAGGCTTATCCCATTAATCTTAAGTCAAATGTCTTGGCTATGTTTCATAGATCTCTTGCATTGGTTGAGAACCAAACTAGGCATAGGCTGAAATGCCTTAGGACTAACAATGAGGGAGCTTATGTGTCATGTGCCTTTGAGTAGATATGTGACAAGAGGGGTATTAAGCGTCAGTTGACCGCCCCCTATACCCCATCCCAGAATGGTTTGGTTGAGCAGAGGAATAGAACCATCCAAGAGTGTGTACGTAGTATGCTTAGCCATGTAGGACCACCACAGAGATTTTGGACTGAGGCAGTCAATACAACTGTGCATACCATAAATAGATCACCTGCCAGTGGTTTGGATTTCTAGGTTGCAGAGGAGATATGGATAGGGAAACCTTCATCTTGTGCACATTTACGTGTCTTTGGATGTGAGGCATTCTACCATGTGCCCAAGGACAAGCATAGTAAGCTAGATGGAATACCACCTTTGGAATCCACAGGCATGAAAAGTCATTTACTGTCATGATGTAGTCTTCCATGAAGACAATATGCATAGGCAGCTTGAGAGGGTGGCAGAGATACACAAGGTTATATTCCAAGAGGAGCCACGTACTCCTGTACAACTAGTTGGATAGCCTGCAGCAGTAGTAGTTGGTACACATGGCTAAGGTGTTGGACAGGATGCTGAACATACAACAAAGCCTGCAATGTGACGGTTTACTAGAGCTAGACATCCACCTGATAGATTTGAGCCCTTGATGCAGGAGAGCCTCTCACTTATGATGAGGCTATGTGTAGGGGTGACAATCACTCCTGGGAGAGGGCTATGTAGTCTAAGATGGACTTCTTGCATAAGAATATGACTTGGGATTTGGTTGCATTGTCTCAGGGCAAGAAGGCTTTGCCATATGCAAATGGGTGTACAAGCTGAAAAGTACCCATGGGCATCCCAAACCGGTTTATAAGACAAGACTTGTTGCTAAGGGTTTTGAACAGCAACATGGATTTTACTTTGATGAAGTATTTTCTCATGTGGTCAAGATGACCACCCTATGCTTGGTTTTGGCCTTACTCATGTAGCTTGACTTGGACATGTATCAGATGGATGTCAAGATTGCATTCTTGCATGGGAATTTGTATGATGAGATATACATGGAGCAGCCTAAGGGCTTTGTAGAACTTGGCAGGGAGCATCTAGTATGCAAGTTGAAGAAAAGTCTATATGGCTTGAAGTAGGCACCTAGGAGTGGTATCATTTGATGCCTTTATGCAGTCATAGGGCTATAGTAGGAGTGCTATGGACTTGTGTCTTTACATGAAGAAATCTCGTAATGGCTCATTGCTTATTTTGGTACTTTATGTGGATGATATGCTGATAGTAAGGCAAGATCATGATGAGCTAGATGATCTTAAATCTCAATTGAAGAAGAGCTTTGAGATGAAGGATTTTGGACATGCCTCTCATATTCTTGGTATGCGCATTAAGTGTGACAGGCATCAGGGACTACTCTACCTCTCATAGAGGGAGTACATTCATAAAGTCCTTGAGCTTTTTTGCATGCAGGATGTAAAGCCTATTGGCTATCCATTACCTTCAGTGAAGGTCTCATAGGTCGGTTGTTCACAGACAGATGAGCACATGGTTGATATAGACAAGATCCCTTATGCATAAGCCATGGGCAATTTGATGTATGCTATGATAGCCACTCATCCAGATATTGCCTTTGTAGTTGGTGTTGTGGCATGCTATATGGCTACCCCTGGCAAGAAGCATTGGGATGTCGTGAATGGTATCATGAGATACTTGAAGGGCACATCGGATATATGTATTTTCTATGGTAGTTAGGATACAAGATTTGTGGGGTATACAAAATCCGATTATGCAAGACATGCAAATAGTAGGAAGTCCACTTCTGGCTATGTATTCACCTATGATGGAGGTGTTGTCTCTTGGATTTCTAGGGTTCAAAAGTGTAGGCTCTCTCTATCACTGAGGCCGAGTATGTTGTAGCACTGAGGCTTGCAAGAAGGCCATATGGTTGGGCTGTTTTGTTCATAACCTTGGGATTAATTCTATACCTACACTGCATTCAAATTCTATGAGTGCTATTCAGCTAAGCCAAGAATCCGGTCTTCCATGTGAAGACGAAATACATTGAGGTGAGGTATCACTTCATATGTGGGCTTGTGGAGGATAAGTCTGTTGACCTTGTCAAGATCTCCATTGACAAAAATCATGTAGATCTGCTCACGAAAAGCCTTACTACTGAGTGCTTTGCCTTCCTCAAGAGATTGATGGGCATCGGATGAGATGACATTTTTCATCATCTTGTTATATATGTGTACATTGTATTGTCTTTTCTTTCTTTTTTCTTTCTCTCCTCACTGGGGCGAATTCGCCTTTAAGTGGGAGGTTGTTGGGGATAGAGGCGCCTCCGCCTAGCCGCCTGTGTATTACTACACTAATAGTACCCGCCACTGCACACTACAAGTGGTCAGCGCCGATCACCATCACTTTATTCTTTATTCTTTTACTGATAGTTTGAATAAGGGAAGGCCCGGTCACACATTGTGACTGTTGGAGTTCCCATTTTGTGTCTCTTTCTTTTCCTGCACTTGCTCTCCCACCATAGCTCTTCCAAGAAAGCTTTGATCCTTCTCACCTTTCACAATAGAGCTTTGTCGCGTCAACCAATAGATAGACTTCTGCACGGGTCATTGTTGTGTATGTGTGTGTTCCTTACGTGACACTCTACCCCTATTTATATAGTAACTAGGGGGTAAAAGGAGGACATTTATATGATTCCATCAATGATGAAGAGGGAATGCTTTCTTTTAGCGTTTTTGACGATGTCAAGGAGGGGCTCCATTTTTGTAGCAAACAAGGATACCAATTTAACGAATATATGGGCGAGCACCACACCTCTCGTCAGAGTGACACAACTAAGGTGGCAACCAAGGCATAGACCTTCACATCTTGGCCTTGGCATAATTGGCAACGGGCTACGAAGGCTTCATTGGTGTCGTTGGTTGTGTGAGAAGCTCCCACTAGCTTGTAGGAAAATCTTCCCAGGAGGTCACCCATCCCAGAAGTGTCATCACCCAAGTGCACTTAACTGACAAGTGACTATCCACTAGGCTAGTTCTTTTTGTTGTTCTATACTACAAACATAGTCTTAATAAACTAGTCCTGGGAGGGTCTCCCAAGTCTTCCTTCCATGAACTGGCATATAATACCTTATTAATAATAACAATTATCCTTATAATGAGTCAATTTCATAATTAGATTTAGTTTTTAAAAATGTGCAACATAAATCAATTTTCTTTGTAATGTATATGCACATTAAAATAAACTAAGTAATGGGGACATTACATTCTTCCCTCCTATAGAGAAATCGAGATGTCCTCATCTCGAGAGAAACTAGGGGTATTATTTTATAAGGGTTACCTCATCCACCCAGTGGCATCCTCTTTAGGATAATCCTTCCCTTCTACTAGGTGTTCTCTTAGGATTCCACTTCTTAGAGGTTTCTCCCTTGTATCTAGAATCTTCTCAGGTTGCATTTCCAGAATTCATTGGGCAGGCATAACTATTTGTTCATCATTAAGCACATGATTAGGGTTTGGTACATAAGGTTTCAGTAGGCTTACATGAAATACATTATGAATCTTGAGATGGGGTGGCAATTTAAGCTTGTAAGCTTGCCTTCCCATTACTTTGATTACTTCATATGGTGCAAGTACCTTGGACTAAGATTTTTTTATTTCCCCAAGGATAATGAGCTCTTGTCGAGCCTTACCCTTAGAAATACCATGTCACCTTCCTTGAATGTTCTTATGGATCTTTCAAGATCTGCATAGGACTTTTTCTGGGACTTTTTTCAATCTTGAGCAGCTCGGATGTCATGTTGAATCAATTGGATTTCTTGGTCTATCTCTTCAAGCATAGCTTAGAAGCCTCTACCTTGACAGTGGGATCTGAGAAGTTTAGAGGTGTACGATATTCTTGCCCATACAAGGCTTGAAATGGTGACATCTTGATTGTTTATTGAAAGGCAGTGTTATAAGCAAACTCCACCAAAGGTAAATGCTCAATCCATCATTTTGGTTCTTTGCCACAATAAGACCTTAGAATATCTTCAATGGTCTAGTTTACCCTCTCAGTTTGGCCATTAGTTTGAGGACGATAAGCCGTACTGAACTATAGCTGTGTTCCAATTGCTTGGAATAGGCAAGTCCAAAACTTAGAGGTGAACCTGGAATCTCGATCATTGATTACACTCTTTGTAATCCATGTAACCTAAATACTTCTTTCATAAAGACTTGAGCAATGTCAGATGACTTATAGGTTGTTTTGATTGGGATTAAGTGTACAATTTTTGTCAATCTATCAACCACTACCATGATGGAATCATATCCACCAACAACAGTAGGTAATCCAATAACAAATTCCATACTTATTGACTTCCATTTCATTTGTGGAATGTCCAAGGGTTATAACTCTCCAAGCATCTTCATCCTTTCCACCTTGACTATTTGACAAGTCAAGCATTGAGTTACATACTTTAATACATCCCTTTTTAATCCTGGCTTGTGGTAGCTCTTACAAATTGCATTGAGTGTCTTGGCATACCCCGGATGTCCTGCAATAGGGCTGTCATGTGCTTCTCATAAGATCTTGGTCTTCACTTTTGGTCTTTTTGGGACACAAAGGCGATCATGGTAATATAGACATTGACCATTACTAGCACAATAATTCTTAATCTTAGACCTTTCTTTGTTAGAGCTTTCTCCTTGAAGTACCTTAGCCATGAGTCCTTCATATTCCTTATCTTGAGAAATAGCTTGGCGTACAAGCTCAAGTATGGGATTATCAGGTATGGATACGATTCTTAAGCTTCAAATTTCTACAACACTATTAAGAAAGGCTTTTTGGCTAAAGGAATCTACAACAACATTGTCCTTCCCTAGATGATATTTGATTTTAAAATCAGATTCTTGCAATATCTCTATCCATCTTCTTTGCCTCATGTTTAGGTCAGCTTGGATGAAGATCCACTTAAGACTTTTATGATTTGTCACTAAAGTGAATTCCTTTCCCAATAGATAGTGTCTCCATAGTTTCAAGGCATGGATTACTGCGAGTAACTCAAGGTCATGAGTGGCATAATTAGACTTGTAGGGTTTCAATTTTCTAGAAGTATAGGCCACTGGTCTTCCTTCTTATACTAGCACCCCACCGATTGCAAGTCCACTTGCATCAGTGATCACCTCAAATGGTTGACTGAAGTTAGGGAGTTTTAATACATGTGCAATGGATACAGCTTCTTTAAGCTTATCAAAGCTTTCTTAAGGCTCATTGGTCCAAATGATTATTGTATTTTTCTTCAAAAGATTTGTCAAGGGTGCAACAATGAGGGAATAATCATTGATGAAGATTCCGTACCATCTTGTCAATCCCAAAAATCCTCGGATTTCTTTTACTTTCTTAGGTATTGGCCATTCTTGGATATCTTTCACTTTGGTAGGGTCTACAGAGATTCCATTAATGGAAACAATGTATCCAAGATATTGAATCCTGTCAATACGCATTTACTCATCTTGGCATAGAGCTGATTTTCACGGAGTGTTACTAGGGTGATCTTTAAGTGGCCTTCATGTTCCTCTATTGATTTGGATTATACTAGTATATCGTCACAAAATCATCTAGATATGGTCGAAATATGTCTTGCATTAGGCGATTGAATGTAGCTGGGGCATTAGTCAATCCGAATGGCATGACTAAAAATTCATAATGACCATAGAGGCAGTATTTGGGATATCTTGTTCCTTGATTCCAATTTGATAGTATCCGTACCTTAGATCAAAATCTTTGAAAAAACCTTGGCTCCATGTAGGAAATCAAAAAGTTCATCTATCTAGGGTATGGGGTACTTGTTTTTTATCGTAACTTGATTTAGTCCTCTGAAATCAATGCATAGTCTACGTGTTTTGTCCTTGTTTTTCTCAAAGTGGACAAGTGCTCCCCAAGGTGAGTTACTTGGGTGGATAAATCTTTGCTCTATTAGTTGCCTCACTTGTTCCTTAAGCTCAATAGCTTTAGAAATAGACATTTTGTATGGTCGTTTTGACATTGGCTTGCTCCAGGAATCAATTTTATTTCATGATAAACCTCATGATTTGGAGGCACTTGAGTCAGTTCTTCTAGAAATCCTCAAAGTCATTGATCCACGAAGGTAGAGTGCCTTCATTAGTCTTTTCGACCTTATTCAACTAGATCATGTAGATTGGTTGACCTTTCTTCAATCCCTTCGTGAGTCAACTTGCCTTGGCTAGTTGGACTCTAGTTCTTCTAGCTTTCCCATATGCCTTTACGGTTTCTCTTTCCAAGTCTTGAAAGATTATTTCCTCTTTAGCACATAGAATCCGAGCTTTGTTCTTCTTGAGCCAATCCCTTCCCAAAATGAAATCGTAGCATCCTAGTGGTAGGATTTGAAATTCTAATTCAGTTATATGGCTATCTAACTTAAATTGAACTTTTCCTACAATTTTAGTTGAGGTGATTTCCCACTAGCCAATTGTACTATCATTTTCCTTGTCGCCCTGGATTCTAATGCAATCTTTTAATTGACTTGGGTGCAAGAAAGGAATGCATGCTACCGCAATCAATTAAGATTATAAACGGCGTACCCTTGTAAGTAGCTAGAGATTGAATTATTGAACATTGGTGGTCCACTCCTTTCCTTTCCATGGTACCATGAATGGATCCTCTTTCAATTTCTTCACCTAATGTGCATTCCTTGTGTTGTCCAATCATGGTATTTACCCAAGCACCAATTTTTCTTCCATGTCCACGGCCTGGATTGTTGCTGTTGTTCCCTTAGTCTCTTCCACCAACCTGGTTTGGGCTAGGATTTTGAGAACAGTTAGGACAATCTACCCTTAGGTATCCAATTCTTTCTCACTAGTAGTAGTGTTTGATTCCTATCCCATTTGGTCCTTGGGTGATTGCATTAGCTCTACCATTCCCTTTGGCATTGGCCATGTTGGCACCACAATTTGGGTAGCCCCTTCCATAGTTGTTTATTGGATGGTTCCTTTGGCCATTTTGAGCAATTTCCTTGGCCATAGGTTTTGCTTGCATAAGAGTGTCTTTGAGATTCGTTGGTCTCATTGATTCAAGGCGAGTGTCCAAAGGTGGATTTAGTCCTAGTAGAACCTTGCAATCTGTTGAGACGCTGTCATTGGGGGTCCATATTTGTGCAAACTCACAAACTTAGAATAGTATCTTCCAAGGTTAGGCTTAATTGTTGTAAGTTGTAGAATTCATTCATCTTGACTGATTCAAAAGATAGGGGAAGATAACGTCCTTTCGTAGCTTCTTTGATCTCCTCCCAAGTTTGGGAAGCTCTTGTTACCCCTTTATCTTGGCAAAACTGTTTCCACCAAAGCTTAGCTTCTTTAGTAAGACAAAGATGGGAAATCATGGACTGATTTGTAGAAATATTTTAGCGGCTAGAAAATAGTTGTCCAAAGCCTCAATCCACATTTTGTAGCTTGCTCCAACACCTTGGGTCCTTCATCATGAAACCTAGGTGTTGGTGTCTGCTAGAGAAGAAACTTCTTCTCTTGGAGTTCCTTGTATGTTTCATCAATTTGCACTAGTTGGTGATTCTGATTATCTCTGTAACTACTTTGTTACAAGATGAGGTGGTTTGGCCTTCGTCTCTATGGATAGATAAGATTTTTTGGAGATTGGAATACTCTAGAAACTCATAATTTTATTACTTTACACTCCCGGTATAAGGGTTATCCTATCGAGAGAGATAACCTTTGTATATTGGTCATACACCCAACGATGTAGGATCATTGGCTCCCCATTGATTGTCACAGTATTATTAACATTCTATCCTTCAAATGAGAATATTGAACTAGCTTTAGTTCTTCAAGCCATTTCAACAACTTGATATGGACTTTCACATCTTCGTATACAGATTGAGTCTAAGTACAGGTAAGGGTCATCCCATCCTGAGATTTTGGGCTCCAATAAGCTTAAACAACTCCATAGAAAAGTCTTCTCTAATATAGCCATTACACTTTCTCTTAATTCCAAAATGTTTGGTTGCCAAGCAGTGGAGTGCATGATCTCAAAAATCACTCGCACAAGGTGTACTTCATCATTAACTTGTCAAAGCAGCTCAATTATCATCATAAGCTCATAACTCACACTCTTCAAAAATAATAATGAGACTTTATATTTATAAAAAATATTTACAAAGATGTATTGATCATACTATGATCTACCAATACATCATCTCATGGATCCTTTCCTCATGAAAAGTATCAGTGTCTATATTCTCATATCTTGGGGGATTCTCATGTACATGGCAAACAACATAATGTGGTGGCTATTGGGGGTAATCAAAACATCTCCTACCAAAATAAACTTTCTTGGTACTACAACAACTCTCTCAGGTGGTACTATTCGTAGCACTTTCTGATATATCCGCAAGGTTTCAGATACAGACTCATCCTCAAAGTCTAGTAACCATTCAATGAAGGCATTGAACAAAAGGTATATCTTAACAATCCTTAATTGTTCAGCCTATCGAATCCTCCATAGCTCATAATGAAGAAGGATGTTATGCCCACAATATATCTCCATATGTGATCTATTCCTTGGCTATAAACCTCTCATGTACCATGAGTTAGGATAAGGTTGCAATAGAATTGGAGGAATATAGATCATCTCCATTATCTCAAATATAGCCTC
This sequence comes from Lygodium microphyllum, assembly GCF_053477565.2. NCBI lineage: Eukaryota > Viridiplantae > Streptophyta > Polypodiopsida > Schizaeales > Lygodiaceae > Lygodium > Lygodium microphyllum. The sequence goes on along the minus strand of NC_141151.1, from coordinate 48,389,317 downwards.
ACGGTATGAGAATTTATTCAACCCTAAGGCTACTTGATACATGATGGGAAAAATATCCCACAAATGTGTAGCTTCCTTATCGCTAAGTTCATGATGAGCACAATGTGTATGCTAGTGTTAGTGCAAGATAATTAACAATAATTTTCTTCAAATAAGTGTGGTTATTTTATTAATTCGTCTTACACTAAAAACTCTTTTGAAACCTAGGCTCTAATACCACGTGTGAGGTGCCTCCTCCAACAGACCCGAAGGAGCCTTCTTAGTACTCGACTATAATTCATATCCATGCACATCACCATCCCATCTCCCCATGGGAATCCTTGGACTTAGTAAAACATGGGAATCTCAGTTCTACTTCACAAGGGAAGCATGAACAAGTCACCCCTAACACCAATCTAATGCCCACTTAAGAAAGTCCACTTTGTAATCAATCAAAGGTAGGACTGAGGTTAACACCACACTTGGTTCAAAGAGAGTGAGAGATGGGGGAGAGTGTGACTCGATCCCCCTACCCATTGTTGAGAAATAGACAAATGATGTATGCTCCAAGAGGAGCTGTCCTGAATCCCATATGCACAGTGAGGAGAGTGGAACAACTCAAAGCCTATAAAGCATTGTACTTGACTATGAAATGAACACAATATCATGATGCTTTATACTTTCAGTTAAGTGTCTGACATTGTCGATTCTACACAAGATTGTGTTTATGAGTCCAAGCTAATCTATCTTGGAACCTAATTCACTTGTGTAATAGTTTGTCTCTACTTGTCCATGTCATTATGAACTTGGTTTACATCTTTGATCCACCATAACTTATGTCATGTCCTAGATCCACATCATTTAACATGGTATCAAAGCCCAGTTGGGCATGGCATAGCTCACACTCTGAATCTCTAGTATCCCTTCATCTCTGGTGATCTCTAACCAGCCCACATTTAGCTCATATCTTTAGTTTCAACTTCAAATCTCAGTTGGACCTTGTGGCAGCCATAGCCAGCAGCACCCTGTTATCTTGAAGCTCCTGTATCTCACTCCACATACCAAATCTCTTTGAGCTTCCTTCTGGAAAGTTGTTCCCCACCTCACAAAGCTTCCCTATATCACATCAATCCATGAGATTTGGCTATCTGGACCTCAGCATTGTCACTATTGTCAGTTGCTGCCATAGCCCCAGTTTGTGGCCTGCAGGACATACCTCACTTTGAGCTCTCATATCTCTCAAGTCAGGCAATATTTCAGTGTGCTTTCTTCAAGAGGATTGTTCTTCTACTCAAGAATCTTCTGCCTATTACATCTAAGCCTAACATTGGATACTTACAAGCCTAGCATTGCTGAAATTTGACTTCGCTGCCATAACTATGCCTGGTTACGTTTCGCTGATCTGCGTGCATACTGCTATACCCAATCTTGATGATTATCATGGGGCTCTTGTAGAGCATGGAGTAAGCTACATTTCCATAAAAAAAGTTTTCAAAACGATCAACTCTAGCTCAAGATATCTAAAAAAAACCAGGCCTGGGTCAAAACCCTAATCCAGGAAGCCATAGCCATCAAGGTGCAAGCTCATTTTTTCCTCAATTTCTCATTCCCTTCAACTTAGGGCACACACTGCCACTCTTATCTGAGTTTAACTCAGTTCCCAGCAAGATTAACACTTCAAATCAACAAGCAAGAAGAAGATCAAGTACCGACATTCAATACTAAGCTCAAGAATAGTATCTATTGATACTCAACTAGTGTCAGTTGACACTAACCTCCTTGTGACACTTCACAAATCCCCCTTGCTGGTCTTTTCTCAGTTAATTGGAGTTGCTCAACATGGCAGAACTTGAGCAAATAGCAAAGTTCAATGGAGAAGGCTTCCATGCCTGGAAGGAAAAGACCATGTACCACCTAATGCGAAAGGACTTATGGGACTTGTTTGAAGATGATGCAGATAACAAGAAGGAAGATGATGAAGACGGGTTCGTTGAAGAAGACCAATTCAAATCCAAAGAATGGAAGAAGATGAATAATAAGGCACTAGGCATCATTGCTTGGGGATTAAGTGATGATGTGCTACATCATATATCTGGCATTAGAACTGCTAAAACCGCTTGGGAGGAACTTGATAAAATGTTTGGTACTCAAGTAAAGAATTCAAAGGTAAAACTTCTCATGCAGTTTTATAAACTGGATATCAAAGACAGTGCTTCTATGACCATACACATTAATAAGTTTAAGAGTTTAAAAACTCCACTTGCATCTCTTAAAAAGAATATTGAGGAAGATGAAGCAATAACCGTACTGCTTGCAAGTGTAAACAAGGATCCATATGAAAATCTTGTGTCCACTTTGAGTAATGTTCCAAGCCGCACACTTAAAGATATTGAGCATTCGCTACTTGATGAAGAAGGCAAAGTAAAAACCAAGAATGCAAAAGATAATGTCTCATCATCTAGGGACAATCTTTTGTACACCAAAGGAGCTGCTGGACCTAAAGAAAGAGATCGAGGATTCATCAACAACAATAACAAGGATCAGATTACATGTCACTATTGTGGTAAGACTGGCCATGTAGCTAGTGAATGTTTCCACAAGAAGAGAGCCCAACAATTGCAAAGTGATCATCACCAGAACCAATTCATGGAAGAAGGAGAAAAAGAAGAATATGCTTCCACTACCATCAACAACTCTGACAGATTTTTTTGAAGAACTTTCATTGTATCTTTTATATGTTTTTCCCATAGTGGATCTTTCTTTTCTTTAGTGAATTTGATTTGTACAACCCTTGCCAAGATGTAAAGTCTCAAGCTTTAACTTGACTAGGCTGCCTATGAGCTAGTCTTCCGGGCCATGTTATCATGAAGGGGGGGCAAAAGCTAGCAAGTGTAGGGACTCATCATTTGAGGGGGGGTGTTGGGAAATAGACAAATGATGTATGCTCCAAGAGGAGCTGTCCTAAATCCCATATGCACAGTGAGGAGAGTGGAACAACTCAAAGCCTATATAGCATTGTACTTGACTATGAAATGAACACAATATCATGATGCTTTGTACTTTCAGTTTAGTGTCTGTCATTGTCGATACTACACAAGATTGTGTTTATGAGTCCAAGCTAATCTATCTTGGAACCTAATTCACTTGTGTAATAGTTTGTCTCTACTTGTCCATGTCATTATGAACTTGGTTTACATCTTTGATCCACCATAGCTTGTGTCATGTCCTAGATCCACATCATTTAACACCCATAAGGTAAAATCTCAGCTCCAGCCCCCTAAAACAGTATTAAACTTGGCAGCTAATCCTACCAATATTGGGAGGGTCACGATTTAATCAACTCTATCTAGTGTCAAAAATTTACTCGACTTATCGAGTCTACCCAGCCATAGGCATCCAATCATCAGGATCAAAGCCTCCCACTTTTGTCGATGGGGTTTGCTTAGTTTTCTAATTAGCAAAGTATACTACCACACTATTTGGACATATAAATTAGCTTCCTTTTATTACACCATTAAATTAGGTTCGTTAAACTCAATCTTTAGCACATAACAAACAATTTGAAAAATCATATACTTTGTTTCATGATAACATCCAGAATCATCATTTCGCAGAGTGGTACAAAATCGTCTTTTCGCAGAAAGACACCATCCAGCGTAGGATAGAACCTTCTAATCCTTCGAGATTGGGCTATATGTGATCACACTCCATTTGTGGTCAACAGGGAATTTACTAGCTTAGAGGCCCTCTAAGCTTCCCTCAACCTCCAGAGTTGCGTCCTACATAAGAGGGGCACTTACCACTCGGCCCTTTGCCCTCTCAAGTGCTCGAGTGATCAAAAACCAAACAATACCTAATTCCCTCGAGAGCGTAGGACCCCCACCCACATGTGAGTTTTTCCATACTTTGGAGAGTGTTAGGGAGCATTGGGTTGGGAATCGCAATGTCCCAAACCACCACAATCCACAACTCGTACGACTGTGCAAGCCCAAAATCATAAGAGCCATAACTCTTCATTCACAAATCCAAAAGTAGTCATTACCATAAAACATTTTAACGCATTTATCAATGCGATACATGGAATCTATCCCCTCCATCAATTTTTGTGTTCCTTCCTAAAAAGTAACTGATAATACTAACATGTTTTTGTAATTTTAAGTATATTTTAACTTATCATAATCTATATAACAAACTAGCTTATCCCTCATTAGAAAATTGTAGAATTAATAGCTTAAAAAGTAATCCTTCTTGTATGTACTAAACTTGATTATCTCCATTCAACCATCCATTGTGATTATGGTTTATGGCCGCATCCTCGAGTTTTTGTGGCACAGCTAGCTCTTTGATTTGAATGGGTTCGGGGTTAACCTCCGCTTACACTTCAATATCGTGTTGAGTTCCCTTCAGCACAGCGGCCACTTCTTTGCATTGGGGAGCTCTCTGAGTATGACCTCGCTCAACATCTAGACATCTCTTGGGAGCCATGGAAGAAGCTGATGGATTCAAGGAGTGCTCCCACGTAGGTGTGGAGAGGGAGGGAGAGAGGTTCGACTAGTTGCAGCAGAGCTTCATTGCGTCAACTAGCAGAGAGACTTTTGCACGAGTCGTTGTGTTTGTGTGTGTTCTTGATGTGACAATCTACCCCTGTTTATATAGTAATCGAGGGGTAAAAGGAGGATGTTTGCTTTTTAGCGTTTTTGATTATGTCATCAATGATAAAGAGGAAACACTTTATTTTAGCTTTTTTGACGACGTCAGGGAGAAGCTCTATTTTCGTAGCATGAGGATACCAATTTAATGAATATATGGGCGCGCACCGCACATCTCATCATTGGGTGATGTCACTCCAAGACTCATGACTAAGGCGGTGACTAAGGCATAGACCTTGGCATCTTGGTCTTGGCATACTTGGCAATGGGCTACAAAGGCTTCGTTGGCGCCATTGGCTATGCATGAGAAGCTCCCACTAGTAATAAAATATTCCCAAGAGGTCACCCATCCCGATAGTGTCGTCACCCAAGTGCACTTAACTACTAAGTGACTATCCACTAGGCTAGTTCTTTTTGCTGTTATATACTACAAACATAGTCTTAATAAGCTAGTCTTGGGAGGGTCTCCCGGATTTTCCTTCCATGAACTGGCATATAATACCTCATTAATAATAACAATTATCTTTATAATGAGAGTTAGTTTCATAATTAGGATTAGTTTTTAAAAATGTGCGACATAAAATAATTTTCTTTGGAATATATATGCACATTAAAATAAACCAAGTAATGGGGACATTAGGTGAAGCTACTACCTAAGGATATGGAGGTGCCATTAAGGGTATAAGTTGCCAATGAGGCTTTTGAAGCTAGTCATGAATGTTAGAATATATGCATGGGAATTCACCCTACGCAAGGGTCTATGAGGACAGATGGATATGAATGGCCTTAAGGGGTGAGGGAAATGCTAACCCTAGCTTGGCAGAGGCTATATAAATAGCCTATGGGTCACTATCAAGTGTGAGATAGAGTGTACCCAAGTTGTACTCTAAGGAACTTAGTAAGCAAGATTTTTTTCTTTTCCTTTGAGCTCTCATATCCTTCTTGTGCACATTCTTCTTGCTGCAAACTTTGATTTTCCACATGGTATTAGAGCCTCCTCTGATCCTTTTAGCTTCCTCTATCCTCAACTTCACTAAGTGCACATGGTTTTCCATCATCTTCATCTTTTCCTTCTTACCTCCATAGCCAAACCTTGACCCCCTGACCTTGGAGGACTTGGGGAAGCCAAAGGAGAGCATTTCAACTCCTGACTTCTATTGAAGACTTCTTCCCCAATACAAGGCAACCTGGTGTGGCACATCAGATGCCAACATTGGGCGTCGTGGAAGGCAACATTGTGAAAAATGCAAAGACAGGCATAGATTTGGTTTGTCCATACTGTTGCTTGTATTGTAGAAGGCACAATCATGGTAGGCTTCTTACGGCAATGGTAGCCCCCCAAGTGGGATTCCTAACCCTAAAAGGGTTGGACAAAATTCCTTCTCTGCTGGCCACACAAAGGCAAATCCTAACTGCCTGTTTTCTAGCAGCCATAGCCAAACCTCAAGCTTTCTTCATATTTCAATTTTTTCACACTACTACTATCACTAACAGTGATTCTAATCACTGATTGATCTTCTCCAAAGTTAGTTGGAGATTTGAAAGATCTATTTCAAAGTTTCTTACCCTCGGTGGACCTCCTTAGTTCATCAAACAACCCACACCTCACATCTCAAGTGGCATAAACTTTGAGATGAGTGCTTATAAGCACTAATGTTGCATTTTACAATCATGTTGCTAGCTGGATATTGACTCAATCTGGTGTTTTTATCAGGAAATCAAATCCATCAAGTGCTTTATATCATTAACCTCTTCTTGCTTGGTTGTAAGGCTATGTGTACAACTATAAACACATAGACCATATCCCAATATTAGTTTGATGCTGGTACATCAAAGATATGAGTATTATTGTACTCTTATATGATTCTTCCCATAGCATAGAGTTGATTGATAAGCTGTGCTCCACCAAGAACTCCTCTAACAAGCCACATTATCAAGAAGAGCCTGAAGTCCCTCGTTGAAACCTAAGAAAACAGCAAAGCTTAAATCAAGAGTTGTTCGAAGAACAAGACCTCCTAAATCCTATCTTGAGATATTGGATATGTATGATTTCCAGTAGTTTTCAACTCTACAACTTTAAAAGTTGGCTATCAGTTTTGCTATTCAGTTGTACTTGGCCATCTATAAAGGACTAGACACTGCCATTGCTTAAGGCAATAGGTAAGACCTTCCTATAATGGCCATGGCCTATGCAAATGTAAGGCCTAAAATTCACAAGTTCAATGGAAAAGATTTCCATCCTTGGCAAGTCCTGGTAAAATACAAAATGATGGAAAGAGGCTACTGGCCCTTCATAAAAGGGACCAAAGTTATTGACCCATCCAATCCCCTTGATGTAGAAGATGATGGAAGGGCTCAGGCCATCGTCATGCTTCATTTAGATGAATCTTTAATTCATCATATTGACCAATTCTCCACTACCAAAAGGAGAAGTGGGATGAGCTTGAAAGGCTCTACAGTGCTACAGGGAAGAACTCTAAGATATTTCTCAAGATTGAGTTTATTAGCCTTGAGGAGTACAAACAGAAAGAATATCAAGCAAGTTTATTTCACATATGAAGAGGCTTATAGCACAACTTGCTTCCATTCAAGCACCCATCCATGATGAAGGTGCCATTGCCATCCTTTTGAAGTCTGTGAAGAAGGTTTTTCCAATCCTTGTGACTCCGAACCCGACCTTGGTTGAAAATAGTTGAAAGGTTCACCATGGATTTGAATATAATACAAATGGAATTTTCTTAAGATGGGTATAAAGTAGTATTGCATAGAGTGGATCACCATAAACAAATGGAGCTTATCTCTATGAAGAAGTTAAAGAGAGAAATTAAATTTAAGTCTTGTGTATGCACTCATCTTCTTTCCAAAGAGGATAAAGAGAAAGATTAATACTAAGTCTTGTGTATATGCTCTTCTTTCCAAAGAGGATGAAGATCAACCCACATCCACTTCAAAGAAGAAGAATTTAGCATTGAGCAAGTTGTTAGAAGAATACAAAGATTTATATTCAATGACAATATTCATACTAAATCTTGTGTATATGCTCTTCTTTCCAAAGAGGATGAAGATCAATCCCCATCCACTTCAAAGAAAAAGAATTTAGCATTGAGCAAGTTGTTAGAAGAATACAAAGATTTATATTTAGTGACAATATTCATCACCACTCAAGAGAGAGTTGATCATCCCATTGATTTGGTTCCTAACACCAAGCCCATCAACAAGCTACCTTATAGACAAAGTTTGAGCATGAGGATGTGGAGCGGCAAGTCAAGGAGTTGTTGTAGATGGGGTTGATCCAACCAACTCAATTACCTTTTGCCTCTCTAGTGTTACTAGTGAAGAAGAAGGATGGGACATTCCATATGTGCATTGATTAGCTAAACAAGTTCACGATCAAAAATAGGTGTCCCATTCCCTGTATCGATGGTCTCTTGGGTAAACTTAAGGATGAAAGAGTTTTCACCACGATACATCTTCATTTGGGATATCATTAAATTCGTATAAAAGAGGGGGATGAATATAAGATCAATGCATTTAGATTTGAAAGAAGATTATATCAATTCTTAGTGCTGAAATATTTTCTCTCATAGCCTACATTATCTTCCAAGTAAAGACAATATTGGGGGTAAAGGTACATGTGTCTACGCCTCCATGTATTTACTACACACACTATGACCACACACCTATATACTAATGGTGGCGAGAGCACCTATCACTGTCACTTTATTCTTTATTCTTTCAGTGACTATTGAATAAGGAAAGGTCGATCACACATTGTGACTATTGGAGTTCCCACATCTTGTGTATCTCTCTCTTACTCCATCAAGCATAACTCACATCTCTCTTGCTTCTGCTTATTCGTGCTTTCACTAGGGCTTCACCTTTCAGCTAATATTAGAGCCAAGGAACTTTACCAAGCATTCCTTCATCCCATGACAAAATCTTTAGCTTGAAGGTTTCATGGTAGTTCAACCCTCTTATTCCCAAGGTATGCATTGTACTTTTGCTTCTTCCTGGATTGTTCCTACTTCTTGAGGCCTACTTCAGGGGTTTACTAAGATTTTTTGGAGCTCTTAAAGTGACACATTGAGGATAATAACATCATCATTAAGGGCAATAGCAAACACATTGTTTGCACTTACTTTTTAGCGCTACTTCCCTACTCTACTCTAGCACTCCTCCAATCCCCTTGGGCTCCTTAGCTACTTGGTTGACCACTTGTGACACCTCTTAGGATTGCTTAATTGCATTTGAGGCATTTATTAAAGTGAAATATCTCAGTCATTGACTGTGGAACAGTGAAAACTTACTATAAACACTCCAAGAAAGCATGTATTTAGCTTCTCATTGCTCATGTGATACCTTTGGAATTTGGCATTAATGCTCGAATGTCATGGTAATGTATTGATTCATTGGCTTCATTTGAGCTCAATTAGCTTAGTTTGTGCATGGTCTTTACTACTATACACTATTTGGGCAGCAAGTTTTTAACTAGGAAGTTTATGCCTATTAAGATTTAATACCATTCAAGCATTCCACGTAAATATATTGATACTTAGTATTGATGCTTGGACCCGAATACGATTATAAAATACTTTGGAGCTTGGATTTGAGCTAAAGTTTATGCCTTGGAGCTTTGGCTATCCACTTCAATTGCTTTAGTGATTTTCATTTTATGGATTTGAAGACTCATTGGGTGTTATGCTCTTAGATGTATTAGTTAAGGTCTATGGATACACAGATGACATGATAGTAAAAGCAGTAACAACTACCACTATAGTAGAGACTCTTAGATGTCTCAATCTTGCAAGAAATCTCATAGTAAGTCATGTGGTCGTAAGTCCTATTTGGTATATGATTGTTGTGGGAAGTAGAGTCATATTTGATCGTAGTGCCATAAGCTGCATGATGATAAGTGCAAAGAGAAAGGCAAGGAAAAGCACAAGAGAATTCTGATGTCACAACATTGTCCCTAGTAAGTCTAGTGTGAAAATTGAAGAGATGAATATATTGTAGCTAGAGTCAGATGATGATTACATCTTAGTAGCTTCCTCTCTTGATGCTTCTTCTACATATTCTTAGTGTTGACTACTTGATTTTGAGGCTTCCTTTTACATTGCCCAACATAGGGATTGATTTCATTCATATTGTAGCATGACAAATTATGTACAATTAGAAAATGAATCAGCATTGGATATTGCTAGTATTGGAGATGTACGACTGCATTTCTCCTAAACATCTCTTCTACTCTACATTATGTATGTCATGTATTGGTTTTGACCAAAAGCCCTCTATCGGTTGGATAGTTGGATGATGTAGGCTATTATGTATCTTTTGGTGATTTTTGCATGGAAGATTTCTCATGGAAATCTTGTCTTTGCTCAAGGTGCCAAGACTGGCAATCTCTATGCTTTATTTGTGTATGGGCCTTTTAAGCATGTTTTGGCTATGAATGACATACCATATGTATCTGTATGACATCGTCACCTTGGAAACATGTCCATAAAGGGAATGAAAATACTTACTCATTTGCAGTCTCTTCTGCATCTTGATTACAAATATTTTGATTCTTGTGACCATTGTCTTTATGGTAGGTAGACATGCACTTCTCATAAGAATTCTAGTATCATGTGTATGGAGGAGCTTTTGGCTCTTGTGCATTCTAATATATGTGGTTCCATGCCTTGTCAGCAACCATTGGGTGGCATGAAGTATTTTGTTATGTTCATTGATGATTATTCCCATGAGGTATGGGCATTTCTTACTAAGCAAAGATTGGATTCTTATTTGCGTTTCAATGTTGGCTTATTCTTTTTGAGAATCAGTTTGCGTATAGGATAAAATGTCAAGGTTTGACAATGGGGGATGAGTATATATCTAAAGCATTTAAGTAATTTTTTTATGAGAGGGATATTAAGCATCGGTTGATCACCCCATATACCCCACCCTATAATAGTGTTGGAGAGTGCATGAACATGACCATTTAAGAAAGAGTCTATAGTATATTAGTCAAGTAGCCTTACTGTAGCATGTTTGGGTTGAGGTAGTTACTAGTACTATACATTTGATAAACAAATCCCCACGTATTACTATTAGTTGTGTCAGGCTATAGGAGGAGTTCGAGTCTAGAAAAACTCATGTGTATGTGTATCTTAGAGTCTTTGGATGTGAGACTTTTTGCCATGTACCCAATAATGAATGCAATAAACTCGATCCTAAGTCAATGAAATTTATCTTTCTTGATTATGGGGATGCCAGTGAGATGGACTATTGCTTACAGGATCTGTAGGCCCGCAGAAGGTCATTCATAGCCATGATGTTTTTTTTCATGAGGAGAGAATGCATAAGCAGCCCGAGTAGGTAGTCAAGGTACGCGGGTGATCTTTCACAAGGAGTATTCTATTATCATATAGCTAGGTAGATACCCTATAATTGATGTTCCACTAGTTTGTAATCATGATGGTGGATAGGATATACAAGCCCCACATCCTATTTTGAGATAGTCTACAAGAGATAGACTTGATCTATTTGTGTCCTCCATCAACTATGTTATGGTGATAAATTCTAGTGAGTCTCTTACTTATGAGGAGGCCATGCATATAGGTGATAGTCACTCTTGGAAGAGGATCCTCTAGTTCGAGTTTGATTCATTGCAGAAAAACCATCCATGGGATTTGGTTCCTTTGTTCAATGGGAAACTTGCATTACCATATAAGTGGGTGTACAAGTTGAGAGTACCCTTGGATACCCCAAGCTAGCATATAAGGCCAAATTGGTTGCTAAGGGTTTTACGTAAGAGCATGGTACTGAATTTGATAAAGCCTTTTTTCCTATAGTCAAGATGACTGTCCTACACTTGGTTTTGGCCATGATTGCACAATTAGATATATAGATCTTTATTAGATGGATATGAAAATGGTTTTTCTGCATGGGGACTTGCAAGAGGATATCTATATGCATCAGCCTAAGGGCTTTATAGAAAAGGGTAGAGAACATCTAGTATGCAAGTTGAGAAAGAGTCTTTATAGCCTTAAGTAGGTACCTTGGAAATTGTACCATAAGTTTGATGCTTTCATGCATTCATAGGGATATACTTGCTGTGATATGGATTTCTATTTATACACAAATAAGACATGTGAAGGTAGCATTATTATCTTGATGCTTTATGTCAATTATATGTTGATTGTTGGGAGAGCTCATGATGTGCTGGATGCTTTGAAGACTCAACTCAAGAAGAGCATTTATATGAAGGACATGGAAGAGACTCATATATTCTTGGTATGCACATCATGCACGATCGCTCTTAGGGTCTCCTTTACCTGCCATAGTAGGCATATATACAAAATGGGCCTGAGCAATTCCATATGCAGGATATTAAGCCTATTAGATATACTTTACCTTCCCATGTGAAGTTTAGTTAATCCAAATGTTCCTAGTAAAATGAGTAAAAGATAGAGATGGATCCATACTGGTAGTTTGATGTATGCCATGATAGCCACTCACCCTAAATAGCATTTGTAGTAAAACTTGTGGTGTGCTACATGGCTACACCTGGCCGATGATATTAGGACATCGTTAAAGGTATTATGAGATACTTGAAAGGCACTACAAATATTTGAATTTTCCATTATGGCCAAGATACTATAGTCATGGGTTACACTAACTCTGACTATGTAAAGATGTTGATAATAGAAAGTCTATCCCTCTCAGTATATCTTCACTTTTGCTGGAGATGTTGTCTCTTGGATGTTTAGGGCGTAGAAATGAACGGCCTTATCTAACAGAGTATGTTGCAATAAATTGAGGCTTATAAACAGGCCCTATGGTTAGGCCATCTTGTGGTAGACCTTAGTATTATTGTTACTCTTACTTTACATTAAGATTCTATGAGTGCTATTTAGAATCTAGTATTCCATGCAAAAACAAAGTACATTGAGGTATGCTATTAGTCTATCAGAGAGGTGGTAGAGGGTGAGTCTGTTGAGGTTTGACTAATGAGATTCTTGCAAATCTGCTCACTAAAAGTCTCTCAACGGAATGTTTTGCCTTAGGAAGATGATGGGCATAGGATAAAATTATGCCCTTATTCTATTGTACTTTATGTACATTTGTACTTTGTCACTTTTTTCTTGTTCTCTCCTCACTCAAGACACATTCACTTTTAAGTGCAAGATTGTTGGGGATGAAGACACCCATGTCTATACTACCCTGTATTTACTACATGCACCATGACCACATACCTATACACTACAAGTAGTAGCTACCCATCATTGTCAATTTATTCTTTACTATTTCAGTGACTATTGAATAAGGGAAGGTTGGTCACACATTATAACTGTTGGAGTTCCCACATTTTGTATCTCTCTCTTGCTCTCTTGCTCCATCTATCATAGCTTATATCTCCCTTGCTTTTGCTTGCTCTTGTTTTCACTTGGGCTTCACCCTTCCGATGGCACTGGTCTACACTTTAAAGCTATGATTTTGAAATATCCTACATGACTGGTAAAGATAATATTGTGGTTGATGCTTTGTTAAGAATGTGGATATGTTCATTTTTGTCATTTCTACCCTATATAAAGATTGGATCCATGACATACAGGAAGAGTATTTTTTTGATGAGAAAATAACCACTACGATTAGAGAAATTTAGCAAGGAAGATATGGAGAGTATCTTGATTTTTCATGGAAAAATGGACTTTTATGGTACAAAGGATAGGTATATTTGACACCCCAAACATCCTTCAAGCATCACATCTTATAAGAAATGTACTCCTCACCATTGGGAGGAAACCATGGGCTATTCGAGACATTAGACACTATCTATAAGAGCTTTTATTGGAAGGGCATTTGATGGGATGTTAAAGATTATGTTATGCAATGTTTACAGTGTCACAACAAAATAAAGAGTCCATGCTTCTGCTTGGTGGGTTGCTTCATCCATTACCTATTCCTTAAGGGAAGTTGACCGATGTAAGCATGGATTTTACCATGGGATTACCTACAGCAAAGCATGGATGGAATAGCATTTATGTGGTTGTTGATTGGCATTCTCCTGTCTAGGATATAAAGAAAAATACATCTCAAGCTTGTCAAACCATTCTTCTAATTCAGTAAGGGATGGAATTTCATCCTTGAAATTAGAAATGGTTATTTTCTCCTTATATTCCCACTCATATTGATGATATTGGCCATTATTGTGTTTCTTTCCATTTAATTTTGGACCAAAAGAATCTTGATTTTGAACATCATTTTGAACATATGGTTGTTGCTATCCATGAGTATGTACAAACACATTTGGCTGATTAAATTGACCTTGTGGCAAAAAGAGAGAGTTTCCAACAACATGAGGCTGTCCATAGACTTGATGTCCATACATTGGAGAATGTATATTTATTGTGGCATTCATTGGCGGTTGCTCTCAACTTATTTGATGAGACCAAAATTGATTTGAATGAGGACCTTGTTTAGAAGGCTGATTATTTATATGATTATTTTTGACTTAATGTTTCTCTCCAAAAGAATTTGGAACTGAATTTACATGACCATATCCATTGTAATGGTGTTGCCCATGAGAATTATTACATCCACTTGATTGACCATGATAATACCTTTGTTCTTCAACTCTCTTCATGTGTAGATTTAGGGATAGTAGATGGCTATCCATAAAAAGATTTGTAAAAAGGATGGTATCCATGGGTGTCATCATCAAGCCTTGAATTAGCATGAGCCTTATCTTCCAAATCCTATCCATGAGGGCTAGTGTAGGTCTTGGGTTGATTTAGGGGCTAAAATTGAGGTTGAAAATGAGAGGGCTGAGCTCTTGATGGCTCTCCAACTTCATAGTGTCCAACAACATTGGGAGTTGTGGTCTTTGGCTATTCTTGAACAATGGGAAGACTTGGAGCATTTGGAATTGCTGTAGATAATATCCTCTCACTCAAGAGAGCCACAAGATTGTCAATGCCTGACTTCATGTCCTTTATGTCATTGGAGAGTTGTTGAAAACTGTTAGAATGAGTAGTGCCAACCCCATTCACTTGATTGTTTACTGCAACATGTGTTGAACTAATCTCTAGCCCCTCATTATCATGGTTCTCAAGGTAAATAGCCTCTTGTGAATCTTCACACTCTTTATCCAGCTGATAGTCCCTTAAACATACACTGATAGTATCAATTATGGGTTCCTTTCTTTTATTTTTAGCTATAGGTGACGTCCTGTCCTACGTGTATAGCAGAAGAAAAACTCAAATATCTTGAGCTCTAGTGATCCAAATGACTAACTTTTTGGCTCTATATAAAGCTTAAGATGTCCCCTTTCAGATGAGCTATCAAGTAATGAAAATGATTGAGCACAGAAAATTTTGCAAATAGTTTACTGTAGCTATCTGGAATTTCCTACAACTTGTGAAGGCTTTGTTTTGGTCATTTAATGACTTGCACCATCAATTTTATGCATGTACAAACTATGTAGACCTGCAAAAGAACTCCATATATCTACTAAAACTGAGAATCACCTTTGCAAGTAACCAAAAGATCCAACTGTGAGCTATGAAATAATGATCCAATGAATGGAACCTTGTTTGAATACCCTATTCCAACTCTTTATTGCTGACCCAAATTACAAATGCCACAAGTAGCACACATCTTGCTCAGCATGTCCCAATTTTCCAATTGCATTTACCATACATTTTCCTTATTCAATGGCTACCATGTATTTGCCATTACATCATGTAATTAGTGCCAATTACATCATGTTGTAGACTGAATTCTTGTGCCTTTGAAGTGGTACTTGCACCTAAAATTAATTGCATGGGATCTGAAACTTGAGGGGTGTGAAAATTTCCCTCTCAAGCCAGGTTATGCTCCTCTTCAAGGTCCTTTTCAGTAGGGGAGGGTCACCTCTCTTTTGTCCTACCAACTTGCCCAACATCCACTTTTCCTCGTGGGTATAGACATGGCAGGTCAATGCTAGGCTAAGAAGACAACATGAAATGCATGTATTGAAAGGGATTTGATTGCCATTTCATGATATGCAAGAACTTGGAAGAAATGGGGCTGAAAATGAAATGGGGATAGGTAAGGAATACCTACAGCAGTGACTCGTTACTTTACAATTTTATTCCACTTACCATTGGGCAAAATTTTCGTTCATGGCAATGAAACAAGAGGCAAATAGTTCAATGTCAGGGTTATAGCAAAATGGATGAGAATTCGAGCCATTGGAAGTGATTATTTCAATGAATGTAAATGATTAATAAGGGATTAATCACTAAGGTAGCTCTATGGACTATTCATGAAGTGCATTTAAGAAAATGATTGGAATTTTGAATCATTTTAATCCCTCTTTCATCAATTGGATTGGCTAAGAATTTGGATTCAAAAGAGAGAGATTAAAGATTATTGAAAGTTAAAGGGAGCTCTCTGACTCAACCCTCGAGACCTATGGACCGCTTATTGGTCAATCATTTCAAGCCGAGCGGCCATGGCTACCTCTCACATAGCTAACACGCTATCCCTACCTATGGTGTGTAGTGAGCTTACCTTGAATCTCAATTGAGTACCTTCCTCTCTCTTGCATGCCAGTAGCTCCAAAATCCTTGATGCAAGCTCAAGCAACCTCAATCCCTCTCCATCAAGCTCCATCCTCCATAGACACGCGAGACAAGAGCAAAGAAGAGAAGAGAAGAAGATAAAGAAGGAGATGGGGAGCTTCTTCTCCTCAATCCCTCACTCTCACACACTCACTCCCTCACTCTCTCACACTCCCTCACTCAAGCACAACCAAAACGACAAGAGAAGAAAAAGAAGAAGAAGCTTTCTGCCACATGCCAAGAATCAGCTCTCATTTACTTTTTGAACCTTGTATACAAAACCCTTTTTCCATTGAGGGGTCATCCCCTTTTTACATGGCCAGTCATAGCCTAGGCCCTTTTTTTCCATTGTTCTCCTATCTTCCTAGCTTCTTTCCTACCGCCCATCTGCCTTTACAGTTTGCACGGGTGAGAGCCCGTGTGCTCTTTTACAGAGGTTTTGGCTGCGCCTTTATATTTAAAGGTGCACCTTCTTGCTTTGCAGCTTCCATGGTTGTGTCTTATATTGCTGGTGGTTGTTTTCATGCTTTTAGATTTCTTCCGGGCCCACTTTCTTGTAGGGCGCCTTTTCCTTTTTTTCGCCTTGTTCTTTTCCTATTGATACCTTGTTTTCCGCTTCCTTCGCTTTGTAGTCAACATTACCCCCCCTCCTAGTTGAGTGCCAGTCTCATGGCACTATGGGATGGTGAGGCAGATGGTGTTGCTGGGACAGCCAGATGGGTTTTGAGTTTGTGTATGAGCTTTGTAGGAAGGTCTGTTGGAGGGATTTATACCATCAAAATTGAAGAGAAAGTTGGATGAATCCGTGCATGGAGAGAGGCAAATATGCAGAGCCATCTTTAAAATTGGAGATATAGTTGGACAGATCTGTCATTTGGCCCTTCGTGGTTGCCTTCTCCTACATTGTTCCAAACGAGGTTCTTCATTCGGTTGTTGACTAGGGTTGTTGTGTCCACCCCTTGCTTTGTTGGACCTAAAAAGAAAAGAAGGTGTACTACCTGGGGGTGTGTCAGCCTTACCGTGCAGTTCGTGGTGCCTGTGGTTGTGGAACTAGGAGATTGGTCTAACCTAAGCCCTCAGTGATGTCCCGCGCTTGAGGACCCAACTTGTGTTTAAGGGAGGTGTGATGTAGGGGGCTTAGAATGATAGGTCAAACCATAGGTAAGAATTACTTGCTAGGTATGTCCTATCCTTGATGTGCCCAAAGCATGTGTCGTGGGGTGGTGGGCCTAGGTATGGAAACCCTAGGTACAGTGATTGTGACACTGAAGGTGCTTTTTTGGGGGGGTTCAATGTTTCCACCCCCCGCTTATTTTTTTGGGACGTAGATGATTATAGCTAGCATTTGGATGCAAGGGGTGCTCTTAGGCTCTTCCCTGATCTTCCTTGAACAATTTGCAAGGTGGTCTCAAGGACTTAGTCAAAAAGGCGCGGCTTTGCAGGTATTCCTTGATGTTAGCCTTTGCATTAAGAGGTGTGGTTGGCAAGAAAGGATGATTACACCTCGTAAAGTGGCTATCGCTCATGTCTTCAAGGATCCTCATACAAAACAAGGGAAGCAAGGTTGCCCTCATCATGAGCCTAGCCATAGCGCAGCTATCTATTCCTAGGTTAATGTCAAAAAAGAGTGGGGGAAGGTGGGCCTCCTCGGCTACTAGCTTTTTTAAAAGAAAAAACCTAATGGTCCTAAGGTAATTACAAGTAGTTATGAAGGCTAGTTTCGGGCAGGAAGAGAAATCCTTGAGGAAACGGTTGATGTAAGGGTGCAAATCCCCTGTTCTGAAGGTCATGCATTCCTCAAGATTTGTTGCATTGACATTGTAGATATTCAAGAAGTCATACCTGTCATGCACCCCTATCGTAATCCACTCCGTGTTTGCAAGGGTAGGGCATGTAGACAAGATCATTCCATTCTTCTTGTAGCGTGCCGCAAAAGGCCATCCAAGAATCAAAATTGGTGTTCCAAATCCTCCTCTACCACTTTGGCTACGCCTTGTAACCTTGGATGGCTTTGGGAACTTGATAGACTTTATCCTGCTAATAGTCTGCGGGTTCCTACCTCCCTTGTGTGATCACGATGCTTCGCTCCTTGACCCATTAGTCCGCTAGAGTATTGCCCAACCAAATGATCCTCTCTACTACCTCCAGGGGTAAGACTTGATTCGGTCCAAGGCTTGTGGGTAAAGGAAGGAGAAATCAAAGGGTGGGATTGGAGCTCCCGTTGTTGCAAAATAATCAACACTTGCAGCTAGTTGACGAGATGGTGATCCTCACATAGTGGCATGGGCTCGTCAGGGAGCTGCTGTGGCTGCTCTTGCGCTCTTTGCTGGGCTTGCTCCACAAGTTTCTGTCTTCTTCTTTTTGCAGCAATAACACACTCAGGAATGTGAGCACCCTTTAGCTCTTCTAGATGTAGATTAGGCAAGGGCTAACTGGGTTCTCTGATTTGTGGTTCTTCTTCGAATACTTGCTCGAAGTCTTCCTCAGTGTCTTGTTCCATAGTTGGTTGGATTGGGGGTGGATGGGGTTGCTCTTGTTCCTCGAATCCAAGTTCCTTGAGCTCATTGATGGAGAGGCTGGCCTTTTGCTACTCCTTGGTTATGCATGTGCCAGTTGGGTGTGCACTCTTGCAGGCCATACCTTAAAGATCTTGTTGTTAATTCCAACTTCCTTTTCATTCTCTCCGTCGAATCCTTGCCTTCAAATTGGGTGACATGAATCATTGCGCTCAAGAAAGCTTTCATCTACATGATAGAGCATGCTTCAATAGCCTCAGCTCTATGGCCAGGGCACTCTGTCAAGCCCCGCACTCTTTCAAAGTTGTGCCTCTCCCACTACTGTTCCTTTTCTTCCAAGTTTTCCTTACCCCTCTCCATCTCCTATGATAGCATCATCACCACCTATTGCTGCTCATTCCACACTTCCATCATTTAGGTCTTCTCCTTATCCCGGTGGTTCAGCTGCTCTTCTACTAACCTCCTACCTTGCTCAACCATTGAGCACTGCTGGTAGGCTTCTGCAATCCTTTTCGATAGATCTTCAGTAGTTTCCACACAGTTTTCTAGCTTTGCCCGGTGTAGCTTTCTTTCGGTCATGGCCATGGCCATTAGTGCCTCCACATCCTCCCAGGCATTCTCCAGGTCATCTTGTAGGCTTCTTGTGGCTTTGTCAATGGCCTCTTCCTTTATTGCCAAAACGGATCCTATTTCTCTCGCTAGCCATCCTTGCTCTTCCATTGCCGGCCTAAGGTAGAATACCAAGGCATCCTCCTGTTCTTGGCATTGTTCTTCTGATGCTTGGTTTCCTTCTTGTGGGCTCTCTTGTGGCTCTGCATTCATAGCTCAATGTATTGTTGGATAAGCAACTTGAGGTCCCACTACTCCGCCACCAGGTCTTGGGCTTCATCCTCTATCCTTTACCTTAGGTGATCTTTGTTCTCTTGTGCCTCCTTTTCTTTGGCAATGAGCTACTCTTCTAGGTTTCAATTTTCTTTTTGATGCTCTGCAGCTTGCCATGTCATCCCTAGCCATAGAGCTGCAGCAACTTCTCTTTCTGCCTCTAATTCTACAATCATGGCCTTCTTCTCCTCCTTAGCCTTCTCTATCTGGGCTAGGAGTTCAGCTACATAGGCATTGTAGTCCGCAACTAGGGGCATCGTTGGTGGTGCTGTGGTGGTGGATGTTGCCAACCTTTTCCGCTTTGGGTCTTGCCTTGACTCAATGTCTGCTGCAGCTAGTATTTTGGCTCTTGCCCGTGGCACCATCTCCTGTACCTTCGTGATCAAGAACTACATCATGGTGATGAGCTGAGTAGTGTCTATGGCCAGTGCTAGTTCCTGTGTTGAAGAGGTGGTGGTGGCAATGTAAGGTGTGAGAGTTAAAGGGAAGGGATGCGATAGGGCCTTTCCCTTCCCCGGAACAACTGGGGATCCTGTTGCTACCACTTGGTTTGCCTTCGTGTCATGGGCTCAAGGTGGCCATTTCTCCGGGCTCGTGGGCCTCCTCTACAGACCTGTGCATGGCCTGCACCTTATTTTCATCCTCCTTTCTCCTTAGCTCTTTTGCCTCTTGCTTTGCTTTTGTCTTTCTCTCATCTTCGGCCCTCTTCGGCACTTTTTGGGCCCTCCTCAGCTTAGTTTGTTCCTCCATTGTCTTTTTTTTTTGGTCTCCTTCTGTAGCTTTGATGGGGTTCCCTCCTTTGGCACCTTTGGCTCTCCTTGGCTGGACTGCGTCTCCTACTCTTTCCTATCACTTGTAGTCCTTTCCATGGACTGCACCTATTCATGGTGAGGCGGTTGGTCAGGGGTTTTCCCTACTCCCTCTTTACCTCTCTATGTGTCCTTCAAGGCCTCTTGGATGATGGTTTTTAGGATTCAACCAAACCTGATGGTGGATGCCTTGGAGGAGGACTTCTTTCAAGCTAATCTTGCTATGTAGGCTCCTCTCTTGCCACCGATTTACCAGTGGTCAATGAGCTTTCAATAGTTTTTCGCATGAAGGAACTCCAATCTATTTCATTGGGGGATCCAACTGCAATGCTCTCCAACAATGGCACCCCGATTCTGTTCATAAGGACATTGTACCTTTGACTGGAAAAGAGAGCGTGGACCATCTTTGCCTATAGCTTAATCTCAAGATTTGGGATATTTGCTAAGCTTATCTCATCCACTATGCATATGATAGCCTTGTTCATCCCTAGCATGCTATACACGTCCCTCTTTGGGAGTCGCTCTATTCTGCTAGTCAAACCTAGGGCCTTCTCCACCACCACATGGCTCAATTCCACCTCTACTTGGTGGGCTTCTTCCCCTTTCCTGATTGTCACCATGCCACAGTTTCTATTGGCATTAAAGCTCCTCGAAAATTTTGTGCACTTTTTGTAGTTGTGACCTTCTCTACGTACTTTTGTAGGCTGCATTGGTCCACAAGTTTTATGGGTGGCTCTTCCATGGTGGTGTCTTCTAGGTTTATGGTGTGCTTGAATGTGAACATGCTGTAGCCCCTTGTTTCTACCATCAAGACATACTTAGCTTGCTCTTCCTCTGTGAACTGGAGCTTGCTACCTTTATCTTGCCCTGCCATTTTAGGTTCTTATCATATATCATGGTCCACCATTAGCATTCTTAAGACATTTTCTTGCTGGAAGATAAAGAGGAGTTGATCATGCTTTTAAGGAAAGAAGAACATGCTTTAAGCATAAAAGAGAACTTTCATTTGAGAAATATTATTCATTTCTAGAATTTTATGACACTTTTCCTTGATTTCACTTTACTTTACCTTACCCCCTCCCGCGTTTGGAATGAGAATAATCCTTCCTAGGATTAGACATTTGAGCACAGTATGGTGCTCGCATGATGATCGAGATTACGAGGACTAATGTTTACCAGTGTTGCATCAGGGGCCATTGGTATGTTATGCATCACCACTCTAGGATCCACTCCTTTGAGCTCACATCCACATACTCTTGCATGAGCACAATGAGACTGGCCTCTTCCTCATTAGTCAAGGCATCCGCTATAAACACCAGTTGAGGCTTCTTGCCTTCCCCTGCCAAGTTAACTTCCTTGACCTTGGCAGGTCCCTCAATTGGCTCACTTGTATGTCCTTGTCTTTTTGCCCCCAACAGGACCACTACCCTGTCATCTTTCTTAAACTTCATAAAGTGTTTCAGTATGTCCTATGGTTTCTTCTCCCTTTTAGATCTTTGTACGACCATGAAAACACATCCAAGTTCTCTTTCAGAAGGTCATGTAGGATTGACAATTCCTCTTTCAAGAGGCTAAAACCCACCTTCAGATGATGTTTAGTACCATTGACATCCACGAACGTTAATTGCTTTTCACCTTTCACTTCATAAATGAAGGTCCCACAAATTGCCTCTAGGTATAGATCCGACTCCTTCAAGGGAGTGGTCTCTTCACATGATGCTCCACTAGAACCAACTTCCTCTTTTAATGAGGGTTGGACTGACTCCCTGGGGTGCTGAAAGGGTATCATGACTGTTTTGAATCTGATGGGAGGATTACTTATCTCTTGACTTGAAGATTCATTATCTGAGGATGCATCCAGAAATGTTACATAACAAGAATCTTCGGAGTTCTGTTTGGGCTACCGTTCTGTTGTTTTGCCTTCGTCTTCTTCATCTATCCTCTCCTTATTTCCTTCAATCGACCATGCCTCAGGTGGATTGACGGGTCCTCCTTGGTGCGTTCGGTCCTAGCAGGTTGGTATCTCTAGGTCACTCTCTCTACTGACCTCTGATTTAGAGTTAAACTCCCAATCCTTGCTAGAGGAAGGAGTTTCCCTTGGTAGTCTGGGTCTCGATGGGTGCGTCCATCTTAAGCAGGGGTGTTGTGAGTGGTTGAGCTATCCCTGCTTGTTTGTAATCTATTACTCCCAGATGCTCCAGCAGCCAAGAGCAATCACACTCCATTTGCATGACTCTTCTCTCAATCCTATAAGCACTCCCTTTTTGGGGCTTGGAGTCTGCTTTGAGCTGTTCTATCACCCTTCCTTTACTATTGTATTCTACGATGTCTACTTCCTTGGTTTCCTCACTACTGGAGTGGCAGTCCTCGTACTCATCATCAGAATCGGCTCCTCTTGTCTACTCGTCATCCCCTAGACTCTCATCTCTATCTTGTCCTTTGTCGGTGACTAAGGCCCAATGGTACATTAAGTTCACGTCATGCACCTTAGTCCATTTCCGCTTAGGATTGTCCAGGAGGTCTCTGAGGGGCTTGAGATTAGTAGCGGGATTGCTAGTCGATTTGCCCTCCAAATACTTGAGGATCTCATACAATTCTAGCCTATTGCTAGGAACATGGGAAGAGATAGGTCTAGGTTGCCTGCTTGGGCTCTTGGCCATCATACAAAGTGGCACTGCAGGTTCCCTCTTTAACACACTCATAGTATTTGTCGCCTGTTTGTACATCTCCTCCTTGTCTGAGAATGGGAGATCGATGATCGCTAGGATGTGCATCCAATCTCACTCATCCTCAAGACGAGGGATGTATTTTGTTAGAGGTCCATGAGAATTTTGTATTGGTGCATCATCCCTAAGCATGGCAGAGATGGCATCCAGGTCGACAGGGGTTGTTTTCCAAGTATTCATCTTGACCTTTACCACTTACGTTCGGTTCCCTAAGACCATCAGACCATTGCCTCAGTCTTCAATGACTCTAGCGTTCCTCATCCACAGTCGTCCTAGCAGAATATTGTAGTCCACTCCCTTCATGACAATGAAGTTCTCAGAGAACTGGACACCCGAGATCTTCACTGCCCAATTCTTTAAGACTCTAAATGGCCTTGCTTTTGTTCCATTAGCTAGAGTGACGTTGAACTTAGCAGCTTTGATAGGCATGTTTCCCTAGGCTTGTACGTCTCAACACACTCACTCCTGCCCTAGTATCTATGATTCCCTTTTATGTTATGTCTCCTAGGGCCAGGATGGGCAAAACTATGTGTGTCTTAGTGACGTCCCAAAATGCATTAACATGTAGTGACTACAGCAATGAGTGCAGTGTCAAGCTGGGTATCTACGTGACTGCATCGTTATCCTGCAAGTTAGCGGTGTCGCAATGTGTAGGGTCGAAGGTCACCAGAGGGGTTTGGCAAGAAAGCTAGACAATATAAATGGAGAAGTGCCTTCAAGAGTTTAGTAGATTACAGTGAATGTTAAAAGGTTCAAGAGGTACTTGTTGGTTAATCACTAGGGTCTGAGAGAGAAGATTGGTTTGGGGTTCAAGTGCTTAGACTCCAAAGTTGGTTGAGATAGGAGAAGGGTTGACACAAGAGTATTACCTCATAATTTTAAATTCAAGTCAGGCTTGTTTTCTTGTAAGAGCAGTCACAGATTATGAAATTAAGTACATGTATCATCAACAACTCTGCATCCCATCATTCAACTTTGTATGATTACATTCAATGTAAACTGAAGCTTATGATTCAATTACAAGGCTTGATGGATAAATAACTTTTCTTCAAGAGAGCTTCAAATAAAGATCCAGATAAGGTTAAGTTTCCACAGCCAAGAAGTTAAGAGGAAAAGCTCCCCTTAATTCAACTCAAAGCATAAATGAATGGTCTTCAAACATTGCCCTACCATAGGAGCTCATAATACATGCATGTTTTGATAGAATGTCAACTGTAAAGCAAGAAATAAATTAAAATATTACTGCCAAAGCTAACTCTCTGAATATGGCTGAAGATAACAGCCCCAAATCAGCCCATAAACTCTCGAGATTCACCTTTGATGATAGCATAAACTTTCTCTAGCATAGAGTGCATAGATCAACCAAATACAAGTGTAAATCAAACCATATGAAGCAATAGAGGAATAAAAGAGTCAGTTTTCCACAGATCACTGTGTGGACTGTCTATTTTAGCCCATAAACATGCCATGTACCTCCCAAGAAGACACCTTGATGTACAAAAATAGCCCCTATATTCAAGAGCATGTAACAAGCAATAGGTAGCTTGCAATAGGCATGTAGAAGTAGGAGAGAAGAAGGAATTCATGTTTCTCTTCTTTGCCTTGTAATTAGCCACCTATTTCAGCTTCAAGCATATACATAGAGCAATCAAGATTCTTTCTTGATACCCCTTCCACAATGCTTACGCAATATGAGCATAACAATGTAGACCAATAAATGTTCATGAATCTTCAAGAAGAAAAGAATAAGTGCTACTCCACATAATTCTTTGTTTGGGCTAAAATATTCAATCTATTGTCTTCCTAAAATCAAGTCAAGAAGGCTTCTTGACACATCCCTCTTCAAGCTTCTACAATAGGAGGTTGCAGTAAGCTTTCCAAGAGCAAATATGAGCCCTTTGGATCAAGATAATCAATAGACCAAGTGGATGAATTTCAGTCCTTCAATTTACAGGATTGGAAGTCCAATAATAGTCCCTATTCAGCTCTTAAAAGACTCAAGAGAGTTGATTTAATGTCTCTCTTGTTATGGGAGATCAAACTCAACATACACAGATCAAGCCTAATCCTTCCTTAAGAATCATAATCGGTCTCTCGTATGTATGGGCTATTGCCCTTTAAATACACAGTTCTGCTGCCTTGTTTTACTCAGTCAAGAATAGCCTTCCATTTTCATCAGTGAATGAGAGGAGTAGCACTCACATGTCCAGTGGAGTTTGCTTGTGGTTGCATGGCTTTCTCCCCCTTTGCTGTGGCAGTGAAGGAGCTCTTTGCTCCACCATTCATGATGCGCCTTGAACAATCCGAGATTTGCCTGCAAAATGCAGTGCAGATCACGCTACCCCTTGATCTTCTCCTTGACTATTTCATTAATCACATAAGCATAGCGTAAGACATATACAATGTCCTATGCTTAATCAACCTGGGTAACTCTGTCTCCCTTGTGACTTGGCTTGTGAAAATTCTTAAAAATTTGAATATCATAAGTATACAACCATATCATTGGCTCTTGGAAAATGCAATCCAAGGGAACCTACCAAGTCTACTACTCATGTCCATATTTTATATTGTGGTTTTCTCCCCCTTTGTTGCGGCAGTGAAGGAGACCTTTGCTCCACCATTCAGGATGCACCTTGAACAGTCGGAGATGTGCACGCAAAATGCGGTGTAGATCACATTGCCCCTTGATCTTCTCCTTGACTATTTCATTAGTCACATAAGCATAGCATAAGACATATACAATGTCCTATGCTTAATCAACCTAGGTAACTCAATCTCCCTTGTGACTTGGCTTGTGAAAATTCTTAAAACTTTGAATATCATAAGTATACAACCATATCATTGGCTCTTGGAAAATGCAATCCAAGGGAACCTACCAAGTCTACTGCTCATGTCCATATTTTATCTTGTTTAATGCTCCATGACTTACAGAACTTGTAGCAATTCCATGTAAGTGATGCAAGGTAAGTTAAAAGTAAGTAACCACAATCATTCATCTTGTCAAAAACCCATGATACATTTATTGTATTTTAAGGCAGAGAGTCCCCCATCTTTATTACACCATTCCATATGCCAGTGGACTTAGGTTTTTATGATTCATTGCACTAGGCAAGTCTCTTTGTAGTATGTTTGGATTACAGGTGACTAAGTAGTATATTTAAATGTTAAAATTTTTATGTTTTAGACCATCGGCAAAGAATATCATGACATTCACCCCCTCCTAACCTACACATCCTCCGGTATGTGCCACTTTATGTTGTTTTCATCTTCAGTCATGTCCTATTTTTCATCTTTGAAGTCATCTTCTTCATCCATGTCTTCATGCTCTTGGATTATATCCAAGCCTTCTAACTCATATGTTGAACTTTCTCTTTGTTTGAAGAGTTTGATTCTTTTTCCAGCTATGGGTATCTTCATGCTTGTTCCATTCAATTCAACCAATGAATATGTGGCATTGTCGTGAACGACCTTTACCGCATACGGGCCAAACCAATGCTTTACCATCTTCCTAGAAGCATTGTATTGATTGTCTAGGTTG